>NW_027363297.1:600000-1165526 GCF_046119375.1 Phyllobates terribilis
AAGCAAAAAATTTCAGAATTGCACCTTGCAATGCGGAGAAATTACTGTTTGTGCATTTACAATATTCATTGATTTTTGCCATTGAAAAACATCATGTTATTCATATACCATAAATTTTTGAAGCTACTGACCGAATGAAAAGAGCTGGCATCTCACTCTCTTTGAATCTTCTTTATCATGCTAAGAGGAGCAGGAAAAAGCAAAAAATTTCAGAATTGCACCTTGCAATGTGGAGATATTACTGTTTGTGCATTTACAATATTCATTGATTTTTGCCATTGAAAAACGTCCAGAAATGTTTGAAGCTACTGACTGAATGAAAGGAGCTGGCATCTCAATCTCTTTGAATCTTCTTTATCATGCTAGGATTAGCAGGAAAAAGCAAAAAATTTCAGAATTGCACCTTGCAATGCGGAGAAATTACTGTTTGTGCATTTACAATATTCATTGATTTTTGCCATTGAAAAACATCATGTTATTCATATACCAGAGATGTTTGAAGCTACTGACTGAATGAAAAGAGCTGGCATCTCACTCTCTTTGAATCTTCTTTATCATGCTAAGAGGAGCAGGAAAAAGCAAAAAATTTCAGAATTGCACGTTGCAATGTGGAGATATCAGTGTTTGTGCATTTACAATATTCATTGATTTTTGCCATTGAAAAACGTCCAGAAATGTTTGATGCTACTGACTGAATGAAAGGAGCTGGCATCTCACTCTCTTTGAATCTTCTTTATCATGCTAGGATTAGCAGGAAAAAGCAAAAAATTTCAGAATTGCACCTTGCAATGCGGAGAAATTACTGTTTGTGCATTTACAATATTCATTGATTTTTGCCATTGAAAAACATCATGTTATTCATATACCAGAAATGTTTGAAGCTACTGACTGAATGAAAAGAGCTGGCATCTCACTCTCTTTGAATCTTCTTTATCATGCCAGGATTAGCAGGAAAAAGCAAAAAATTTCAGAATTGCACCTTGCAATGTGGAGATATTACTGTTTGTGCATTTACAATATTCATTGATTTATGCCATTGAAAAACGTCCAGAAATGTTTGAAGCTACTGACTGAATGAAAGGAGCTGGCATCTCACTCTCTTTGAATCTTCTTTATCATGCTAGGATTAGCAGGAAAAAGCAAAAAATTTCAGAATTGCACCTTGCAATGCGGAGAAATTACTGTTTGTGCATTTACAATATTCATTGATTTTTGCCATTGAAAAACGTCATGTTATTCATATACCAGAAATGTTTGAAGCTACTGACTGAATGAAAAGAGCTGGCATCTCACTCTCTTTGAATCTTCTTTATCATGCTAAGAGGAGCAGGAAAAAGCAAAAAATTTCAGAATTGCACCTTGCAATGTGGAGATATTACTGTTTGTGCATTTACAATATTCATTGATTTTTGCCATTGAAAAACGTCCAGAAATGTTTGAAGCTACTGACTGAATGAAAGGAGCTGGCATCTCACTCTCTTTGAATCTTCTTTATCATGCTAGGATTAGCAGGAAAAAGCAAAAAATTTCAGAATTGCACCTTGCAATGCGGAGAAATTACTGTTTGTGCATTTACAATATTCATTGATTTTTGTCATTGAAAAACATCATGTTATTCATATACCAGAGATGTTTGAAGCTACTGACTGAATGAAAAGAGCTGGCATCTCACTCTCTTTGAATCTTCTTTATCATGCTAAGAGGAGCAGGAAAAAGCAAAAAATTTCAGAATTGCACCTTGCAATGTGGAGATATTACTGTTTGTGCATTTACAATATTCATTTATTTTTGCCATTGAAAAACGTCCAGAAATGTTTGAAGCTACTGACTGAATGAAAGGAGCTGGCATCTCACTCTCTTTGAATCTTCTTTATCATGCTAGGATTAGCAGGAAAAAGCAAAAAATTTCAGAATTGCACCTTGCAATGCGGAGAAATTACTGTTTGTGCATTTACAATATTCATTGATTTTTGCCATTGAAAAACATCATGTTATTCATATACCAGAAATGTTTGAAGCTACTGACTGAATGAAAAGAGCTGGCATCTCACTCTCTTTGAATCTTCTTTATCATGCTAAGAGGAGCAGGAAAAAGCAAAAAATTTCAGAATTGCACCTTGCAATGCGGAGAAATTACTGTTTGTGCATTTACAATATTCATTGATTTTTGCCATTGAAAAACATCATGTTATTCATATACCAGAAATGTTTGAAGCTACTGACTGAATGAAAAGAGCTGGCATCTCACTCTCTTTGAATCTTCTTTATCATGCCAGGATTAGCAGGAAAAAGCAAAAAATTTCAGAATTGCACGTTGCAATGTGGAGATATTACTGTTTGTGCATTTACAATATTCATTGATTTTTGCCATTGAAAAACGTCCAGAAATGTTTGAAGCTACTGACTGAATGAAAGGAGCTGGCATCTCACTCTCTTTGAATCTTCTTTATCATGCTAGGATTAGCAGGAAAAAGCAAAAAATTTCAGAATTGCAACTTGCAATGCGGAGAAATTACTGTTTGTGCATTTACAATATTCATTGATTTTTGCCATTGAAAAACATCATGTTATTCATATACCAGAAATGTTTGAAGCTACTGACTGAATGAAAAGAGCTGGCATCTCACTCTCTTTGAATCTTCTTTATCATGCCAGGATTAGCAGGAAAAAGCAAAAAATTTCAGAATTGCACCTTGCAATGTGGAGATATTACTGTTTGTGCATTTACAATATTCATTGATTTTTGCCATTGAAAAACGTCCAGAAATGTTTGAAGCTACTGACTGAATGAAAGGAGCTGGCATCTCACTCTCTTTGAATCTTCTTTATCATGCTAGGATTAGCAGGAAAAAGCAAAAAATTTCAGAATTGCACCTTGCAATGCGGAGAAATTACTGTTTGTGCATTTACAATATTCATTGATTTTTGCCATTGAAAAACATGTTATTCATATACCAGAAATGTTTGAAGCTACTGACTGAATGAAAAGAGCTGGCATCTCACTCTCTTTGAATCTTCTTTATCATGCTAAGAGGAGCAGGAAAAAGCAAAAAAATTCAGAATTGCACCTTGCAATGTGGAGATATTACTGTTTGTGCATTTACAATATTCATTGATTTTTGCCATTGAAAAACGTCCAGAAATGTTTGAAGCTACTGACTGAATGAAAGGAGCTGGCATCTCACTCTCTTTGAATCTTCTTTATCATGCTAGGATTAGCAGGAAAAAGCAAAAAATTTCAGAATTGCACCTTGCAATGCGGAGAAATTACTGTTTGTGCATTTACAATATTCATTGATTTTTGCCATTGAAAAACATCATGTTATTCATATACCAGAAATTTTTGAAGCTACTGACTGAATGAAAAGAGCTGGCATCTCACTCTCTTTGAATCTTCTTTATCATGCTAAGAGGAGCAGGAAAAAGCAAAAAAATTCAGAATTGCACCTTGCAATGTGGAGATATTACTGTTTGTGCATTTACAATATTCATTGATTTTTGCCATTGAAAAACGTCCAGAAATGTTTGAAGCTACTGACTGAATGAAAGGAGCTGGCATCTCACTCTCTTTGAATCTTCTTTATCATGCTAGGATTAGCAGGAAAAAGCAAAAAATTTCAGAATTGCACCTTGCAATGCGGAGAAATTACTGTTTGTGCATTTACAATATTCATTGATTTTTTCCATTGAAAAACATCATGTTATTCATATACCAGAAATGTTTGAAGCTACTGACTGAATGAAAAGAGCTGGCATCTCACTCTCTTTGAATCTTCTTTATCATGCTAAGAGGAGCAGGAAAAAGCAAAAAATTTCAGAATTGCACCTTGCAATGTGGAGATATTACTGTTTGTGCATTTACAATATTCATTGATTTTTGCCATTGAAAAACGTCCAGAAATGTTTGAAGCTACTGACTGAATGAAAGGAGCTGGCATCTCACTCTCTTTGAATCTTCTTTATCATGCTAGGATTAGCAGGAAAAAGCAAAAAATTTCAGAATTGCACCTTGCAATGCGGAGAAATTACTGTTTGTGCATTTACAATATTCATTGATTTTTGCCATTGAAAAACATCATGTTATTCATATACCATAAATTTTTGAAGCTACTGACCGAATGAAAAGAGCTGGCATCTCACTCTCTTTGAATCTTCTTTATCATGCTAAGAGGAGCAGGAAAAAGCAAAAAATTTCAGAATTGCACCTTGCAATGTGGAGATATTACTGTTTGTGCATTTACAATATTCATTGATTTTTGCCATTGAAAAACGTCCAGAAATGTTTGAAGCTACTGACTGAATGAAAGGAGCTGGCATCTCAATCTCTTTGAATCTTCTTTATCATGCTAGGATTAGCAGGAAAAAGCAAAAAATTTCAGAATTGCACCTTGCAATGCGGAGAAATTACTGTTTGTGCATTTACAATATTCATTGATTTTTGCCATTGAAAAACATCATGTTATTCATATACCAGAGATGTTTGAAGCTACTGACTGAATGAAAAGAGCTGGCATCTCACTCTCTTTGAATCTTCTTTATCATGCTAAGAGGAGCAGGAAAAAGCAAAAAATTTCAGAATTGCACGTTGCAATGTGGAGATATCAGTGTTTGTGCATTTACAATATTCATTGATTTTTGCCATTGAAAAACGTCCAGAAATGTTTGATGCTACTGACTGAATGAAAGGAGCTGGCATCTCACTCTCTTTGAATCTTCTTTATCATGCTAGGATTAGCAGGAAAAAGCAAAAAATTTCAGAATTGCACCTTGCAATGCGGAGAAATTACTGTTTGTGCATTTACAATATTCATTGATTTTTGCCATTGAAAAACATCATGTTATTCATATACCAGAAATGTTTGAAGCTACTGACTGAATGAAAAGAGCTGGCATCTCACTCTCTTTGAATCTTCTTTATCATGCCAGGATTAGCAGGAAAAAGCAAAAAATTTCAGAATTGCACCTTGCAATGTGGAGATATTACTGTTTGTGCATTTACAATATTCATTGATTTATGCCATTGAAAAACGTCCAGAAATGTTTGAAGCTACTGACTGAATGAAAGGAGCTGGCATCTCACTCTCTTTGAATCTTCTTTATCATGCTAGGATTAGCAGGAAAAAGCAAAAAATTTCAGAATTGCACCTTGCAATGCGGAGAAATTACTGTTTGTGCATTTACAATATTCATTGATTTTTGCCATTGAAAAACGTCATGTTATTCATATACCAGAAATGTTTGAAGCTACTGACTGAATGAAAAGAGCTGGCATCTCACTCTCTTTGAATCTTCTTTATCATGCTAAGAGGAGCAGGAAAAAGCAAAAAATTTCAGAATTGCACCTTGCAATGTGGAGATATTACTGTTTGTGCATTTACAATATTCATTGATTTTTGCCATTGAAAAACGTCCAGAAATGTTTGAAGCTACTGACTGAATGAAAGGAGCTGGCATCTCACTCTCTTTGAATCTTCTTTATCATGCTAGGATTAGCAGGAAAAAGCAAAAAATTTCAGAATTGCACCTTGCAATGCGGAGAAATTACTGTTTGTGCATTTACAATATTCATTGATTTTTTCCATTGAAAAACATCATGTTATTCATATACCAGAAATGTTTGAAGCTACTGACTGAATGAAAAGAGCTGGCATCTCACTCTCTTTGAATCTTCTTTATCATGCTAAGAGGAGCAGGAAAAAGCAAAAAATTTCAGAATTGCACCTTGCAATGTGGAGATATTACTGTTTGTGCATTTGCAATATTCATTGATTTTTGCCATTGAAAAACGTCCAGAAATGTTTGAAGCTACTGACTGAATGAAAGGAGCTGGCATCTCACTCTCTTTGAATCTTCTTTATCATGCTAGGATTAGCAGGAAAAAGCAAAAAATTTCAGAATTGCACCTTGCAATGCGGAGAAATTACTGTTTGTGCATTTACAATATTCATTGATTTTTGCCATTGAAAAACATCATGTTATTCATATACCATAAATTTTTGAAGCTACTGACTGAATGAAAAGAGCTGGCATCTCACTCTCTTTGAATCTTCTTTATCATGCTAAGAGGAGCAGGAAAAAGCAAAAAATTTCAGAATTGCACCTTGCAATGTGGAGATATTACTGTTTGTGCATTTACAATATTCATTGATTTTTGCCATTGAAAAACGTCCAGAAATGTTTGAAGCTACTGACTGAATGAAAGGAGCTGGCATCTCAATCTCTTTGAATCTTCTTTATCATGCTAGGATTAGCAGGAAAAAGCAAAAAATTTCAGAATTGCACCTTGCAATGCGGAGAAATTACTGTTTGTGCATTTACAATATTCATTGATTTTTGCCATTGAAAAACATCATGTTATTCATATACCAGAGATGTTTGAAGCTACTGACTGAATGAAAAGAGCTGGCATCTCACTCTCTTTGAATCTTCTTTATCATGCTAAGAGGAGCAGGAAAAAGCAAAAAATTTCAGAATTGCACGTTGCAATGTGGAGATATCAGTGTTTGTGCATTTACAATATTCATTGATTTTTGCCATTGAAAAACGTCCAGAAATGTTTGATGCTACTGACTGAATGAAAGGAGCTGGCATCTCACTCTCTTTGAATCTTCTTTATCATGCTAGGATTAGCAGGAAAAAGCAAAAAATTTCAGAATTGCACCTTGCAATGCGGAGAAATTACTGTTTGTGCATTTACAATATTCATTGATTTTTGCCATTGAAAAACGTCATGTTATTCATATACCAGAAATGTTTGAAGCTACTGACTGAATGAAAAGAGCTGGCATCTCACTCTCTTTGAATCTTCTTTATCATGCTAAGAGGAGCAGGAAAAAGCAAAAAATTTCAGAATTGCACCTTGCAATGTGGAGATATTACTGTTTGTGCATTTACAATATTCATTGATTTTTGCCATTGAAAAACGTCCAGAAATGTTTGAAGCTACTGACTGAATGAAAGGAGCTGGCATCTCACTCTCTTTGAATCTTCTTTATCATGCTAGGATTAGCAGGAAAAAGCAAAAAATTTCAGAATTGCACCTTGCAATGCGGAGAAATTACTGTTTGTGCATTTACAATATTCATTGATTTTTGTCATTGAAAAACATCATGTTATTCATATACCAGAGATGTTTGAAGCTACTGACTGAATGAAAAGAGCTGGCATCTCACTCTCTTTGAATCTTCTTTATCATGCTAAGAGGAGCAGGAAAAAGCAAAAAATTTCAGAATTGCACCTTGCAATGTGGAGATATTACTGTTTGTGCATTTACAATATTCATTTATTTTTGCCATTGAAAAACGTCCAGAAATGTTTGAAGCTACTGACTGAATGAAAGGAGCTGGCATCTCACTCTCTTTGAATCTTCTTTATCATGCTAGGATTAGCAGGAAAAAGCAAAAAATTTCAGAATTGCACCTTGCAATGCGGAGAAATTACTGTTTGTGCATTTACAATATTCATTGATTTTTGCCATTGAAAAACATCATGTTATTCATATACCAGAAATGTTTGAAGCTACTGACTGAATGAAAAGAGCTGGCATCTCACTCTCTTTGAATCTTCTTTATCATGCTAAGAGGAGCAGGAAAAAGCAAAAAATTTCAGAATTGCACCTTGCAATGTGGAGATATTACTGTTTGTGCATTTACAATATTCATTGATTTTTGCCATTGAAAAACGTCCAGAAATGTTTGAAGCTACTGACTGAATGAAAGGAGCTGGCATCTCACTCTCTTTGAATCTTCTTTATCATGCTAGGATTAGCAGGAAAAAGCAAAAAATTTCAGAATTGCACCTTGCAATGCGGAGAAATTACTGTTTGTGCATTTACAATATTCATTGATTTTTGCCATTGAAAAACATCATGTTATTCATATACCAGAAATGTTTGAAGCTACTGACTGAATGAAAAGAGCTGGCATCTCACTCTCTTTGAATCTTCTTTATCATGCTAAGAGGAGCAGGAAAAAGCAAAAAATTTCAGAATTGCACGTTGCAATGTGGAGATATTACTGTTTGTGCATTTACAATATTCATTGATTTTTGCCATTGAAAAATGTCCAGAAATGTTTGAAGCTACTGACTGAATGAAAGGAGCTGACATCCCACTCTCTTTGAATCTTCTTTATCATGCTAGGATTAGCAGGAAAAAGCAAAAAATTTCAGAATTGCACCTTGCAATGCGGAGAAATTACTGTTTGTGCATTTACAATATTCATTGATTTTTGCCATTGAAAAACATCATGTTATTCATATACCAGAAATGTTTGAAGCTACTGACTGAATGAAAAGAGCTGGCATCTCACTCTCTTTGAATCTTCTTTATCATGCCAGGATTAGCAGGAAAAAGCAAAAAATTTCAGAATTGCACCTTGCAATGTGGAGATATTACTGTTTGTGCATTTACAATATTCATTGATTTTTGCCATTGAAAAACGTCCAGAAATGTTTGAAGCTACTGACTGAATGAAAGGAGCTGGCATCTCACTCTCTTTGAATCTTCTTTATCATGCTAGGATTAGCAGGAAAAAGCAAAAAATTTCAGAATTGCACCTTGCAATGTGGAGAAATTACTGTTTGTGCATTTACAATATTCATTGATTTTTGCCATTGAAAAACATCATGTTATTCATATACCAGAAATGTTTGAAGCTACTGACTGAATGAAAAGAGCTGGCATCTCACTCTCTTTGAATCTTCTTTATCATGCTAAGAGGAGCAGGAAAAAGCAAAAGATTTCAGAATTGCACCTTGCAATGTGGAGATATTACTGTTTGTGCATTTACAATATTCATTGATTTTTGCCATTGAAAAATGTCCAGAAATGTTTGAAGCTACTGACTGAATGAAAGGAGCTGGCATCTCACTCTCTTTAAATCTTCTTTATCATGCTAGGATTAGCAGGAAAAAGCAAAAAATTTCAGAATTGCACCTTGCAATGCGGAGAAATTACTGTTTGTGCATTTACAATATTCATTGATTTTTGCCATTGAAAAACATCATGTTATTCATATACCAGAAATGTTTGAAGCTACTGACTGAATGAAAAGAGCTGGCATCTCACTCTCTTTGAATCTTCTTTATCATGCCAGGATTAGCAGGAAAAAGCAAAAAATTTCAGAATTGCACCTTGCAATGTGGAGATATTACTGTTTGTGCATTTACAATATTCATTGATTTTTGCCATTGAAAAACATCCAGAAATGTTTGAAGCTACTGACTGAATGAAAGGAGCTGGCATCTCACTCTCTTTGAATCTTCTTTATCATGCTAGGATTAGCAGGAAAAAGCAAAAAATTTCAGAATTGCACCTTGCAATGCGGAGAAATTACTGTTTGTGCATTTACAATATTCATTGATTTTTGCCATTGAAAAACATCATGTTATTCATATACCAGAAATGTTTGAAGCTACTGACTGAATGAAAAGAGCTGGCATCTCACTCTCTTTGAATCTTCTTTATCATGCTAAGAGGAGCAGGAAAAAGCAAAAAATTTCAGAATTGCACGTTGCAATGTGGAGATATTACTGTTTGTGCATTTACAATATTCATTGATTTTTGCCATTGAAAAACGTCCAGAAATGTTTGAAGCTACTGACTGAATGAAAGGAGCTGGCATCTCACTCTCTTTGAATCTTCTTTATCAATGCTAGGATTAGCAGGAAAAAGCAAAAAATTTCAGAATTGCACCTTGCAATGCGGAGAAATTACTGTTAGTGCATTTACAATATTCATTGATTTTTGCCATTGAAAAACATCATGTTATTCATATACCAGAAATGTTTGAAGCTACTGACTGAATGAAAAGAGCTGGCATCTCACTCTCTTTGAATCTTCTTTATCATGCTAAGAGGAGCAGGAAAAAGCAAAAAATTTCAGAATTGCACGTTGCAATGTGGAGATATTACTGTTTGTGCATTTACAATATTCATTGATTTTTGCCATTGAAAAACGTCCAGAAATGTTTGAAGCTACTGACTGAATGAAAGGAGCTGGCATCTCACTCTCTTTGAATCTTCTTTATCATGCTAGTATTAGCAGGAAAAAGCAAAAAATTTCAGAATTGCACCTTGCAATGCGGAGAAATTACTGTTAGTGCATTTACAATATTCATTGATTTTTGCCATTGAAAAACATCATGTTATTCATATACCAGAAATGTTTGAAGCTACTGACTGAATGAAAAGAGCTGGCATCTCACTCTCTTTGAATCTTCTTTATCATGCCAGGATTAGCAGGAAAAAGCAAAAAATTTCAGAATTGCACCTTGCAATGTGGAGATATTACTGTTTGTGCATTTACAATATTCATTGATTTTTGCCATTGAAAAATGTCCAGAAATGTTTGAAGCTACTGACTGAATGAAAGGAGCTGGCATCTCACTCTCTTTGAATCTTCTTTATCATGCTAGGATTAGCAGGAAAAAGCAAAAAATTTCAGAATTGCACCTTGCAATGCGGAGAAATTACTGTTTGTGCATTTACAATATTCATTGATTTTTGCCATTGAAAACATCATGTTATTCATATACCAGAAATGTTTGAAGCTACTGACTGAATGAAAAGAGCTGGCATCTCACTCTCTTTGAATCTTCTTTATCATGCTAAGAGGAGCAGGAAAAAGCAAAAAATTTCAGAATTGCACCTTGCAATGTGGAGATATTACTGTTTGTGCATTTACAATATTCATTGATTTTTGCCATTGAAAAAAGTCCAGAAATGTTTGAAGCTACTGACTGAATGAAAGGAGCTGGCATCTCACTCTCTTTGAATCTTCTTTATCATGCTAGGATTAGCAGGAAAAAGCAAAAAATTTCAGAATTGCACCTTGAAATGCGGAGAAATTACTGTTTGTGCATTTACAATATTCATTGATTTTTGCCATTGAAAAACCATGTTATTCATATACCAGAAATGTTTGAAGCTACTGACTGAATGAAAAGAGCTGGCATCTCACTCTCTTTGAATCTTCTTTATCATGCCAGGATTAGCAGGAAAAAGCAAAAAATTTCAGAATTGCACGTTGCAATGTGGAGATATTACTGTTTGTGCATTTACAATATTCATTGATTTTTGCCATTGAAAACCGTCCAGAAATGTTTGAAGCTACTGACTGAATGAAAGGAGCTGGCATCTCACTCTCTTTGAATCTTCTTTATCATGCTAGGATTAGCAGGAAAAAGCAAAAAATTTCAGAATTGCACCTTGCAATGCGGATAAATTACTGTTTGTGCATTTACAATATTCATTGATTTTTGCCATTGAAAAACATCATGTTATTCATATACCAGAGATGTTTGAAGCTACTGACTGAATGAAAAGAGCTGGCATCTCCCTCTCTTTGAATCTTCTTTATCATGCTAAGAGGAGCAGGAAAAAGCAAAAAATTTCAGAATTGCACCTTGCAATGTGGAGATATTACTGTTTGTGCATTTACAATATTCATTGATTTTTGCCATTGAAAAACGTCCAGAAATGTTTGAAGCTACTGACTGAATGAAAGGAGCTGGCATCTCACTCTCTTTGAATCTTCTTTATCATGCTAGGATTAGCAGGAAAAAGCAAAAAATTTCAGAATTGCACCTTGCAATGCGGAGAAATTACTGTTTGTGCATTTACAATATTCATTGATTTTTGCCATTGAAAAACATCATGTTATTCATATACCAGAAATGTTTGAAGCTACTGACTGAATTAAAAGAGCTGGCATCTCACTCTCTTTGAATCTTCTTTATCATGCTAAGAGGAGCAGGAAAAAGCAAAAAATTTCAGAATTGCACCTTGCAATGTGGAGATATTACTGTTTGTGCATTTACAATATTCATTGATTTTTGCCATTGAAAAACGTCCAGAAATGTTTGAAGCTACTGACTGAATGAAAGGAGCTGGCATCTCAATCTCTTTGAATCTTCTTTATCATGCTAGGATTAGCAGGAAAAAGCAAAAAATTTCAGAATTGCACCTTGCAATGCGGAGAAATTACTGTTTGTGTATTTACAATATTCATTGATTTTTGCCATTGAAAAACATCATGTTATTCATATACCAGAGATGTTTGAAGCTACTGACTGAATGAAAAGAGCTGGCATCTCACTCTCTTTGAATCTTCTTTATCATGCTAAGAGGAGCAGGAAAAAGCAAAAAATTTCAGAATTGCACCTTGCAATGTGGAGATATTACTGTTTGTGCATTTACAATATTCATTGATTTTTGCCATTGAAAAACGTCCAGAAATGTTTGAAGCTACTGACTGAATGAAAGGAGCTGGCATCTCAATCTCTTTGAATCTTCTTTATCATGCTAGGATTAGCAGGAAAAAGCAAAAAATTTCAGAATTGCACCTTGAAATGCGGAGAAATTACTGTTTGTGCATTTACAATATTCATTGATTTTTGCCATTGAAAAACATCATGTTATTCATATACCAGAGATGTTTGAAGCTACTGACTGAATGAAAAGAGCTGGCATCTCACTCTCTTTGAATCTTCTTTATCATGCTAAGAGGAGCAGGAAAAAGCAAAAAATTTCAGAATTGCACGTTGCAATGTGGAGATATCACTGTTTGTGCATTTACAATATTCATTGATTTTTGCCATTGAAAAACGTCCAGAAATGTTTGAAGCTACTGACTGAATGAAAGGAGCTGGCATCTCACTCTCTTTGACTCTTCTTTATCATGCTAGGATTAGCAGGAAAAAGCAAAAAATTTCAGAATTGCACCTTGCAATGCGGAGAAATTACTGTTTGTGCATTTACAATATTCATTGATTTTTGCCATTGAAAAACATCATGTTATTCATATACCAGAAATGTTTGAAGCTACTGACTGAATGAAAAGAGCTGGCATCTCACTTTCTTTGAATCTTCTTTATCATGCCAGGATTAGCAGGAAAAAGCAAAAAATTTCAGAATTGCACCTTGCAATGTGGAGATATTACTGTTTGTGCATTTACAATATTCATTGATTTTTGCCATTGAAAAACGTCCAGAAATGTTTGAAGCTACTGACTGAATGAAAGGAGCTGACATCTCACTCTCTTTGAATCTTCTTTATCATGCTAGGATTAGCAGGAAAAAGCAAAAAATTTCAGAATTGCACCTTGCAATGCGGAGAAATTACTGTTTGTGCATTTACAATATTCATTGATTTTTGCCATTGAAAAACATGTTATTCATATACCAGAAATGTTTGAAGCTACTGACTGAATGAAAAGAGCTGGCATCTCACTCTCTTTGAATCTTCTTTATCATGCTAAGAGGAGCAGGAAAAAGCAAAAAATTTCAGAATTGCACCTTGCAATGTGGAGATATTACTGTTTGTGCATTTACAATATTCATTGATTTTTGCCATTGAAAAACGTCCAGAAATGTTTGAAGCTACTGACTGAATGAAAGGAGCTGGCATCTCACTCTCTTTGAATCTTCTTTATCATGCTAGGATTAGCAGGAAAAAGCAAAAAATTTCAGAATTGCACCTTGCAATGCGGAGAAATTACTGTTTGTGCATTTACAATATTCATTGATTTTTGCCATTGAAAAACATCATGTTATTCATATACCAGAAATGTTTGAAGCTACTGACTGAATGAAAAGAGCTGGCATCTCACTCTCTTTGAATCTTCTTTATCATGCTAAGAGGAGCAGGAAAAAGCAAAAAATTTCAGAATTGCACCTTGCAATGTGGAGATATTACTGTTTGTGCATTTACAATATTCATTGATTTTTGCCATTGAAAAACGTCCAGAAATGTTTGAAGCTACTGACTGAATGAAAGGAGCTGGCATCTCACTCTCTTTGAATCTTCTTTATCATGCTAGGATTAGCAGGAAAAAGCAAAAAATTTCAGAATTGCACCTTGCCATGCGGAGAAATTACTGTTTGTGCATTTACAATATTCATTGATTTTTGCCATTGAAAAACATCATGTTATTCATATACCAGAAATGTTTGAAGCTACTGACTGAATGAAAAGAGCTGGCATCTCACTCTCTTTGAATCTTCTTTATCATGCTAAGAGGAGCAGGAAAAAGCAAAAAATTTCAGAATTGCACCTTGCAATGTGGAGATATTACTGTTTGTGCATTTACAATATTCATTGATTTTTGCCATTGAAAAACGTCCAGAAATGTTTGAAGCTACTGACTGAATGAAAGGAGCTGGCATCTCAATCTCTTTGAATCTTCTTTATCATGCTAGGATTAGCAGGAAAAAGCAAAAAATTTCAGAATTGCACCTTGCAATGCGGAGAAATTACTGTTTGTGCATTTACAATATTCATTGATTTTTGCCATTGAAAAACATGTTATTCATATACCAGAAATGTTTGAAGCTACTGACTGAATGAAAAGAGCTGGCATCTCACTCTCTTTGAATCTTCTTTATCATGCTAAGAGGAGCAGGAAAAAGCAAAAAATTTCAGAATTGCACGTTGCAATGTGGAGATATTACTGTTTGTGCATTTACAATATTCATTGATTTTTGCCATTGAAAAATGTCCAGAAATGTTTGAAGCTACTGACTGAATGAAAGGAGCTGACATCTCACTCTCTTTGAATCTTCTTTATCATGCTAGGATTAGCAGGAAAAAGCAAAAAATTTCAGAATTGCACCTTGCAATGCGGAGAAATTACTGTTTGTGCATTTACAATATTCATTGATTTTTGCCATTGAAAAACATCATGTTATTCATATACCAGAAATGTTTGAAGCTACTGACTGAATGAAAAGAGCTGGCATCTCACTCTCTTTGAATCTTCTTTATCATGCTAAGAGGAGCAGGAAAAAGCAAAAAATTTCAGAATTGCACGTTGCAATGTGGAGATATTACTGTTTGTGCATTTACAATATTCATTGATTTTTGCCATTGAAAAATGTCCAGAAATGTTTGAAGCTACTGACTGAATGAAAGGAGCTGGCATCTCACTCTCTTTGAATCTTCTTTATCATGCTAGGATTAGCAGGAAAAAGCAAAAAATTTCAGAATTGCACCTTGCAATGCGGAGAAATTACTGTTTGTGCATTTACAATATTCATTGATTTTTGCCATTGAAAACATCATGTTATTCATATACCAGAAATGTTTGAAGCTACTGACTGAATGAAAAGAGCTGGCATCTCACTCTCTTTGAATCTTCTTTATCATGCTAAGAGGAGCAGGAATAAGCAAAAAATTTCAGAATTGCACCTTGCAATGTGGAGATATTACTGTTTGTGCATTTACAATATTCATTGATTTTTGCCATTGAAAAACGTCCAGAAATGTTTGAAGCTACTGACTGAATGAAAGGAGCTGGCATCTCACTCTCTTTGAATCTTCTTTATCATGCTAGGATAAGCAGGAAAAAGCAAAAAATTTCAGAATTGCACCTTGCAATGCGGAGAAATTACTGTTTGTGCATTTACAATATTCATTGATTTTTGCCATTGAAAACCGTCCAGAAATGTTTGAAGCTACTGACTGAATGAAAGGAGCTGGCATCTCACTCTCTTTGAATCTTCTTTATCATGCTAGGATTAGCAGGAAAAAGCAAAAAATTTCAGAATTGCACCTTGCAATGCGGAGAAATTACTGTTTGTGCATTTACAATATTCATTGATTTTTGCCATTGAAAAACCATGTTATTCATGTACCAGAAATGTTTGAAGCTACTGACTGAATGAAAAGAGCTGGCATCTCACTCTCTTTGAATCTTCTTTATCATGCCAGGATTAGCAGGAAAAAGCAAAAAATTTCAGAATTGCCCCTTGCAATGTGGAGATATTACTGTTTGTGCATTTACAATATTCATTGATTTTTGCCATTGAAAAACGTCCAGAAATGTTTGAAGCTACTGACTGAATGAAAGGAGCTGGCATCTCACTCTCTTTGAATCTTCTTTATCATGCTAGGATTAGCAGGAAAAAGCAAAAAATTTCAGAATTGCACCTTGCAATGCGGAGAAATTACTGTTTGTGCATTTACAATATTCATTGATTTTTGCCATTGAAAACATCATGTTATTCATATACCAGAAATGTTTGAAGCTACTGACTGAATGAAAAGAGCTGGCATCTCACTCTCTTTGAATCTTCTTTATCATGCTAAGAGGAGCAGGAAAAAGCAAAAAATTTCAGAATTGCACCTTGCAATGTGGAGATATTACTGTTTGTGCATTTACAATATTCATTGATTTTTGCCATTGAAAAACGTCCAGAAATGTTTGAAGCTACTGACTGAATGAAAGGAGCTGGCATCTCACTCTCTTTGAATCTTCTTTATCATGCTAGGATAAGCAGGAAAAAGCAAAAAATTTCAGAATTGCACCTTGCAATGCGGAGAAATTACTGTTTGTGCATTTACAATATTCATTGATTTTTGCCATTGAAAACCGTCCAGAAATGTTTGAAGCTACTGACTGAATGAAAGGAGCTGGCATCTCACTCTCTTTGAATCTTCTTTATCATGCTAGGATTAGCAGGAAAAAGCAAAAAATTTCAGAATTGCACCTTGCAATGCGGAGAAATTACTGTTTGTGCATTTACAATATTCATTGATTTTTGCCATTGAAAAACATCATGTTATTCATATACCAGAAATGTTTGAAGCTACTAACTGAATGAAAAGAGCTGGCATCTCACTTTCTTTGAATCTTCTTTATCATGCCAGGATTAGCAGGAAAAAGCAAAAAATTTCAGAATTGCACCTTGCAATGTGGAGATATTACTGTTTGTGCATTTACAATATTCATTGATTTTTGCCATTGAAAAACGTCCAGAAATGTTTGAAGCTACTGACTGAATGAAAGGAGCTGACATCTCACTCTCTTTGAATCTTCTTTATCATGCTAGGATTAGCAGGAAAAAGCAAAAAATTTCAGAATTGCACCTTGCAATGCGGAGAAATTACTGTTTGTGCATTTACAATATTCATTGATTTTTGCCATTGAAAAACATGTTATTCATATACCAGAAATGTTTGAAGCTACTGACTGAATGAAAAGAGCTGGCATCTCACTCTCTTTGAATCTTCTTTATCATGCTAAGAGGAGCAGGAAAAAGCAAAAAATTTCAGAATTGCACGTTGCAATGTGGAGATATTACTGTTTGTGCATTTACAATATTCATTGATTTTTGCCATTGAAAAATGTCCAGAAATGTTTGAAGCTACTGACTGAATGAAAGGAGCTGACATCTCACTCTCTTTGAATCTTCTTTATCATGCTAGGATTAGCAGGAAAAAGCAAAAAATTTCAGAATTGCACCTTGCAATGCGGAGAAATTACTGTTTGTGCATTTACAATATTCATTGATTTTTGCCATTGAAAAACATCATGTTATTCATATACCAGAAATGTTTGAAGCTACTGACTGAATGAAAAGAGCTGGCATCTCACTCTCTTTGAATCTTCTTTATCATGCTAAGAGGAGCAGGAAAAAGCAAAAAATTTCAGAATTGCACCTTGCAATGTGGAGATATTACTGTTTGTGCATTAACAATATTCATTGATTTTTGCCATTGAAAAACGTCCAGAAATGTTTGAAGCTACTGACTGAATGAAAGGAGCTGGCATCTCACTCTCTTTGAATCTTCTTTATCATGCTAGGATTAGCAGGAAAAAGCAAAAAATTTCAGAATTGCACCTTGCAATGCGGAGAAATTACTGTTTGTGCATTTACAATATTCATTGATTTTTGCCATTGAAAAACATCATGTTATTCATATACCAGAAATGTTTGAAGCTACTGACTGAATGAAAAGAGCTGGCATCTCACTCTCTTTGAATCTTCTTTATCATGCTAAGAGGAGCAGGAAAAAGCAAAAAATTTCAGAATTGCACCTTGCAATGTGGAGATATTACTGTTTGTGCATTTACAATATTCATTGATTTTTGCCATTGAAAAACGTCCAGAAATGTTTGAAGCTACTGACTGAATGAAAGGAGCTGGCATCTCAATCTCTTTGAATCTTCTTTATCATGCTAGGATTAGCAGGAAAAAGCAAAAAATTTCAGAATTGCACCTTGCAATGCGGAGAAATTACTGTTTGTGCATTTACAATATTCATTGATTTTTGCCATTGAAAAACATCATGTTATTCATATACCAGAGATGTTTGAAGCTACTGACTGAATGAAAAGAGCTGGCATCTCACTCTCTTTGAATCTTCTTTATCATGCTAAGAGGAGCAGGAAAAAGCAAAAAATTTCAGAATTGCACCTTGCAATGTGGAGATATTACTGTTTGTGCATTTACAATATTCATTGATTTTTGCCATTGAAAAACGTCCAGAAATGTTTGAAGCTACTGACTGAATGAAAGGAGCTGGCATCTCAATCTATTTGAATCTTCTTTATCATGCTAGGATTAGCAGGAAAAAGCAAAAAATTTCAGAATTGCACCTTGCAATGCGGAGAAATTACTGTTTGTGCATTTACAGTATTCATTGATTTTTGCCATTGAAAAACATCATGTTATTCATATACCAGAAATGTTTGAAGCTACTGACTGAATGAAAAGAGCTGGCATCTCACTTTCTTTGAATCTTCTTTATCATGCCAGGATTAGCAGGAAAAAGCAAAAAATTTCAGAATTGCACCTTGCAATGTGGAGATATTACTGTTTGTGCATTTACAATATTCATTGATTTTTGCCATTGAAAAACGTCCAGAAATGTTTGAAGCTACTGACTGAATGAAAGGAGTTGACATCTCACTCTCTTTGAATCTTCTTTATCATGCTAGGATTAGCAGGAAAAAGCAGAAAATTTCAGAATTGCACCTTGCAATGCGGAGAAATTACTGTTTGTGCATTTACAATATTCATTGATTTTTGCCATTGAAAAACATGTTATTCATATACCAGAAATGTTTGAAGCTACTGACTGAATGAAAAGAGCTGGCATCTCACTCTCTTTGAATCTTCTTTATCATGCTAAGAGGAGCAGGAAAAAGCAAAAAATTTCAGAATTGCACGTTGCAATGTGGAGATATTACTGTTTGTGCATTTACAATATTCATTGATTTTTGCCATTGAAAAATGTCCAGAAATGTTTGAAGCTACTGACTGAATGAAAGGAGCTGACATCTCACTCTCTTTGAATCTTCTTTATCATGCTAGGATTAGCAGGAAAAAGCAAAAAATTTCAGAATTGCACCTTGCAATGCGGAGAAATTACTGTTTGTGCATTTACAATATTCATTGATTTTTGCCATTGAAAAACATCATGTTATTCATATACCAGAAATGTTTGAAGCTACTGACTGAATGAAAAGAGCTGGCATCTCACTCTCTTTGAATCTTCTTTATCATGCTAAGAGGAGCAGGAAAAAGCAAAAAATTTCAGAATTGCACGTTGCAATGTGGAGATATTACTGTTTGTGCATTTACAATATTCATTGATTTTTGCCATTGAAAAACGTCCAGAAATGTTTGAAGCTACTGACTGAATGAAAGGAGCTGACATCTCACTCTCTTTGAATCTTCTTTATCATGCTAGGATTAGCAGGAAAAAGCAAAAAATTTCAGAATTGCACCTTGCAATGCGGAGAAATTACTGTTTGTGCATTTACAATATTCATTGATTTTTGCCATTGAAAAACATGTTATTCATATACCAGAAATGTTTGAAGCTACTGACTGAATGAAAAGAGCTGGCATCTCACTCTCTTTGAATCTTCTTTATCATGCTAAGAGGAGCAGGAAAAAGCAAAAAATTTCAGAATTGCACGTTGCAATGTGGAGATATTACTGTTTGTGCATTTACAATATTCATTGATTTTTGCCATTGAAAAATGTCCAGAAATGTTTGAAGCTACTGACTGAATGAAAGTAGCTGACATCTCACTCTCTTTGAATCTTCTTTATCATGCTAGGATTAGCAGGAAAAAGCAAAAAATTTCAGAATTGCACCTTGCAATGCGGAGAAATTACTGTTTGTGCATTTACAATATTCATTGATTTTTGCCATTGAAAAACATCATGTTATTCATATACCAGAAATGTTTGAAGCTACTGACTGAATGAAAAGAGCTGGCATCTCACTCTCTTTGAATCTTCTTTATCATGCTAAGAGGAGCAGGAAAAAGCAAAAAATTTCAGAATTGCACGTTGCAATGTGGAGATATTACTGTTTGTGCATTTACAATATTCATTGATTTTTGCCATTGAAAAACGTCCAGAAATGTTTGAAGCTACTGACTGAATGAAAGGAGCTGGCATCTCACTCTCTTTGAATCTTCTTTATCATGCTAGGATTAGCAGGAAAAAGCAAAAAATTTCAGAATTGCACCTTGCAATGCGGAGAAATTACTGTTTGTGCATTTACAATATTCATTGATTTTTGGCATTGAAAAACATCATGTTATTCATATACCAGAAATGTTTGAAGCTACTGACTGAATGAAAAGAGCTGGCATCTCACTCTCTTTGAATCTTCTTTATCATGCCAGGATTAGCAGGAAAAAGCAAAAAATTTCAGAATTGCACCTTGCAATGTGGAGATATTACTGTTTGTGCATTTACAATATTCATTGATTTTTGCCATTGAAAAATGTCCAGAAATGTTTGAAGCTACTGACTGAATGAAAGGAGCTGGCATGTCACTCTCTTTGAATCTTCTTTATCATGCTAGGATTAGCAGGAAAAAGCAAAAAATTTCAGAATTGCACCTTGCAATGCGGAGAAATTACTGTTTGTGCATTTACAATATTCATTGATTTTTGCCATTGAAAACATCATGTTATTCATATACCAGAAATGTTTGAAGCTACTGACTGAATGAAAAGAGCTGGCATCTCACTCTCTTTGAATCTTCTTTATCATGCTAAGAGGAGCAGGAAAAAGCAAAAAATTTCAGAATTGCACCTTGCAATGTGGAGATATTACTGTTTGTGCATTTACAATATTCATTAATTTTTGCCATTGAAAAACGTCCAGAAATGTTTGAAGCTACTGACTGAATGAAAGGAGCTGGCATCTCACTCTCTTTGAATCTTCTTTATCATGCTAGGATTAGCAGGAAAAAGCAAAAAATTTCAGAATTGCACCTTGCAATGCGGAGAAATTACTGTTTGTGCATTTACAATATTCATTGATTTTTGCCATTGAAAAACATCATGTTATTCATATACCAGAGATGTTTGAAGCTACTGACTGAATGAAAAGAGCTGGCATCTCCCTCTCTTTGAATCTTCTTTATCATGCTAAGAGGAGCAGGAAAAAGCAAAAAATTTCAGAATTGCACGTTGCAATGTGGAGATATTACTGTTTGTGCATTTACAATATTCATTGATTTTTGCCATTGAAAAATGTCCAGAAATGTTTGAAGCTACTGACTGAATGAAAGGAGCTGACATCTCACTCTCTTTGAATCTTCTTTATCATGCTAGGATTAGCAGGAAAAAGCAAAAAATTTCAGAATTGCACCTTGCAATGCGGAGAAATTACTGTTTGTGCATTTACAATATTCATTGATTTTTGCCATTGAAAAACATCATGTTATTCATATACCAGAAATGTTTGAAGCTACTGACTGAATGAAAAGAGCTGGCATCTCACTCTCTTTGAATCTTCTTTATCATGCTAAGAGGAGCAGGAAAAAGCAAAAAATTTCAGAATTGCACGTTGCAATGTGGAGATATTACTGTTTGTGCATTTACAATATTCATTGATTTTTGCCATTGAAAAACGTCCAGAAATGTTTGAAGCTACTGACTGAATGAAAGGAGCTGACATCTCACTCTCTTTGAATCTTCTTTATCATGCTAGGATTAGCAGGAAAAAGCAAAAAATTTCAGAATTGCACCTTGCAATGCGGAGAAATTACTGTTTGTGCATTTACAATATTCATTGATTTTTGCCATTGAAAAACATGTTATTCATATACCAGAAATGTTTGAAGCTACTGACTGAATGAAAAGAGCTGGCATCTCACTCTCTTTGAATCTTCTTTATCATGCTAAGAGGAGCAGGAAAAAGCAAAAAATTTCAGAATTGCACGTTGCAATGTGGAGATATTACTGTTTGTGCATTTACAATATTCATTGATTTTTGCCATTGAAAAATGTCCAGAAATGTTTGAAGCTACTGACTGAATGAAAGTAGCTGACATCTCACTCTCTTTGAATCTTCTTTATCATGCTAGGATTAGCAGGAAAAAGCAAAAAATTTCAGAATTGCACCTTGCAATGCGGAGAAATTACTGTTTGTGCATTTACAATATTCATTGATTTTTGCCATTGAAAAACATCATGTTATTCATATACCAGAAATGTTTGAAGCTACTGACTGAATGAAAAGAGCTGGCATCTCACTCTCTTTGAATCTTCTTTATCATGCTAAGAGGAGCAGGAAAAAGCAAAAAATTTCAGAATTGCACGTTGCAATGTGGAGATATTACTGTTTGTGCATTTACAATATTCATTGATTTTTGCCATTGAAAAACGTCCAGAAATGTTTGAAGCTACTGACTGAATGAAAGGAGCTGGCATCTCACTCTCTTTGAATCTTCTTTATCATGCTAGGATTAGCAGGAAAAAGCAAAAAATTTCAGAATTGCACCTTGCAATGCGGAGAAATTACTGTTTGTGCATTTACAATATTCATTGATTTTTGGCATTGAAAAACATCATGTTATTCATATACCAGAAATGTTTGAAGCTACTGACTGAATGAAAAGAGCTGGCATCTCACTCTCTTTGAATCTTCTTTATCATGCCAGGATTAGCAGGAAAAAGCAAAAAATTTCAGAATTGCACCTTGCAATGTGGAGATATTACTGTTTGTGCATTTACAATATTCATTGATTTTTGCCATTGAAAAATGTCCAGAAATGTTTGAAGCTACTGACTGAATGAAAGGAGCTGGCATGTCACTCTCTTTGAATCTTCTTTATCATGCTAGGATTAGCAGGAAAAAGCAAAAAATTTCAGAATTGCACCTTGCAATGCGGAGAAATTACTGTTTGTGCATTTACAATATTCATTGATTTTTGCCATTGAAAACATCATGTTATTCATATACCAGAAATGTTTGAAGCTACTGACTGAATGAAAAGAGCTGGCATCTCACTCTCTTTGAATCTTCTTTATCATGCTAAGAGGAGCAGGAAAAAGCAAAAAATTTCAGAATTGCACCTTGCAATGTGGAGATATTACTGTTTGTGCATTTACAATATTCATTAATTTTTGCCATTGAAAAACGTCCAGAAATGTTTGAAGCTACTGACTGAATGAAAGGAGCTGGCATCTCACTCTCTTTGAATCTTCTTTATCATGCTAGGATTAGCAGGAAAAAGCAAAAAATTTCAGAATTGCACCTTGCAATGCGGAGAAATTACTGTTTGTGCATTTACAATATTCATTGATTTTTGCCATTGAAAAACATCATGTTATTCATATACCAGAGATGTTTGAAGCTACTGACTGAATGAAAAGAGCTGGCATCTCCCTCTCTTTGAATCTTCTTTATCATGCTAAGAGGAGCAGGAAAAAGCAAAAAATTTCAGAATTGCACCTTGCAATGTGGAGATATTACTGTTTGTGCATTTACAATATTCATTGATTTTTGCCATTGAAAAACGTCCAGAAATGTTTGAAGCTACTGACTGAATGAAAGGAGCTGGCATCTCACTCTCTTTGAATCTTCTTTATCATGCTAGGATTAGCAGGAAAAAGCAAAAAATTTCAGAATTGCACCTTGCAATGCGGAGAAATTACTGTTTGTGCATTTACAATATTCATTGATTTTTGCCATTGAAAAACATCATGTTATTCATATACCAGAAATGTTTGAAGCTACTGACTGAATGAAAAGAGCTGGCATCTCACTCTCTTTGAATCTTCTTTATCATGCTAAGAGGAGCAGGAAAAAGCAAAAAATTTCAGAATTGCACCTTGCAATGTGGAGATATTACTGTTTGTGCATTTACAATATTCATTGATTTTTGCCATTGAAAAACGTCCAGAAATGTTTGAAGCTACTGACTGAATGAAAGGAGCTGGCATCTCAATCTCTTTGAATCTTTTTTATCATGCTAGGATTAGCAGGAAAAAGCAAAAAATTTCAGAATTGCACCTTGCAATGCGGAGAAATTACTGTTTGTGCATTTACAATATTCATTGATTTTTGCCATTGAAAAACATCATGTTATTCATATACCAGAGATGTTTGAAGCTACTGACTGAATGAAAAGAGCTGGCATCTCACTCTCTTTGAATCTTCTTTATCATGCTAAGAGGAGCAGGAAAAAGCAAAAAATTTCAGAATTGCACCTTGCAATGTGGAGATATTACTGTTTGTGCATTTACAATATTCATTAATTTTTGCCATTGAAAAACGTCCAGAAATGTTTGAAGCTACTGACTGAATGAAAGGAGCTGGCATCTCACTCTCTTTGAATCTTCTTTATCATGCTAGGATTAGCAGGAAAAAGCAAAAAATTTCAGAATTGCACCTTGCAATGCGGAGAAATTACTGTTTGTGCATTTACAATATTCATTGATTTTTGCCATTGAAAAACATCATGTTATTCATATACCAGAGATGTTTGAAGCTACTGACTGAATGAAAAGAGCTGGCATCTCCCTCTCTTTGAATCTTCTTTATCATGCTAAGAGGAGCAGGAAAAAGCAAAAAATTTCAGAATTGCACCTTGCAATGTGGAGATATTACTGTTTGTGCATTTACAATATTCATTGATTTTTGCCATTGAAAAACGTCCAGAAATGTTTGAAGCTACTGACTGAATGAAAGGAGCTGGCATCTCACTCTCTTTGAATCTTCTTTATCATGCTAGGATTAGCAGGAAAAAGCAAAAAATTTCAGAATTGCACCTTGCAATGCGGAGAAATTACTGTTTGTGCATTTACAATATTCATTGATTTTTGCCATTGAAAAACATCATGTTATTCATATACCAGAAATGTTTGAAGCTACTGACTGAATGAAAAGAGCTGGCATCTCACTCTCTTTGAATCTTCTTTATCATGCTAAGAGGAGCAGGAAAAAGCAAAAAATTTCAGAATTGCACCTTGCAATGTGGAGATATTACTGTTTGTGCATTTACAATATTCATTGATTTTTGCCATTGAAAAACGTCCAGAAATGTTTGAAGCTACTGACTGAATGAAAGGAGCTGGCATCTCAATCTCTTTGAATCTTTTTTATCATGCTAGGATTAGCAGGAAAAAGCAAAAAATTTCAGAATTGCACCTTGCAATGCGGAGAAATTACTGTTTGTGCATTTACAATATTCATTGATTTTTGCCATTGAAAAACATCATGTTATTCATATACCAGAGATGTTTGAAGCTACTGACTGAATGAAAAGAGCTGGCATCTCACTCTCTTTGAATCTTCTTTATCATGCTAAGAGGAGCAGGAAAAAGCAAAAAATTTCAGAATTGCACCTTGCAATGTGGAGATATTACTGTTTGTGCATTTACAATATTCATTGATTTTTGCCATTGAAAAACGTCCAGAAATGTTTGAAGCTACTGACTGAATGAAAGGAGCTGGCATCTCACTCTCTTTGAATCTTCTTTATCATGCTAGGATTAGCAGGAAAAAGCAAAAAATTTCAGAATTGCACCTTGCAATGCGGAGAAATTACTGTTTGTGCATTTACAATATTCATTGATTTTTGCCATTGAAAAACATCATGTTATTCATATACCAGAAATGTTTGAAGCTACTGACTGAATGAAAAGAGCTGGCATCTCACTCTCTTTGAATCTTCTTTATCATGCTAAGAGGAGCAGGAAAAAGCAAAAAATTTCAGAATTGCACCTTGCAATGTGGAGATATTACTGTTTGTGCATTTACAATATTCATTGATTTTTGCCATTGAAAAACGTCCAGAAATGTTTGAAGCTACTGACTGAATGAAAGGAGCTGGCATCTCACTCTCTTTGAATCTTCTTTATCATGCTAGGATTAGCAGGAAAAAGCAAAAAATTTCAGAATTGCACCTTGCAATGCGGAGAAATTACTGTTTGTGCATTTACAATATTCATTGATTTTTGCCATTGAAAAACATCATGTTATTCATATACCAGAAATGTTTGAAGCTACTGACTGAATGAAAAGAGCTGGCATCTCACTCTCTTTGAATCTTCTTTATCATGCCAGGATTAGCAGGAAAAAGCAAAAAATTTCAGAATTGCATCTTGCAATGTGGAGATATTACTGTTTGTGCATTTACAATATTCATTGATTTTTGCCATTGAAAAATGTCCAGAAATGTTTGAAGCTACTGACTGAATGAAAGGAGCTGGCATGTCACTCTCTTTGAATCTTCTTTATCATGCTAGGATTAGCAGGAAAAAGCAAAAAATTTCAGAATTGCACCTTGCAATGCGGAGAAATTACTGTTTGTGCATTTACAATATTCATTGATTTTTGCCATTGAAAACATCATGTTATTCATATACCAGAAATGTTTGAAGCTACTGACTGAATGAAAAGAGCTGGCATCTCACTCTCTTTGAATCTTCTTTATCATGCTAAGAGGAGCAGGAAAAAGCAAAAAATTACAGAATTGCACCTTGCAATGTGGAGATATTACTGTTTGTGCATTTACAATATTCATTGATTTTTGCCATTGAAAAACGTCCAGAAATGTTTGAAGCTACTGACTGAATGAAAGGAGCTGGCATCTCACTCTCTTTGAATCTTCTTTATCATGCTAGGATTAGCAGGAAAAAGCAAAAAATTTCAGAATTGCACCTTGCAATGCGGAGAAATTACTGTTTGTGCATTTACAATATTCATTGATTTTTGCCATTGAAAAACATCATGTTATTCATATACCAGAAATGTTTGAAGCTACTGACTGAATGAAAAGAGCTGGCATCTCACTCTCTTTGAATCTTCTTTATCATGCTAAGAGGAGCAGGAAAAAGCAAAAAATTTCAGAATTGCACCTTGCAATGTGGAGATATTACTGTTTGTGCATTTACAATATTCATTGATTTTTGCCATTGAAAAACGTCCAGAAATGTTTGAAGCTACTGACTGAATGAAAGGAGCTGGCATCTCAATCTCTTTGAATCTTTTTTATCATGCTAGGATTAGCAGGATAAAGCAAAAAATTTCAGAATTGCACCTTGCAATGCGGAGAAATTACTGTTTGTGCATTTACAATATTCATTGATTTTTGCCATTGAAAAACATCATGTTATTCATATACCAGAGATGTTTGAAGCTACTGACTGAATGAAAAGAGCTGGCATCTCACTCTCTTTGAATCTTCTTTATCATGCTAAGAGGAGCAGGAAAAAGCAAAAAATTTCAGAATTGCACCTTGCAATGTGGAGATATTACTGTTTGTGCATTTACAATATTCATTGATTTTTGCCATTGAAAAACGTCCAGAAATGTTTGAAGCTACTGACTGAATGAAAGGAGCTGGCATCTCAATCTCTTTGAATCTTCTTTATCATGCTAGAATTAGCAGGAAAAAGCAAAAAATTTCAGAATTGCACCTTGCAATGCGGAGAAATTACTGTTTGTGCATTTACAATATTCATTGATTTTTGCCATTGAAAAACATCATGTTATTCATATACCAGAGATGTTTGAAGCTACTGACTGAATGAAAAGAGCTGGCATCTCACTCTCTTTGAATCTTCTTTATCATGCTAAGAGGAGCAGGAAAAAGCAAAAAATTTCAGAATTGCACCTTGCAATGTGGAGATATTACTGTTTGTGCATTTACAATATTCATTGATTTTTGCCATTGAAAAATGTCCAGAAATGTTTGAAGCTACTGACTGAATGAAAGGAGCTGGCATCTCACTCTCTTTGAATCTTCTTTATCATGCTAGGATTAGCAGGAAAAAGCAAAAAATTTCAGAATTGCACCTTGCAATGCGGAGAAATTACTGTTTGTGCATTTACAATATTCATTGATTTTTGCCATTGAAAAACATCATGTTATTCATATACCAGAAATGTTTGAAGCTACTGACTGAATGAAAAGAGCTGGCATCTCACTTTCTTTGAATCTTCTTTATCATGCCAGGATTAGCAGGAAAAAGCAAAAAATTTCAGAATTGCACCTTGCAATGTGGAGATATTACTATTTGTGCATTTACAATATTCATTGATTTTTGCCATTGAAAAACGTCCAGAAATGTTTGAAGCTACTGACTGAATGAAAGGAGCTGGCATCTCACTCTCTTTGAATCTTCTTTATCATGCTAGGATTAGCAGGAAAAAGCAAAAAATTTCAGAATTGCACCTTGCAATGCGGAGAAATTACTGTTTGTGCATTTACAATATTCATTGATTTTTGCCATTGAAAAACATGTTATTCATATACCAGAAATGTTTGAAGCTACTGACTGAATGAAAAGAGCTGGCATCTCACTCTCTTTGAATCTTCTTTATCATGCTAAGAGGAGCAGGAAAAAGCAAAAAATTTCAGAATTGCACGTTGCAATGTGGAGATATTACTGTTTGTGCATTTACAATATTCATTGATTTTTGCCATTGAAAAACGTCCAGAAATGTTTGAAGCTACTGACTGAATGAAAGGAGCTGGCATCTCACTCTCTTTGAATCTTCTTTATCATGCTAGGATTAGCAGGAAAAAGCAAAAAATTACAGAATTGCACCTTGCAATGCGGAGAAATTACTGTTTGTGCATTTACAATATTCATTGATTTTTGCCTTTGAAAAACATCATGTTATTCATATACCAGAAATGTTTGAAGCTACTGACTGAATGAAAAGAGCTGGCATCTCACTCTCTTTGAATCTTCTTTATCATGCGAAGAGGAGCAGGAAAAAGCAAAAAATTTCAGAATTGCACCTTGCAATGTGGAGATATTACTGTTTGTGCATTTACAATATTCATTGATTTTTGCAATTGAAAAACGTCCAGAAATGTTTGAAGCTACTGACTGAATGAAAGGAGTTGGCATCTCAATCTCTTTGAATCTTCTTTATCATGCTAGGATTAGCAGGAAAAAGCCAAAAATTTCAGAATTGCACCTTGCAATGCGGAGAAATTACTGTTTGTGCATTTACAATATTCATTGATTTTTGCCATTGAAAAACATCATGTTATTCATATACCAGAAATGTTTGAAGCTACTGACTGAATGAAAAGAGCTGGCATCTCACTCTCTTTGAATCTTCTTTATCATGCTAAGAGGAGCAGGAAAAAGCAAAAAATTTCAGAATTGCACCTTGCAATGTGGAGATATTACTGTTTGTGCATTTACAATATTCATTGATTTTTGCCATTGAAAAACGTCCAGAAATGTTTGAAGTTACTGACTGAATGAAAGGAGCTGGCATCTCAATCTCTTTGAATCTTCTTTATCATGCTAGGATTAGCAGGAAAAAGCAAAAAATTTCAGAATTGCACCTTGCAATGCGGAGAAATTACTGTTTGTGCATTTACAATATTCATTGATTTTTGCCATTGAAAAACATCATGTTATTCATATACCAGAGATGTTTGAAGCTACTGACTGAATGAAAAGAGCTGGCATCTCACTCTCTTTGAATCTTCTTTATCATGCTAAGAGGAGCAGGAAAAAGCAAAAAATTTCAGAATTGCACGTTGCAATGTGGAGATATCACTGTTTGTGCATTTACAATATTCATTGATTTTTGCCATTGAAAAACGTCCAGAAATGTTTGAAGCTACTGACTGAATGAAAGGAGCTGGCATCTCACTCTCTTTGAATCTTCTTTATCATGCTAGGATTAGCAGGAAAAAGCAAAAAATTTCAGAATTGCACCTTGCAATGCGGAGAAATTACTGTTTGTGCATTTACAATATTCATTGATTTTTGCCATTGAAAAACATCATGTTATTCATATACCAGAAATGTTTGAAGCTACTGACTGAATGAAAAGAGCTGGCATCTCACTCTCTTTGAATCTTCTTTATCATGCCAGGATTAGCAGGAAAAAGCAAAAAATTTCAGAATTGCACCTTGCAATGTGGAGATATTACTGTTTGTGCATTTACAATATTCATTGATTTTTGCCATTGAAAAATGTCCAGAAATGTTTGAAGCTACTGACTGAATGAAAGGAGCTGGCATCTCACTCTCTTTGAATCTTCTTTATCATGCTAGGATTAGCAGGAAAAAGCAAAAAATTTCAGAATTGCACCTTGCAATGCGGAGAAATTACTGTTTGTGCATTTACAATATTCATTGATTTTTGCCATTGAAAAACATCATGTTATTCATATACCAGAAATGTTTGAAGCTACTGACTGAATGAAAAGAGCTGGCATCTCACTTTCTTTGAATCTTCTTTATCATGCCAGGATTAGCAGGAAAAAGCAAAAAATTTCAGAATTGCACCTTGCAATGTGGAGATATTACTATTTGTGCATTTACAATATTCATTGATTTTTGCCATTGAAAAACGTCCAGAAATGTTTGAAGCTACTGACTGAATGAAAGGAGCTGGCATCTCACTCTCTTTGAATCTTCTTTATCATGCTAGGATTAGCAGGAAAAAGCAAAAAATTTCAGAATTGCACCTTGCAATGCGGAGAAATTACTGTTTGTGCATTTACAATATTCATTGATTTTTGCCATTGAAAAACATGTTATTCATATACCAGAAATGTTTGAAGCTACTGACTGAATGAAAAGAGCTGGCATCTAACTCTCTTTGAATCTTCTTTATCATGCTAAGAGGAGCAGGAAAAAGCAAAAAATTTCAGAATTGCACCTTGCAATGTGGAGATATTACTGTTTGTGCATTTACAATATTCATTGATTTTTGCCATTGAAAAACGTCCAGAAATGTTTGAAGCTACTGACTGAATGAAAGGAGCTGGCATCTCACTCTCTTTGAATCTTCTTTATCATGCTAGGATTAGCAGGAAAAAGCAAAAAATTTCAGAATTGCACCTTGCAATGTGGAGAAATTACTGTTTGTGCATTTACAATATTCATTGATTTTTGCCATTGAAAAACATCATGTTATTCATATACCAGAAATGTTTGAAGCTACTGACTGAATGAAAAGAGCTGGCATCTCACTCTCTTTGAATCTTCTTTATCATGCTAAGAGGAGCAGGAAAAAGCAAAAAATTTCAGAATTGCACCTTGCAATGTGGAGATATTACTGTTTGTGCATTTACAATATTCATTGATTTTTGCCATTGAAAAACGTCCAGAAATGTTTGAAGCTACTGACTGAATGAAAGGAGCTGGCATCTCACTCTCTTTGAATCTTCTTTATCATGCTAGGATTAGCAGGAAAAAGCAAAAAATTACAGAATTGCACCTTGCAATGCGGAGAAATTACTGTTTGTGCATTTACAATATTCATTGATTTTTGCCTTTGAAAAACATCATGTTATTCATATACCAGAAATGTTTGAAGCTACTGACTGAATGAAAAGAGCTGGCATCTCACTCTCTTTGAATCTTCTTTATCATGCTAAGAGGAGCAGGAAAAAGCAAAAAATTTCAGAATTGCACCTTGCAATGTGGAGATATTACTGTTTGTGCATTTACAATATTCATTGATTTTTGCCATTGAAAAACGTCCAGAAATGTTTGAACCTACTGACTGAATGAAAGGAGTTGGCATCTCAATCTCTTTGAATCTTCTTTATCATGCTAGGATTAGCAGGAAAAAGCAAAAAATTTCAGAATTGCACCTTGCAATGCGGAGAAATTACTGTTTGTGCATTTACAATATTCATTGATTTTTGCCATTGAAAAACATGTTATTCATATACCAGAAATGTTTGAAGCTACTGACTGAATGAAAAGAGCTGGCATCTCACTCTCTTTGAATGTTCTTTATCATGCTAAGAGGAGCAGGAAAAAGCAAAAAATTTCAGAATTGCACGTTGCAATGTGGAGATATTACTGTTTGTGCATTTACAATATTCATTGATTTTTGCCATTGAAAAATGTCCAGAAATGTTTGAAGCTACTGACTGAATGAAAGGAGCTGACATCTCACTCTCTTTGAATCTTCTTTATCATGCTAGGATTAGCAGGAAAAAGCAAAAAATTTCAGAATTGCACCTTGCAATGCGGAGAAATTACTGTTTGTGCATTTACAATATTCATTGATTTTTGCCATTGAAAAACATCATGTTATTCATATACCAGAAATGTTTGAAGCTACTGACTGAATGAAAAGAGCTGGCATCTCACTCTCTTTGAATCTTCTTTATCATGCTAAGAGGAGCAGGAAAAAGCAAAAAATTTCAGAATTGCACGTTGCAATGTGGAGATATTACTGTTTGTGCATTTACAATATTCATTGATTTTTGCCATTGAAAAACGTCCAGAAATGTTTGAAGCTACTGACTGAATGAAAGGAGCTGGCATCTCACTCTCTTTGAATCTTCTTTATCATGCTAGGATTAGCAGGAAAAAGCAAAAAATTTCAGAATTGCACCTTGCAATGCGGAGAAATTACTGTTTGTGCATTTACAATATTCATTGATTTTTGCCATTGAAAAACATCATGTTATTCATATACCAGAAATGTTTGAAGCTACTGACTGAATGAAAAGAGCTGGCATCTCACTCTCTTTGAAACTTCTTTATCATGCCAGGATTAGCAGGAAAAAGCAAAAAATTTCAGAATTGCACCTTGCAATGTGGAGATATTACTGTTTGTGCATTTACAATATTCATTGATTTTTGCCATTGAAAAATGTCCAGAAATGTTTGAAGCTACTGACTGAATGAAAGGAGCTGGCATCTCACTCTCTTTGAATCTTCTTTATCATGCTAGGATTAGCAGGAAAAAGCAAAAAATTTCAGAATTGCACCTTGCAATGCGGAGAAATTACTGTTTGTGCATTTACAATATTCATTGATTTTTGCCATTGAAAACATCATGTTATTCATATACCAGAAATGTTTGAAGCTACTGACTGAATGAAAAGAGCTGGCATCTCACTCTCTTTGAATCTTCTTTATCATGCTAAGAGGAGCAGGAAAAAGCAAAAAATTTCAGAATTGCACCTTGCAATGTGGAGATATTACTGTTTGTGCATTTACAATATTCATTGATTTTTGCCATTGAAAAACGTCCAGAAATGTTTGAAGCTACTGACTGAATGAAAGGAGCTGGCATCTCACTCTCTTTGAATCTTCTTTATCATGCTAGGATTAGCAGGAAAAAGCAAAAAATTTCAGAATTGCACCTTGCAATGCGGAGAAATTACTGTTTGTGCATTTACAATATTCATTGATTTTTGCCATTGAAAAACCATGTTATTCATATACCAGAAATGTTTGAAGCTACTGACTGAATGAAAAGAGCTGGCATCTCACTCTCTTTGAATCTTCTTTATCATGCCAGGATTAGCAGGAAAAAGCAAAAAATTTCAGAATTGCACGTTGCAATGTGGAGATATTACTGTTTGTGCATTTACAATATTCATTGATTTTTGCCATTGAAAACCGTCCAGAAATGTTTGAAGCTACTGACTGAATGAAAGGAGCTGGCATCTCACTCTCTTTGAATCTTCTTTATCATGCTAGGATTAGCAGGAAAAAGCAAAAAATTTCAGAATTGCACCTTGCAATGCGGAGAAATTACTGTTTGTGCATTTACAATATTCATTGATTTTTGCCATTGAAAAACATCATGTTATTCATATACCAGAAATGTTTGAAGCTACTGACTGAATGAAAAGAGCTGGCATCTCACTTTCTTTGAATCTTCTTTATCATGCCAGGATTAGCAGGAAAAAGCAAAAAATTTCAGAATTGCACCTTGCAATGTGGAGATATTACTGTTTGTGCATTTACAATATTCATTGATTTTTGCCATTGAAAAATGTCCAGAAATGTTTGAAGCTACTGACTGAATGAAAGGAGCTGGCATCTCACTCTCTTTGAATCTTCTTTATCATGCTAGGATTAGCAGGAAAAAGCAAAAAATTTCAGAATTGCACCTTGCAATGCGGAGAAATTACTGTTTGTGCATTTGCAATATTCATTGATTTTTGCCATTGAAAAACATGTTATTCATATACCAGAAATGTTTGAAGCTACTGACTGAATGAAAAGAGCTGGCATCTCACTCTCTTTGAATCTTCTTTATCATGCTAAGAGGAGCAGGAAAAAGCAAAAAATTTCAGAATTGCACCTTGCAATGTGGAGATATTACTGTTTGTGCATTTACAATATTCATTGATTTTTGCCATTGAAAAACGTCCAGAAATGTTTGAAGCTACTGACTGAATGAAAGGAGCTGGCATCTCACTCTCTTTGAATCTTCTTTATCATGCTAGGATTAGCAGGAAAAAGCAAAAAATTTCAGAATTGCACCTTGCAATGCGGAGAAATTACTGTTTGTGCATTTACAATATTCATTGATTTTTGCCATTGAAAAACATCATGTTATTCATATACCAGAAATGTTTGAAGCTACTGACTGAATGAAAAGAGCTGGCATCTCACTCTCTTTGAATCTTCTTTATCATGCTAAGAGGAGCAGGAAAAAGCAAAAAATTTCAGAATTGCACCTTGCAATGTGGAGATATTATTGTTTGTGCATTTACAATATTCATTGATTTTTGCCATTGAAAAACGTCCAGAAATGTTTGAAGCTACTGACTGAATGAAAGGAGCTGGCATCTCACTCTCTTTGAATCTTCTTTATCATGCTAGGATTAGCAGGAAAAAGCAAAAAATTTCAGAATTGCACCTTGCAATGCGGAGAAATTACTGTTTGTGCATTTACAATATTCATTGATTTTTGCCATTGAAAAACATCATGTTATTCATATACCAGAAATGTTTGAAGCTACTGACTGAATGAAAAGAGCTGGCATCTCACTCTCTTTGAATCTTCTTTATCATGCTAAGAGGAGTAGGAAAAAGCAAAAAATTTCAGAATTGCACCTTGCAATGTGGAGATATTACTGTTTGTGCATTTACAATATTCATTGATTTTTGCCATTGAAAAACGTCCAGAAATGTTTGAAGCTACTGACTGAATGAAAGGAGCTGGCATCTCAATCTCTTTGAATCTTCTTTATCATGCTAGGATTAGCAGGAAAAAGCAAAAAATTTCAGAATTGCACCTTGCAATGCGGAGAAATTACTGTTTGTGCATTTACAATATTCATTGATTTTTGCCATTGAAAAACATGTTATTCATATACCAGAAATGTTTGAAGCTACTGACTGAATGAAAAGAGCTGGCATCTCACTCTCTTTGAATCTTCTTTATCATGCTAAGAGGAGCAGGAAAAAGCAAAAAATTTCAGAATTGCACGTTGCAATGTGGAGATATTACTGTTTGTGCATTTACATTATTCATTGATTTTTGCCATTGAAAAATGTCCAGAAATGTTTGAAGCTACTGACTGAATGAAAGGAGCTGACATCTCACTCTCTTTGAATCTTCTTTATCATGCTAGGATTAGCAGGAAAAAGCAAAAAATTTCAGAATTGCACCTTGCAATGCGGAGAAATTACTGTTTGTGCATTTACAATATTCATTGATTTTTGCCATTGAAAAACATCATGTTATTCATATACCAGAAATGTTTGAAGCTACTGACTGAATGAAAAGAGCTGGCATCTCACTCTCTTTGAATCTTCTTTATCATGCTAAGAGGAGCAGGAAAAAGCAAAAAATTTCAGAATTGCACGTTGCAATGTGGAGATATTACTGTTTGTGCATTTACAATATTCATTGATTTTTGCCATTGAAAAACGTCCAGAAATGTTTGAAGCTACTGACTGAATGAAAGGAGCTGGCATCTCACTCTCTTTGAATCTTCTTTATCATGCTAGGATTAGCAGGTAAAAGCAAAAAATTTCAGAATTGCACCTTGCAATGCGGAGAAATTACTGTTTGTGCATTTACAATATTCATTGATTTTTGCCATTGAAAAACATCATGTTATTCATATACCAGAAATGTTTGAAGCTACTGACTGAATGAAAAGAGCTGGCATCTCACTCTCTTTGAATCTTCTTTATCATGCTAAGAGGAGCAGGAAAAAGCAAAAAATTTCAGAATTGCACCTTGCAATGTGGAGATATTATTGTTTGTGCATTTACAATATTCATTGATTTTTGCCATTGAAAAACGTCCAGAAATGTTTGAAGCTACTGACTGAATGAAAGGAGCTGGCATCTCACTCTCTTTGAATCTTCTTTATCATGCTAGGATTAGCAGGAAAAAGCAAAAAATTTCAGAATTGCACCTTGCAATGCGGAGAAATTACTGTTTGTGCATTTACAATATTCATTGATTTTTGCCATTGAAAAACATCATGTTATTCATATACCAGAAATGTTTGAAGCTACTGACTGAATGAAAAGAGCTGGCATCTCACTCTCTTTGAATCTTCTTTATCATGCTAAGAGGAGTAGGAAAAAGCAAAAAATTTCAGAATTGCACCTTGCAATGTGGAGATATTACTGTTTGTGCATTTACAATATTCATTGATTTTTGCCATTGAAAAACGTCCAGAAATGTTTGAAGCTACTGACTGAATGAAAGGAGCTGGCATCTCAATCTCTTTGAATCTTCTTTATCATGCTAGGATTAGCAGGAAAAAGCAAAAAATTTCAGAATTGCACCTTGCAATGCGGAGAAATTACTGTTTGTGCATTTACAATATTCATTGATTTTTGCCATTGAAAAACATGTTATTCATATACCAGAAATGTTTGAAGCTACTGACTGAATGAAAAGAGCTGGCATCTCACTCTCTTTGAATCTTCTTTATCATGCTAAGAGGAGCAGGAAAAAGCAAAAAATTTCAGAATTGCACGTTGCAATGTGGAGATATTACTGTTTGTGCATTTACATTATTCATTGATTTTTGCCATTGAAAAATGTCCAGAAATGTTTGAAGCTACTGACTGAATGAAAGGAGCTGACATCTCACTCTCTTTGCATCTTCTTTATCATGCTAGGATTAGCAGGAAAAAGCAAAAAATTTCAGAATTGCACCTTGCAATGCGGAGAAATTACTGTTTGTGCATTTACAATATTCATTGATTTTTGCCATTGAAAAACATCATGTTATTCATATACCAGAAATGTTTGAAGCTACTGACTGAATGAAAAGAGCTGGCATCTCACTCTCTTTGAATCTTCTTTATCATGCTAAGAGGAGCAGGAAAAAGCAAAAAATTTCAGAATTGCACGTTGCAATGTGGAGATATTACTGTTTGTGCATTTACAATATTCATTGATTTTTGCCATTGAAAAACGTCCAGAAATGTTTGAAGCTACTGACTGAATGAAAGGAGCTGGCATCTCACTCTCTTTGAATCTTCTTTATCATGCTAGGATTAGCAGGTAAAAGCAAAAAATTTCAGAATTGCACCTTGCAATGCGGAGAAATTACTGTTTGTGCATTTACAATATTCATTGATTTTTGCCATTGAAAAACATCATGTTATTCATATACCAGAAATGTTTGAAGCTACTGACTGAATGAAAAGAGCTGGCATCTCACTCTCTTTGAATCTTCTTTATCATGCCAGGATTAGCAGGAAAAAGCAAAAAATTTCAGAATTGCACCTTGCAATGTGGAGATATTACTGTTTGTGCATTTACAATATTCATTGATTTTTGCCATTGAAAAATGTCCAGAAATGTTTGAAGCTACTGACTGAATGAAAGGAGCTGGCATCTCACTCTCTTTGAATCTTCTTTATCATGCTAGGATTAGCAGGAAAAAGAAAAAATTTCAGAATTGCACCTTGGAATGCGGAGAAATTACTGTTTGTGCATTTACAATATTCATTGATTTTTGCCATTGAAAACATCATGTTATTCATATACCAGAAATGTTTGAAGCTACTGACTGAATGAAAAGAGTTGGCATCTCACTCTCTTTGAATCTTCTTTATCATGCTAAGAGGAGCAGGAAAAAGCAAAAAATTTCAGAATTGCACCTTGCAATGTGGAGATATTACTGTTTGTGCATTTACAATATTCATTGATTTTTGCCATTGAAAAACGTCCAGAAATGTTTGAAGCTACTGACTGAATGAAAGGAGCTGGCATCTCACTCTCTTTGAATCTTCTTTATCATGCTAGGATTAGCAGGAAAAAGCAAAAAATTTCAGAATTGCACCTTGCAATGCGGAGAAATTACTGTTTGTGCATTTACAATATTCATTGATTTTTGCCATTGAAAAACCATGTTATTCATATACCAGAAATGTTTGAAGCTACTGACTGAATGAAAAGAGCTGGCATCTCACTCTCTTTGAATCTTCTTTATCATGCCAGGATTAGCAGGAAAAAGCAAAAAATTTCAGAATTGCACGTTGCAATGTGGAGATATTACTGTTTGTGCATTTACAATATTCATTGATTTTTGCCATTGAAAACCGTCCAGAAATGTTTGAAGCTACTGACTGAATGAAAGGAGCTGGCATCTCACTCTCTTTGAATCTTCTTTATCATGCTAGGATTAGCAGGAAAAAGCAAAAAATTTCAGAATTGCACCTTGCAATGCGGAGGAATTACTGTTTGTGCATTTACAATATTCATTGATTTTTGCCATTGAAAAACATCATGTTATTCATATACCAGAAATGTTTGAAGCTACTGACTGAATGAAAAGAGCTGGCATCTCACTCTCTTTGAATCTTCTTTATCATGCTAAGAGGAGCAGGAAAAAGCAAAAAATTTCAGAATTGCACCTTGCAATGTGGAGATATTACTGTTTGTGCATTTACAATATTCATTGATTTTTGCCATTGAAAAACGTCCAGAAATGTTTGAAGCTACTGACTGAATGAAAGGAGCTGGCATCTCAATCTCTTTGAATCTTCTTTGTCATGCTAGGATTAGCAGGAAAAAGCAAAAAATTTCAGAATTGCACCTTGCAATGCGGAGAAATTACTGTTTGTGCATTTACAATATTCATTGATTTTTGCCATTGAAAAACATCATGTTATTCATATACCAGAGATGTTTGAAGCTACTGACTGAATGAAAAGAGCTGGCATCTCACTCTCTTTGAATCTTCTTTATCATGCTAAGAGGAGCAGGAAAAAGCAAAAAATTTCAGAATTGCACGTTGCAATGTGGAGATATCACTGTTTGTGCATTTACAATATTCATTGATTTTTGAAATTGAAAAACGTCCAGAAATGTTTGAAGCTACTGACTGAATGAAAGGAGCTGGCATCTCACTCTCTTTGAATCTTCTTTATCATGCTTGGATTAGCAGGAAAAAGCAAAAAATTTCAGAATTGCACCTTGCAATGCGGAGAAATTACTGTTTGTGCATTTACAATATTCATTGATTTTTGCCATTGAAAAACATCATGTTATTCATATACCAGAAATGTTTGAAGCTACTGACTGAATGAAAAGAGCTGGCATCTCACTCTCTTTGAATCTTCTTTATCATGCCAGGATTAGCAGGAAAAAGCAAAAAATTTCAGAATTGCACCTTGCAATGTGGAGATATTACTGTTTGTGCATTTACAATATTCATTGATTTTTGCCATTGAAAAATGTCCAGAAATGTTTGAAGCTACTGACTGAATGAAAGGAGCTGGCATCTCACTCTCTTTGAATCTTCTTTATCATGCTAGGATTAGCAGGAAAAAGCAAAAAATTTCAGAATTGCACCTTGCAATGCGGAGAAATTACTGTTTGTGCATTTACAATATTCATTGATTTTTGCCATTGAAAAACATCATGTTATTCATATACCAGAAATGTTTGAAGCTACTGACTGAATGAAAATAGCTGGCATCTCACTTTCTTTGAATCTTCTTTATCATGCCAGGATTAGCAGGAAAAAGCAAAAAATTTCAGAATTGCACCTTGCAATGTGGAGATATTACTGTTTGTGCATTTACAATATTCATTGATTTTTGCCATTGAAAAACGTCCAGAAATGTTTGAAGCTACTGACTGAATGAAAGGAGCTGGCATCTCACTCTCTTTGAATCTTCTTTATCATGCTAGGATTAGCAGGAAAAAGCAAAAAATTTCAGAATTGCACCTTGCAATGCGGAGAAATTACTGTTTGTGCATTTACAATATTCATTGATTTTTGCCATTGAAAAACATGTTATTCATATACCAGAAATGTTTGAAGCTACTGACTGAATGAAAAGAGCTGGCATCTCACTCTCTTTGAATCTTCTTTATCATGCTAAGAGGAGCAGGAAAAAGCAAAAAATTTCAGAATTGCACCTTGCAATGTGGAGATATTACTGTTTGTGCATTTACAATATTCATTGATTTTTGCCATTGAAAAACGTCCAGAAATGTTTGAAGCTACTGACTGAATGAAAGGAGCTGGCATCTCACTCTCTTTGAATCTTCTTTATCATGCTAGGATTAGCAGGAAAAAGCAAAAAATTTCAGAATTGCACCTTGCAATGCGGAGAAATTACTGTTTGTGCATTTACAATATTCATTGATTTTTGCCATTGAAAAACATCATGTTATTCATATACCAGAAATGTTTGAAGCTACTGACTGAATGAAAAGAGCTGGCATCTCACTCTCTTTGAATCTTCTTTATCATGCTAAGAGGAGCAGGAAAAAGCAAAAAATTTCAGAATTGCACCTTGCAATGTGGAGATATTACTGTTTGTGCATTTACAATATTCATTGATTTTTGCCATTGAAAAACGTCCAGAAATGTTTGAAGCTACTGACTGAATGAAAGTAGCTGGCATTTCACTCTCTTTAAATCTTCTTTATCATGCTAGGATTAGCAGGAAAAAGCAAAAAATTTCAGAATTGCACCTTGCAATGCGGAGAAATTACTGTTTGTGCATTTACAATATTCATTGATTTTTGCCATTGAAAAACATCATGTTATTCATATACCAGAAATGTTTGAAGCTACTGACTGAATGAAAAGAGCTGGCATCTCACTCTCTTTGAATCTTCTTTATCATGCTAAGAGGAGCAGGAAAAAGCAAAAAATTTCAGAATTGCACCTTGCAATGTGGAGATATTACTGTTTGTGCATTTACAATATTCATTGATTTTTGCCATTGAAAAACGTCCAGAAATGTTTGAAGCTACTGACTGAATGAAAGGAGCTGGCATCTCAATCTCTTTGAATCTTCTTTATCATGCTAGGATTAGCAGGAAAAAGCAAAAAATTTCAGAATTGCACCTTGCAATGCGGAGAAATTACTGTTTGTGCATTTACAATATTCATTGATTTTTGCCATTGAAAAACATGTTATTCATATACCAGAAATGTTTGAAGCTACTGACTGAATGAAAAGAGCTGGCATCTCACTCTCTTTGAATCTTCTTTATCATGCTAAGAGGAGCAGGAAAAAGCAAAAAATTTCAGAATTGCACGTTGCAATGTGGAGATATTACTGTTTGTGCATTTACAATATTCATTGATTTTTGCCATTGAAAAATGTCCAGAAATGTTTGAAGCTACTGACTGAATGAAAGGAGCTGACATCTCACTCTCTTTGAATCTTCTTTATCATGCTAGGATTAGCAGGAAAAAGCAAAAAATTTCAGAATTGCACCTTGCAATGCGGAGAAATTACTGTTTGTGCATTTACAATATTCATTGATTTTTGCCATGGAAAAACATCATGTTATTCATATACCAGAAATGTTTGAAGCTACTGACTGAATGAAAAGAGCTGGCATCTCACTCTCTTTGAATCTTCTTTATCATGCCAGGATTAGCAGGAAAAAGCAAAAAATTTCAGAATTGCACGTTGCAATGTGGAGATATTACTGTTTGTGCATTTACAATATTTATTGATTTTTGCCATTGAAAAACGTCCAGAAATGTTTGAAGCTACTGACTGAATGAAAGGAGCTGGCATCTCACTCTCTTTGAATCTTCTTTATCATGCTAGGATTAGCAGGAAAAAGCAAAAAATTTCAGAATTGCACCTTGCAATGCGGAGAAATTACTGTTTGTGCATTTACAATATTCATTGATTTTAGCCATTGAAAAACATCATGTTATTCATATACCAGAAATGTTTGAAGCTACTGACTGAATGAAAAGAGCTGGCATCTCACTCTCTTTGAATCTTCTTTATCATGCCAGGATTAGCAGAAAAAACAAAAAATTTCAGAATTGCACCTTGCAATGTGGAGATATTACTGTTTGTGCATTTACAATATTCATTGATTTTTGCCATTGAAAAATGTCCAGAAATGTTTGAAGCTACTGACTGAATGAAAGGAGCTGGCATCTCACACTCTTTGAATCTTCTTTATCATGCTAGGATTAGCAGGAAAAAGCAAAAAATTTCAGAATTGCACCTTGCAATGCGGAGAAATTACTGTTTGTGCATTTACAATATTCATTGATTTTTGCCATTGAAAACATCATGTTATTCATATACCATTAATGTTTGAAGCTACTGACTGAATGAAAAGAGCTGGCATCTCACTCTCTTTGAATATTCTTTATCATGCTAGGATTAGCAGGAAAAAGCAAAAAATTTCAGAATTGCACCTTGCAATGCGGAGAAATTACTGTTTGTGCATTTACAATATTCATTGATTTTTGCCATTGAAAAACCATGTTATTCATATACCAGAAATGTTTGAAGCTACTGACTGAATGAAAAGAGCTGGCATCTCACTCTCTTTGAATCTTCTTTATCATGCCAGGATTAGCAGGAAAAAGCAAAAAATTTCAGAATTGCACGTTGCAATGTGGAGATATTACTGTTTGTGCATTTACAATATTCATTGATTTTTGCCTTTGAAAACCGTCCAGAAATGTTTGAAGCTACTGACTGAATGAAAGGAGCTGGCATCTCACTCTCTTTGAATCTTCTTTATCATGCTAGGATTAGCAGGAAAAAGCAAAAAATTTCAGAATTGCACCTTGCAATGCGGAGAAATTACTGTTTGTGCATTTACAATATTCATTGATTTTTGCCATTGAAAAACATCATGTTATTCATATACCAGAGATGTTTGAAGCTACTGACTGAATGAAAAGAGCTGGCATCTCCCTCTCTTTGAATCTTCTTTATCATGCTAAGAGGAGCAGGAAAAAGCAAAAAATTTCAGAATTGCACCTTGCAATGTGGAGATATTACTGTTTGTGCATTTACAATATTCATTGATTTTTGCCATTGAAAAACGTCCAGAAATGTTTGAAGCTACTGACTGAATGAAAGGAGCAGGCATCTCAATCTCTTTGAATCTTCTTTATCATGCTAGGATTAGCAGGAAAAAGCAAAAAATTTCAGAATTGCACCTTGCAATGCGGAGAAATTACTGTTTGTGCATTTACAATATTCATTGATTTTTGCCATTGAAAAACATCATGTTATTCATATACCAGAGATGTTTGAAGCTACTGACTGAATGAAAAGAGCTGGCATCTCACTCTCTTTGAATCTTCTTTATCATGCTAAGAGGAGCAGGAAAAAGCAAAAAATTTCAGAATTGCACGTTGCAATGTGGAGATATTACTGTTTGTGCATTTACAATATTCATTGATTTTTGCCATTGAAAAACGTCCAGAAATGTTTGAAGCTACTGACTGAATGAAAGGAGCTGGCATCTCACTCTCTTTGAATATTCTTTATCATGCTAGGATTAGCAGGAAAAAGCAAAAAATTTCAGAATTGCACCTTGCAATGCGGAGAAATTACTGTTTGTGCATTTACAATATTCATTGATTTTTGCCCTTGCAAAACATCATGTTATTCATATACCAGAAATGTTTGAAGCTACTGACTGAATGAAAAGAGCTGGCATCTCACTCTCTTTGAATCTTCTTTATCATGCCAGGATTAGCAGGAAAAAGCAAAAAATTTCAGAATTGCACCTTGCAATGTGGAGATATTACTGTTTGTGCATTTACAATATTCATTGATTTTTGCCATTGAAAAATGTCCAGAAATGTTTGAAGCTACTGACTGAATGAAAGGAGCTGGCATCTCACTCTCTTTGAATCTTCTTTATCATGCTAGGATTAGCAGGAAAAAGCAAAAAATTTCAGAATTGCACCTTGCAATGCGGAGAAATTACTGTTTGTGCATTTACAATATTCATTGATTTTTGCCATTGAAAAACCATGTTATTCATATACCAGAAATGTTTGAAGCTACTGACTGAATGAAAAGAGCTGGCATCTCACTCTCTTTGAATCTTCTTTATCATGCCAGGATTAGCAGGAAAAAGCAAAAAATTTCAGAATTGCACGTTGCAATGTGGAGATATTACTGTTTGTGCATTTACAATATTCATTGATTTTTGCCATTGAAAACCGTCCAGAAATGTTTGAAGCTACTGACTGAATGAAAGGAGCTGGCATCTCACTCTCTTTGAATCTTCTTTATCATGCTAGGATTAGCAGGAAAAAGCAAAAAATTTCAGAATTGCACCTTGCAATGCGGAGAAATTACTGTTTGTGCATTTACAATATTCATTGATTTTTGCCATTGAAAAACATCATGTTATTCATATACCAGAGATGTTTGAAGCTACTGACTGAATGAAAAGAGCTGGCATCTCCCTCTCTTTGAATCTTCTTTATCATGCTAAGAGGAGCAGGAAAAAGCAAAAAATTTCAGAATTGCACCTTGCAATGTGGAGATATTACTGTTTGTGCATTTACAATATTCATTGATTTTTGCCATTGAAAAACGTCCAGAAATCTTTGAAGCTACTGACTGAATGAAAGGAGCAGGCATCTCAATCTCTTTGAATCTTCTTTATCATGCTAGGATTAGCAGGAAAAAGCAAAAAATTTCAGAATTGCACCTTGCAATGCGGAGAAATTACTGTTTGTGCATTTACAATATTCATTGATTTTTGCCATTGAAAAACATCATGTTATTCATATACCAGAGATGTTTGAAGCTACTGACTGAATGAAAAGAGCTGGCATCTCACTCTCTTTGAATCTTCTTTATCATGCTAAGAGGAGCAGGAAAAAGCAAAAAATTTCAGAATTGCACGTTGCAATGTGGAGATATTACTGTTTGTGCATTTACAATATTCATTGATTTTTGCCATTGAAAAACGTCCAGAAATGTTTGAAGCTACTGACTGAATGAAAGGAGCTGGCATCTCACTCTCTTTGAATATTCTTTATCATGCTAGGATTAGCAGGAAAAAGCAAAAAATTTCAGAATTGCACCTTGCAATGCGGAGAAATTACTGTTTGTGCATTTACAATATTCATTGATTTTTGCCCTTGCAAAACATCATGTTATTCATATACCAGAAATGTTTGAAGCTACTGACTGAATGAAAAGAGCTGGCATCTCACTCTCTTTGAATCTTCTTTATCATGCCAGGATTAGCAGAAAAAAGCAAAAAATTTCAGAATTGCACCTTGCAATGTGGAGATATTACTGTTTGTGCATTTACAATATTCATTGATTTTTGCCATTGAAAAATGTCCAGAAATGTTTGAAGCTACTGACTGAATGAAAGGAGCTGGCATCTCACTCTCTTTGAATCTTCTTTATCATGCTAGGATTAGCAGGAAAAAGCAAAAAATTTCAGAATTGCACCTTGCAATGCGGAGAAATTACTGTTTGTGCATTTACAATATTCATTGATTTTTGCCATTGAAAAACCATGTTATTCATATACCAGAAATGTTTGAAGCTACTGACTGAATGAAAAGAGCTGGCATCTCACTCTCTTTGAATCTTCTTTATCATGCCAGGATTAGCAGGAAAAAGCAAAAAATTTCAGAATTGCACGTTGCAATGTGGAGATATTACTGTTTGTGCATTTACAATATTCATTGATTTTTGCCATTGAAAACCGTCCAGAAATGTTTGAAGCTACTGACTGAATGAAAGGAGCTGGCATCTCACTCTCTTTGAATCTTCTTTATCATGCTAGGATTAGCAGGAAAAAGCAAAAAATTTCAGAATTGCACCTTGCAATGCGGAGAAATTACTGTTTGTGCATTTACAATATTCATTGATTTTTGCCATTGAAAAACATCATGTTATTCATATACCAGAGATGTTTGAAGCTACTGACTGAATGAAGAGAGCTGGCATCTCCCTCTCTTTGAATCTTCTTTATCATGCTAAGAGGAGCAGGAAAAAGCAAAAAATTTCAGAATTGCACCTTGCAATGTGGAGATATTACTGTTTGTGCATTTACAATATTCATTGATTTTTGCCATTGAAAAACGTCCAGAAATGTTTGAAGCTACTGACTGAATGAAAGGAGCTGGAATCTCACTCTCTTTGAATCTTCTTTATCATGCTAGGATTAGCAGGAAAAAGCAAAAAATTTCAGAATTGCACCTTGCAATGCGGAGAAATTACTGTTTGTGCATTTACAATATTCATTGATTTTTGCCATTGAAAAACATCATGTTATTCATATACCAGAAATGTTTGAAGCTACTGACTGAATGAAAAGAGCTGGCATCTCACTCTCTTTGAATCTTCTTTATCATGCTAAGAGGAGCAGGAAAAAGCAAAAAATTTCAGAATTGCACCTTGCAATGTGGAGATATTACTGTTTGTGCATTTACAATATTCATTGATTTTTGCCATTGAAAAACGTCCAGAAATGTTTGAAGCTACTGACTGAATGAAAGGAGCTGGCATCTCACTCTCTTTGAATCTTCTTTATCATGCTAGGATTAGCAGGAAAAAGCAAAAAATTTCAGAATTGCACCTTGCAATGCGGAGAAATTACTGTTTGTGCATTTACAATATTCATTGATTTTTGCCATTGAAAAACATCATGTTATTCATATACCAGAAATGTTTGAAGCTACTGACTGAATGAAAAGAGCTGGCATCTCACTCTCTTTGAATCTTCTTTATCATGCCAGGATTAGCAGGAAAAAGCAAAAAATTTCAGAATTGCACCTTGCAATGTGGAGATATTACTGTTTGTGCATTTACAATATTCATTGATTTTTGCCATTGAAAAATGTCCAGAAATGTTTGAAGCTACTGACTGAATGAAAGGAGCTGGCATCTCACTCTCTTTGAATCTTCTTTATCATGCTAGGATTAGCAGGAAAAAGCAAAAAATTTCAGAATTGCACCTTGCAATGCGGAGAAATTACTGTTTGTGCATTTACAATATTCATTGATTTTTGCCATTGAAAAACCATGTTATTCATATACCAGAAATGTTTGAAGCTACTGACTGAATGAAAAGAGCTGGCATCTCACTCTCTTTGAATCTTCTTTATCATGCCAGGATTAGCAGGAAAAAGCAAAAAATTTCAGAATTGCACGTTGCAATGTGGAGATATTACTGTTTGTGCATTTACAATATTCATTGATTTTTGCCATTGAAAACCGTCCAGAAATGTTTGAAGCTACTGACTGAATGAAAGGAGCTGGCATCTCACTCTCTTTGAATCTTCTTTATCATGCTAGGATTAGCAGGAAAAAGCAAAAAATTTCAGAATTGCACCTTGCAATGCGGAGAAATTACTGTTTGTGCATTTACAATATTCATTGATTTTTGCCATTGAAAAACATCATGTTATTCATATACCAGAGATGTTTGAAGCTACTGACTGAATGAAAAGAGCTGGCATCTCCCTCTCTTTGAATCTTCTTTATCATGCTAAGAGGAGCAGGAAAAAGCAAAAAATTTCAGAATTGCACCTTGCAATGTGGAGATATTACTGTTTGTGCATTTACAATATTCATTGATTTTTGCCATTGAAAAACGTCCAGAAATGTTTGAAGCTACTGACTGAATGAAAGGAGCTGGCATCTCACTCTCTTTGAATCTTCTTTATCATGCTAGGATTAGCAGGAAAAAGCAAAAAATTTCAGAATTGCACCTTGCAATGCGGAGAAATTACTGTTTGTGCATTTACAATATTCATTGATTTTTGCCATTGAAAAACATCATGTTATTCATATACCAGAGATGTTTGAAGCTACTGACTGAATGAAAAGAGCTGGCATCTCCCTCTCTTTGAATCTTCTTTATCATGCTAAGAGGAGCAGGAAAAAGCAAAAAATTTCAGAATTGCACCTTGCAATGTGGAGATATTACTGTTTGTGCATTTACAATATTCATTGATTTTTGCCATTGAAAAACGTCCAGAAATGTTTGAAGCTACTGACTGAATGAAAGGAGCTGGCATCTCACTCTCTTTGAATCTTCTTTATCATGCTAGGATTAGCAGGAAAAAGCAAAAAATTTCAGAATTGCACCTTGCAATGCGGAGAAATTACTGTTTGTGCATTTACAATATTCATTGATTTTTGCCATTGAAAAACATCATGTTATTCATATACCAGAAATGTTTGAAGCTACTGACTGAATGAAAAGAGCTGGCATCTCACTCTCTTTGAATCTTCTTTATCATGCTAAGAGGAGCAGGAAAAAGCAAAAAATTTCAGAATTGCACCTTGCAATGTGGAGATATTACTGTTTGTGCATTTACAATATTCATTGATTTTTGCCATTGAAAAACGTCCAGAAATGTTTGAAGCTACTGACTGAATGAAAGGAGCTGGCATCTCAATCTCTTTGAATCTTCTTTATCATGCTAGGATTAGCAGGAAAAAGCAAAAAATTTCAGAATTGCACCTTGCAATGCGGAGAAATTACTGTTTGTGCATTTACAATATTCATTGATTTTTGCCATTGAAAAACATCATGTTATTCATATACCAGAGATGTTTGAAGCTACTGACTGAATGAAAAGAGCTGGCATCTCACTCTCTTTGAATCTTCTTTATCATGCTAAGAGGAGCAGGAAAAAGCAAAAAATTTCAGAATTGCACCTTGCAATGTGGAGATATTACTGTTTGTGCATTTACAATATTCATTGATTTTTGCCATTGAAAAACGTCCAGAAATGTTTGAAGCTACTGACTGAATGAAAGGAGCTGGCATCTCAATCTCTTTGAATCTTCTTTATCATGCTAGGATTAGCAGGAAAAAGCAAAAAATTTCAGAATTGCACCTTGCAATGCGGAGAAATTACTGTTTGTGCATTTACAATATTCATTGATTTTTGCCATTGAAAAACATCATGTTATTCATATACCAGAGATGTTTGAAGCTACTGACTGAATGAAAAGAGCTGGCATCTCACTCTCTTTGAATCTTCTTTATCATGCTAAGAGGAGCAGGAAAAAGCAAAAAATTTCAGAATTGCACGTTGCAATGTGGAGATATCACTGTTTGTGCATTTACAATATTCATTGATTTTTGCCATTGAAAAACGTCCAGAAATGTTTGAAGCTACTGACTGAATGAAAGGAGCTGGCATCTCACTCTCTTTGAATCTTCTTTATCATGCTTGGATTAGCAGGAAAAAGCAAAAAATTTCAGAATTGCACCTTGCAATGCGGAGAAATTACTGTTTGTGCATTTACAATATTCATTGATTTTTGCCATTGAAAAACATCATGTTATTCATATACCAGAAATGTTTGAAGCTACTGACTGAATGAAAAGAGCTGGCATCTCACTCTCTTTGAATCTTCTTTATCATGCCAGGATTAGCAGGAAAAAGCAAAAAATTTCAGAATTGCACCTTGCAATGTGGAGATATTACTGTTTGTGCATTTACAATATTCATTGATTTTTGCCATTGAAAAATGTCCAGAAATGTTTGAAGCTACTGACTGAATGAAAGGAGCTGGCATCTCACTCTCTTTGAATCTTCTTTATCATGCTAGGATTAGCAGGAAAAAGCAAAAAATTTCAGAATTGCACCTTGCAATGCGGAGAAATTACTGTTTGTGCATTTACAATATTCATTGATTTTTGCCATTGAAAAACATCATGTTATTCATATACCAGAAATGTTTGAAGCTACTGACTGAATGAAAATAGCTGGCATCTCACTTTCTTTGAATCTTCTTTATCATGCCAGGATTAGCAGGAAAAAGCAAAAAATTTCAGAATTGCACCTTGCAATGTGGAGATATTACTGTTTGTGCATTTACAATATTCATTGATTTTTGCCATTGAAAAACGTCCAGAAATGTTTGAAGCTACTGACTGAATGAAAGGAGCTGGCATCTCACTCTCTTTGAATCTTCTTTATCATGCTAGGATTAGCAGGAAAAAGCAAAAAATTTCAGAATTGCACCTTGCAATGCGGAGAAATTACTGTTTGTGCATTTACAATATTCATTGATTTTTGCCATTGAAAAACATGTTATTCATATACCAGAAATGTTTGAAGCTACTGACTGAATGAAAAGAGCTGGCATCTCACTCTCTTTGAATCTTCTTTATCATGCTAAGAGGAGCAGGAAAAAGCAAAAAATTTCAGAATTGCACCTTGCAATGTGGAGATATTACTGTTTGTGCATTTACAATATTCATTGATTTTTGCCATTGAAAAACGTCCAGAAATGTTTGAAGCTACTGACTGAATGAAAGGAGCTGGCATCTCACTCTCTTTGAATCTTCTTTATCATGCTAGGATTAGCAGGAAAAAGCAAAAAATTTCAGAATTGCACCTTGCAATGCGGAGAAATTACTGTTTGTGCATTTACAATATTCATTGATTTTTGCCATTGAAAAACATCATGTTATTCATATACCAGAAATGTTTGAAGCTACTGACTGAATGAAAAGAGCTGGCATCTCACTCTCTTTGAATCTTCTTTATCATGCTAAGAGGAGCAGGAAAAAGCAAAAAATTTCAGAATTGCACCTTGCAATGTGGAGATATTACTGTTTGTGCATTTACAATATTCATTGATTTTTGCCATTGAAAAACGTCCAGAAATGTTTGAAGCTACTGACTGAATGAAAGGAGCTGGCATCTCACTCTCTTTGAATCTTCTTTATCATGCTAGGATTAGCAGGAAAAAGCAAAAAATTTCAGAATTGCACCTTGCAATGCGGAGAAATTACTGTTTGTGCATTTACAATATTCATTGATTTTTGCCATTGAAAAACATCATGTTATTCATATAAGAGAAATGTTTGAAGCTACTGACTGAATGAAAAGAGCTGGCATCTCACTCTCTTTGAATCTTCTTTATCATGCTAAGAGGAGCAGGAAAAAGCAAAAAATTTCAGAATTGCACCTTGCAATGTGGAGATATTACTGTTTGTGCATTTACAATATTCATTGATTTTTGCCATTGAAAAACGTCCAGAAATGTTTGAAGCTACTGACTGAATGAAAGGAGCTGGCATCTCAATCTCTTTTAATCTTCTTTATCATGCTAGGATTGGCAGGAAAAAGCAAAAAATTTCAGAATTGCACCTTGCAATGCGGAGAAATTACTGTTTGTGCATTTACAATATTCATTGATTTTTGCCATTGAAAAACATGTTATTCATATACCAGAAATGTTTGAAGCTACTGACTGAATGAAAAGAGCTGGCATCTCACTCTCTTTGAATCTTCTTTATCATGCTAAGAGGAGCAGGAAAAAGCAAAAAATTTCAGAATTGCACGTTGCAATGTGGAGATATTACTGTTTGTGCATTTACAATATTCATTGATTTTTGCCATTGAAAAATGTCCAGAAATGTTTGAAGCTACTGACTGAATGAAAGGAGCTGACATCTCACTCTCTTTGAATCTTCTTTATCATGCTAGGATTAGCAGGAAAAAGCAAAAAATTTCAGAATTGCACCTTGCAATGCGGAGAAATTACTGTTTGTGCATTTACAATATTCATTGATTTTTGCCATTGAAAAACATCATGTTATTCATATACCAGAAATGTTTGAAGCTACTGACTGAATGAAAAGAGCTGGCATCTCACTCTCTTTGAATCTTCTTTATCATGCCAGGATTAGCAGGAAAAAGCAAAAAATTTCAGAATTGCACGTTGCAATGTGGAGATATTACTGTTTGTGCATTTACAATATTCATTGATTTTTGCCATTGAAAAACGTCCAGAAATGTTTGAAGCTACTGACTGAATGAAAGGAGCTGGCATCTCACTCTCTTTGAATCTTCTTTATCATGCTAGGATTAGCAGGAAAAAGCAAAAAATTTCAGAATTGCACCTTGCAATGCGGAGAAATTACTGTTTGTGCATTTACAATATTCATTGATTTTTGCCATTGAAAAACATCATGTTATTCATATACCAGAAATGTTTGAAGCTACTGACTGAATGAAAAGAGCTGGCATCTCACTCTCTTTGAATCTTCTTTATCATGCTAAGAGGAGCAGGAAAAAGCAAAAAATTTCAGAATTGCACCTTGCAATGTGGAGATATTACTGTTTGTGCATTTACAATATTCATTGATTTTTGCCATTGAAAAACGTCCAGAAATGTTTGAAGCTACTGACTGAATGAAAGGAGCTGGCATCTCAATCTCTTTTAATCTTCTTTATCATGCTAGGATTGGCAGGAAAAAGCAAAAAATTTCAGAATTGCACCTTGCAATGCGGAGAAATTACTGTTTGTGCATTTACAATATTCATTGATTTTTGCCATTGAAAAACATGTTATTCATATACCAGAAATGTTTGAAGCTACTGACTGAATGAAAAGAGCTGGCATCTCACTCTCTTTGAATCTTCTTTATCATGCTAAGAGGAGCAGGAAAAAGCAAAAAATTTCAGAATTGCACGTTGCAATGTGGAGATATTACTGTTTGTGCATTTACAATATTCATTGATTTTTGCCATTGAAAAATGTCCAGAAATGTTTGAAGCTACTGACTGAATGAAAGGAGCTGACATCTCACTCTCTTTGAATCTTCTTTATCATGCTAGGATTAGCAGGAAAAAGCAAAAAATTTCAGAATTGCACCTTGCAATGCGGAGAAATTACTGTTTGTGCATTTACAATATTCATTGATTTTTGCCATTGAAAAACATCATGTTATTCATATACCAGAAATGTTTGAAGCTACTGACTGAATGAAAAGAGCTGGCATCTCACTCTCTTTGAATCTTCTTTATCATGCCAGGATTAGCAGGAAAAAGCAAAAAATTTCAGAATTGCACGTTGCAATGTGGAGATATTACTGTTTGTGCATTTACAATATTCATTGATTTTTGCCATTGAAAAACGTCCAGAAATGTTTGAAGCTACTGACTGAATGAAAGGAGCTGGCATCTCACTCTCTTTGAATCTTCTTTATCATGCTAGGATTAGCAGGAAAAAGCAAAAAATTTCAGAATTGCACCTTGCAATGCGGAGAAATTACTGTTTGTGCATTTACAATATTCATTGATTTTTGCCATTGAAAAACATCATGTTATTCATATACCAGAAATGTTTGAAGCTACTGACTGAATGAAAAGAGCTGGCATCTCACTCTCTTTGAATCTTCTTTATCATGCCAGGATTAGCAGGAAAAAGCAAAAAATTTCAGAATTGCACCTTGCAATGTGGAGATATTACTGTTTGTGCATTTACAATATTCATTGATTTTTGCCATTGGAAAACGTCCAGAAATGTTTGAAGCTACTGACTGAATGAAAGGAGCTGGCATCTCACTCTCTTTGAATCTTCTTTATCATGCTAGGATTAGCAGGAAAAAGCAAAAAATTTCAGAATTGCACCTTGCAATGCGGAGAAATTACTGTTTGTGCATTTACAATATTCATTGATTTTTGCCATTGAAAAACATGTTATTCATATACCAGAAATGTTTGAAGCTACTGACTGAATGAAAAGAGCTGGCATCTCACTCTCTTTGAATCTTCTTTATCATGCTAAGAGGAGCAGGAAAAAGCAAAAAATTTCAGAATTGCACCTTGCAATGTGGAGATATTACTGTTTGTGCATTTACAATATTCATTGATTTTTGCCATTGAAAAACGTCCAGAAATGTTTGAAGCTACTGACTGAATGAAAGGAGCTGGCATCTCAATCTCTTTGAATCTTCTTTATCATGCTAGGATTAGCAGGAAAAAGCAAAAAATTTCAGAATTGCACCTTGCAATGCGGAGAAATTACTGTTTGTGCATTTACAATATTCATTGATTTTTGCCATTGAAAAACATCATGTTATTCATATACCAGAGATGTTTGAAGCTACTGACTGAATGAAAAGAGCTGGCATCTCACTCTCTTTGAATCTTCTTTATCATGCTAAGAGGAGCAGGAAAAAGCAAAAAATTTCAGAATTGCACGTTGCAATGTGGAGATATCACTGTTTGTGCATTTACAATATTCATTGATTTTTGCCATTGAAAAACGTCCAGAAATGTTTGAAGCTACTGACTGAATGAAAGGAGCTGGCATCTCACTCTCTTTGAATCTTCTTTATCATGCTAGGATTAGCAGGAAAAAGCAAAAAATTTCAGAATTGCACCTTGCAATGCGGAGAAATTACTGTTTGTGCATTTACAATATTCATTGATTTTTGCCATTGAAAAACATCATGTTATTCATATACCAGAAATGTTTGAAGCTACTGACTGAATGAAAAGAGCTGGCATCTCACTCTCTTTGAATCTTCTTTATCATGCCAGGATTAGCAGGAAAAAGTAAAAAATTTCAGAATTGCACCTTGCAATGAGGAGAAATTACTGTTTGTGCATTTACAATATTCATTGATTTTTGCCATTGAAAAACATCATGTTATTCATATACCAGAAATGTTTGAAGCTACTGACTGAATGAAAGGAGCTGGCATCTCACTCTCTTTGAATCTTCTTTATCATGCTAGGATTAGCAGGAAAAAGCAAAAAATTTCAGAATTGCACCTTGCAATGCGGAGAAATTACTGTTTGTGCATTTACAATATTCATTGATTTTTGCCATTGAAAAACATGTTATTCATATACCAGAAATGTTTGAAGCTACTGTCTGAATGAAAAGAGCTGGCATCTCACTCTCTTTGAATCTTCTTTATCATGCTAAGAGGAGCAGGAAGAAGCAAAAAATTTCAGAATTGCACCTTGCAATGTGGAGATATTACTGTTTGTGCATTTACAATATTCATTGATTTTTGCCATTGAAAAACGTCCAGAAATGTTTGAAGCTACTGACTGAATGAAAGGAGCTGGCATCTCACTCTCTTTGAATCTTCTTTATCATGCTAGGATTAGCAGGAAAAAGCAAAAAATTTCAGAATTGCACCTTGCAATGCGGAGAAATTACTGTTTGTGCATTTACAATATTCATTGATTTTTGCCATTGAAAAACATCATGTTATTCATATACCAGAAATGTTTGAAGCTACTGACTGAATGAAAAGAGCTGGCATCTCACTCTCTTTGAATCTTCTTTATCATGCTAAGAGGAGCAGGAAAAAGCAAAAAATTTCAGAATTGCACCTTGCAATGTGGAGATATTACTGTTTGTGCATTTACAATATTCATTGATTTTTGCCATTGAAAAACGTCCAGAAATGTTTGAAGCTACTGACTGAATGAAAGGAGCTGGCATCTCACTCTCTTTGAATCTTCTTTATCATGCTAGGATTAGCAGGAAAAAGCAAAATATTTCAGAATTGCACCTTGCAATGCGGAGAAATTACTGTTTGTGCATTTACAATATTCATTGATTTTTGCCATTGAAAAACATCATGTTATTCATATACCAGAAATGTTTGAAGCTACTGACTGAATGAAAAGAGCTGGCATCTCACTCTCTTTGAATCTTCTTTATCATGCTAAGAGGAGCAGGAAAAAGCAAAAAATTTCAGAATTGCACCTTGCAATGTGGAGATATTACTGTTTGTGCATTTACAATATTCATTGATTTTTGCCATTGAAAAACGTCCAGAAATGTTTGAAGTTACTGACTGAATGAAAGGAGCTGGCATCTCAATCTCTTTGAACCTTCTTTATCATGCTAGGATTAGCAGGAAAAAGCAAAAAATTTCAGAATTGCATCTTGCAATGCGGAGAAATTACTGTTTGTGCATTTACAATATTCATTGATTTTTGCCATTGAAAAACATCATGTTATTCATATACCAGAGATGTTTGAAGCTACTGACTGAATGAAAAGAGCTGGCATCTCACTCTCTTTGAATCTTCTTTATCATGCTAAGAGGAGCAGGAAAAAGCAAAAAATTTCAGAATTGCACGTTGCAATGTGGAGATATCACTGTTTGTGCATTTACAATATTCATTGATTTTTGCCATTGAAAAACGTCCAGAAATGTTTGAAGCTACTGACTGAATGAAAGGAGCTGGCATCTCACTCTCTTTGAATCTTCTTTATCATGCTAGGATTAGCAGGAAAAAGCAAAAAATTTCATAATTGCACCTTGCAATGCGGAGAAATTACTGTTTGTGCATTTACAATATTCATTGATTTTTGCCATTGAAAAACATCATGTTATTCATATACCAGAAATGTTTGAAGCTACTGACTGAATGAAAAGAGCTGGCATCTCACTCTCTTTGAATCTTCTTTATCATGCCAGGATTAGCAGGAAAAAGCAAAAAATTTCAGAATTGCACGTTGCAATGTGGAGATATTACTGTTTGTGCATTTACAATATTCATTGATTTTTGCCATTGAAAAACGTCCAGAAATGTTTGAAGCTACTGACTGAATGAAAGGAGCTGGCATCTCACTCTCTTTGAATCTTCTTTATCATGCTAGGATTAGCAGGAAAAAGCAAAAAATTTCAGAATTGCACCCTGCAATGCGGAGAAATTACTGTTTGTGCATTTACAATATTCATTGATTTTTGCCATTGAAAAACATCATGTTATTCATATACCAGAAATGTTTGAAGCTACTGACTGAATGAAAAGAGCTGGCATCTCACTCTCTTTGAATCTTCTTTATCATGCCAGGATTAGCAGGAAAAAGCAAAAAATTTCAGAATTGCACCTTGCAATGTGGAGATATTACTGTTTGTGCATTTACAATATTCATTGATTTTTGCCATTGAAAAATGTCCAGAAATGTTTGAAGCTACTGACTGAATGAAAGGAGCTGGCATCTCACTCTCTTTGAATCTTCTTTATCATGCTAGGATTAGCAGGAAAAAGCAAAAAATTTCAGAATTGCACCTTGCAATGCGGAGAAATTACTGTTTGTGCATTTACAATATTCATTGATTTTTGCCATTGAAAAACATGTTATTCATATACCAGAAATGTTTGAAGCTACTGACTGAATGAAAAGAGCTGGCATCTCACTCTCTTTGAATATTCTTTATCATGCTAAGAGGAGCAGGAAAAAGCAAAAAATTTCAGAATTGCACCTTGCAATGTGGAGATATTACTGTTTGTGCATTTACAATATTCATTGATTTTTGCCATTGAAAAACGTCCAGAAATGTTTGAAGCTACTGACTGAATGAAAGGAGCTGGCATCTCAATCTCTTTGAATCTTCTTTATCATGCTAGGATTAGCAGGAAAAAGCAAAAAATTTCAGAATTGCACCTTGCAATGCGGAGAAATTACTGTTTGTGCATTTACAATATTCATTGATTTTTGCCATTGAAAAACATCATGTTATTCATATACCAGAAATGTTTGAAGCTACTGACTGAATGAAAAGAGCTGGCATCTCACTCTCTTTGAATCTTCTTTATCATGCCAGGATTAGCAGGAAAAAGCAAAAAATTTCAGAATTGCACCTTGCAATGTGGAGATATTACTGTTTGTGCATTTACAATATTCATTGATTTTTGCCATTGAAAAACGTCCAGAAATGTTTGAAGCTACTGACTGAATGAAAAGAGCTGGCATCTCACTCTCTTTGAATCTTCTTTATCATGCTAAGAGGGGCAGGAAAAAGCAAAAAATTTCAGAATTGCACGTTGCAATGTGGAGATATCACTGTTTGTGCATTTACAATATTCATTGATTTTTGCCATTGAAAAACGTCCAGAAATGTTTGAAGCTACTGACTGAATGAAAGGAGCTGGCATCTCACTCTCTTTGAATCTTCTTTATCATGCTAGGATTAGCAGGAAAAAGCAAAAAATTTCATAATTGCACCTTGCAATGCGGAGAAATTACTGTTTGTGCATTTACAATATTCATTGATTTTTGCCATTGAAAAACATCATGTTATTCATATACCAGAAATGTTTGAAGCTACTGACTGAATGAAAAGAGCTGGCATCTCACTCTCTTTGAATCTTCTTTATCATGCCAGGATTAGCAGGAAAAAGCAAAAAATTTCAGAATTGCACCTTGCAATGCGGAGAAATTACTGTTTGTGCATTTACAATATTCATTGATTTTTGCCATTGAAAAACATCATGTTATTCATATACCAGAAATGTTTGAAGCTACTGACTGAATGAAAAGAGCTGGCATCTCACTCTCTTTGAATCTTCTTTATCATGCCAGGATTAGCAGGAAAAAGCAAAAAATTTCAGAATTGCACGTTGCAATGTGGAGATATTACTGTTTGTGCATTTACAATATTCATTGATTTTTGCCATTGAAAAACGTCCAGAAATGTTTGAAGCTACTGACTGAATGAAAGGAGCTGGCATCTCACTCTCTTTGAATCTTCTTTATCATGCTAGGATTAGCAGGAAAAAGCAAAAAATTTCAGAATTGCACCCTGCAATGCGGAGAAATTACTGTTTGTGCATTTACAATATTCATTGATTTTTGCCATTGAAAAACATCATGTTATTCATATACCAGAAATGTTTGAAGCTACTGACTGAATGAAAAGAGCTGGCATCTCACTCTCTTTGAATCTTCTTTATCATGCCAGGATTAGCAGGAAAAAGCAAAAAATTTCAGAATTGCACCTTGCAATGTGGAGATATTACTGTTTGTGCATTTACAATATTCATTGATTTTTGCCATTGAAAAACGTCCAGAAATGTTTGAAGCTACTGACTGAATGAAAGGAGCTGGCATCTCACTCTCTTTGAATCTTCTTTATCATGCTAGGATTAGCAGGAAAAAGCAAAAAATTTCAGAATTGCACCTTGCAATGCGGAGAAATTACTGTTTGTGCATTTACAATATTCATTGATTTTTGCCATTGAAAAACATGTTATTCATATACCAGAAATGTTTGAAGCTACTGACTGAATGAAAAGAGCTGGCATCTCACTCTCTTTGAATCTTCTTTATCATGCTAAGAGGAGCAGGAAAAAGCAAAAAATTTCAGAATTGCACCTTGCAATGTGGAGATATTACTGTTTGTGCATTTACAATATTCATTGATTTTTGCCATTGAAAAACGTCCAGAAATGTTTGAAGCTACTGACTGAATGAAAGGAGCTGGCATCTCAATCTCTTTGAATCTTCTTTATCATGCTAGGATTAGCAGGAAAAAGCAAAAAATTTCAGAATTGCACCTTGCAATGCGGAGAAATTACTGTTTGTGCATTTACAATATTCATTGATTTTTGCCATTGAAAAACATCATGTTATTCATATACCAGAAATGTTTGAAGCTACTGACTGAATGAAAAGAGCTGGCATCTCACTCTCTTTGAATCTTCTTTATCATGCTAAGAGGAGCAGGAAAAAGCAAAAAATTTCAGAATTGCACGTTGCAATGTGGAGATATTACTGTTTGTGCATTTACAATATTCATTGATTTTTGCCATTGAAGAATGTCCAGAAATGTTTGAAGCTACTGACTGAATGAAAGGAGCTGACATCTCACTCTCTTTGAATCTTCTTTATCATGCTAGGATTAGCAGGAAAAAGCAAAAAATTTCAGAATTGCACCTTGCAATGCGGAGAAATTACTGTTTGTGCATTTACAATATTCATTGATTTTTGCCATTGAAAAACATCATGTTATTCATATACCAGAAATGTTTGAAGCTACTGACTGAATGAAAAGAGCTGGCATCTCACTCTCTTTGAATCTTCTTTATCATGCCAGGATTAGCAGGAAAAAGCAAAAAATTTCAGAATTGCACGTTGCAATGTGGAGATATTACTGTTTGTGCATTTACAATATTCATTGATTTTTGCCATTGAAAAACGTCCAGAAATGTTTGAAGCTACTGACTGAATGAAAGGAGCTGGCATCTCACTCTCTTTGAATCTTCTTTATCATGCTAGGATTAGCAGGAAAAAGCAAAAAATTTCAGAATTGCACCTTGCAATGCGGAGAAATTACTGTTTGTGCATTTACAATATTCATTGATTTTTGCCATTGAAAAACATCATGTTATTCATATACCAGAAATGTTTGAAGCTACTGACTGAATGAAAAGAGCTGGCATCTCACTCTCTTTGAATCTTCTTTATCATGCCAGGATTAGCAGGAAAAAGCAAAAAATTTCAGAATTGCACCTTGCAATATGGAGATATTACTGTTTGTGCATTTACAATATTCATTGATTTTTGCCATTGAAAAACGTCCAGAAATGTTTGAAGCTACTGACTGAATGAAAGGAGCTGGCATCTCACTCTCTTTGAATCTTCTTTATCATGCTAGGATTAGCAGGAAAAAGCAAAAAATTTCAGAATTGCACCTTGCAATGCGGAGAAATTACTGTTTGTGCATTTACAATATTCATTGATTTTTGCCATTGAAAAACATGTTATTCATATACCAGAAATGTTTGAAGCTACTGACTGAATGAAAAGAGCTGGCATCTCACTCTCTTTGTTACATAGTTACATAGTTTATAAGGCCGAAAAAAGACAAGCGTCCATCCAGTTCAGCCTATTTCTTGTGCACTGCAGCTATTCCGCAGCGTTGATCCAGGGGAACGCAAAAAAAAACAAAACAAAACAAAAAAAAAAAAAAAAAAAAAACATGCGGTATAGGCCAATTGACATCATTGAGGAAAAAATTCACTTCCCGACACCAATCTGGATTAATTAACTATCACTAAGCATAAGATGTAATTTTATTGTTCTCAAGAAAGGCGTCCAGGCCTCTCTTGAACTCATTAAGTGAGTTGGACATCACCACTTCCTCTCCCAGAGAGTTCCAGAGTCTCACGGCTCTGACCGTAAAGAATCCCCTTCTTTGCTGGTGCAGGAACCTCCTTTCCTCCAGACGCATAGTGTGCCCCCTCGTCTTTGTCACCATCCTTGGTATAAACAGGTCATGGGAGAGATCTCTGTACTGCCCCCTGATGTATTTATACATGTTTATGAGGTCTCCCCTGAGCCTTCTCTTTTCCAACGTAAATAGGCCTAATTTTGACAACCTCTCTGGGTATTCTAGTCCCTCCATTCCCTTTATTACCTTAGTCGCCCTCCTTTGTACCCTCTCTAGCTCTAATATGTCTTTCCTGAGCACCGGAGCCCAGAACTGTGCACAATATTCTAAGTGCGGCCTTACCAGCGCTTTATACAGAGGAAGAACAATGTTCTCATCATATGCCCCTATTCCTCTTCTGATGCATGCCATGACTCTATTTGCCTTCGCAGCTGCTGCCTGACACTGGGCACTCCAATTTAATTTGCTATTAACCAAGACGCCCAGGTCCTTCTCCATGTCAGATTTCCCCAACGGTTTCCCATTTAATATGTATGGGTGACTGCTGTTTTTCTTTCCCATGTGCATGACTTTACATTTATCGGCATTGAACCCCATTTGCCATGTTTTGGCCCAACTCCCCAATTTATCTAAATCCTCCTGTAGCTGTGCCCTATCCTCATCTGTGTTAACTACTTTACAAAGTTTAGTATCATCTGCAAATATTGCTATTTTACTATGCAACCCTTCCACTAGATCATTAATAAATATATTAAATAATATAGGGCCCAAGACAGACCCTTGAGGCACCCCGCTAGTAACCCTGACACACCCTGAGCTTACTCCATTGATAACCACCCTCTGCTTTCTATCACTCAGCCAGCTATTTACCCACTTACACACATTTGAATCTTCTTTATCATGCTAAGTGGAGCAGGAAAAAGCAAAAAATTTCAGAATTGCACCTTGCAATGTGGAGATATTACTGTTTGTGCATTTACAATATTCATTGATTTTTGCCATTGAAAAACGTCCAGAAATGTTTGAAGCTACTGACTGAATGAAAGGAGCTGGCATCTCACTCTCTTTGAATCTTCTTTATCATGCTAGGATTAGCAGGAAAAAGCAAAAAATTTCAGAATTGCACCTTGCAATGCGGAGAAATTACTGTTTGTGCAATTACAATATTCATTGATTTTTGCCATTGAAAAATATCATGTTATTCATATACCAGAGATGTTTGAAGCTACTGACTGAATGAAAAGAGCTGGCATCTCACTCTCTTTGAATCTTCTTTATCATGCTAAGAGGAGCAGGAAAAAGCAAAAAATTTCAGAATTGCACGTTGCAATGTGGAGATATCACTGTTTGTGCGATTACAATATTCATTGATTTTTGCCATTGAAAAACGTCCAGAAATGTTTGAAGCTACTGACTGAATGAAAGGAGCTGGCATCTCACTCTCTTTGAATCTTCTTTATCATGCTAGGATTAGCAGGAAAAAGTAAAAAATTTCAGAATTGCACCTTGCAATGCGGAGAAATTACTGTTTGTGCATTTACAATATTCATTGATTTTTGCCATTGAAAAACATCATGTTATTCATATACCAGAAATGTTTGAAGCTACTGACTGAATGAAAAGAGCTGGCATCTCACTCTCTTTGAATCTTCTTTATCATGCCAGGATTAGCAGGAAAAAGCAAAAAATTTCAGAATTGCACCTTGCAATGCGGAGAAATTACTGTTTGTGCATTTACAATATTCATTGATTTTTGCCATTGAAAAACATCATGTTATTCATATACCAGAAATGTTTGAAGCTACTGACTGAATGAAAGGAGCTGGCATCTCACTCTCTTTGAATCTTCTTTATCATGCTAGGATTATCAGGAAAAAGCAAAAAATTTCAGAATTGCACCTTGCAATGCGGAGAAATTACTGTTTGTGCATTTACAATATTCATTCATTTTTGCCATTGAAAAACATCATGTTATTCATATACCAGAAATGTTTGAAGCTACTGACTGAATGAAAAGAGCTGGCATCTCACTCTCTTTGAATCTTCTTTATCATGCCAGGATTAGCAGGAAAAAGCAAAAAATTTCAGAATTGCACCTTGCAATGTGGAGATATTACTGTTTGTGCATTTACAATATTCATTGATTTTTGCCATTGAAAAACGTCCAGAAATGTTTGAAGCTACTGACTGAATGAAAGGAGCTGGCATCTCACTCTCTTTGAATCTTCTTTATCATGCTAGGATTAGCAGGAAAAAGCAAAAAATTTCAGAATTGCACCTTGCAATGCGGAGAAATTACTGTTTGTGCATTTACAATATTCATTGATTTTTGCCATTGAAAAACATCATGTTATTCATATATCAGAAATGTTTGAAGCTACTGACTGAATGAAAAGAGCTGGCATCTCACTCTCTTTGAATCTTCTTTACCATGCTAAGAGGAGCAGGAAAAAGCAAAAAATTTCAGAATTGCACCTTGCAATGTGGAGATATTACTGTTTGTGCATTTACAATATTCATTGATTTTTGCCATTGAAAAACGTCCAGAAATGTTTGAAGTTACTGACTGAATGAAAGGAGCTGGCATCTCAATCTCTTTGAATCTTCTTTATCATGCTAGGATTAGCAGGAAAAAGCAAAAAATTTCAGAATTGCACCTTGCAATGCGGAGAAATTACTGTTTGTGCATTTACAATATTCATTGATTTTTGCCATTGAAAAACATCATGTTATTCATATACCAGAGATGTTTGAAGCTACTGACTGAATGAAAAGAGCTGGCATCTCACTCTCTTTGAATCTTCTTTATCATGCTAAGAGGAGCAGGAAAAAGCAAAAAATTTCAGAATTGCACGTTGCAATGTGGAGATATCACTGTTTGTGCATTTACAATATTCATTGATTTTTGCCATTGAAAAACGTCCAGAAATGTTTGAAGCTACTGACTGAATGGAAGGAGCTGGCATCTCACTCTCTTTGAATCTTCTTTATCATGCTAGGATTAGCAGGAAAAAGCAAAAAATTTCAGAATTGCACCTTGCAATGCGGAGAAATTACTGTTTGTGCATTTACAATATTCATTGATTTTTGCCATTGAAAAACATCATGTTATTCATATACCAGAAATGTTTGAAGCTACTGACTGAATGAAAAGAGCTGGCATCTCACTCTCTTTGAATCTTCTTTATCATGCCAGGATTAGCAGGAAAAAGCAAAAAATTTCAGAATTGCACCTTGCAATGCGGAGAATTTACTGTTTGTGCATTTACAATATTCATTGATTTTTGCCATTGAAAAACATCATGTTATTCATATACCAGAAATGTTTGAAGCTACTGACTGAATGAAAAGAGCTGGCATCTCACTCTCTTTGAATCTTCTTTATCATGCAAGGATTAGCAGGAAAAAGCAAAAAATTTCAGAACTGCACGTTGCAATGTGGAGATATTACTGTTTGTGCATTTACAATATTCATTGATTTTTGCCATTGAAAAACGTCCAGAAATGTTTGAAGCTACTGACTGAATGAAAGGAGCTGGCATCTCACTCTCTTTGAATCTTCTTTATCATGCTAGGATTAGCAGGAAAAAGCAAAAAATTTCAGAATTGCACCTTGCAATGCGGAGAAATTACTGTTTGTGCATTTACAATATTCATTGATTTTTGCCATTGAAAAACATCATGTTATTCATATACCAGAAATGTTTGAAGCTACTGACTGAATGAAAAGAGCTGGCATCTCACTCTCTTTGAATCTTCTTTATCATGCCAGGATTAGCAGGAAAAAGCAAAAAATTTCAGAATTGCACCTTGCAATGCGGAGAATTTACTGTTTGTGCATTTACAATATTCATTGATTTTTGCCATTGAAAAACATCATGTTATTCATATACCAGAAATGTTTGAAGCTACTGACTGAATGAAAAGAGCTGGCATCTCACTCTCTTTGAATCTTCTTTATCATGCAAGGATTAGCAGGAAAAAGCAAAAAATTTCAGAACTGCACGTTGCAATGTGGAGATATTACTGTTTGTGCATTTACAATATTCATTGATTTTTGCCATTGAAAAACGTCCAGAAATGTTTGAAGCTACTGACTGAATGAAAGGAGATGGCATCTCACTCTCTTTGAATCTTCTTTATCATGCTAGGATTAGCAGGAAAAAGCAAAAAATTTCAGAATTGCACCTTGCAATGCGGAGAAATTACTGTTTGTGCATTTACAATATTCATTGATTTTTGCCATTGAAAAACATCATGTTATTCATATACCAGAAATGTTTGAAGCTACTGACTGAATGAAAAGAGCTGGCATCTCACTCTCTTTGAATCTTCTTTATCATGCCAGGATTAGCAGGAAAAAGCAAAAAATTTCAGAATTGCACCTTGCAATGTGGAGATATTACTGTTTGTGCATTTACAATATTCATTGATTTTTGCCATTGAAAAACGTCCAGAAATGTTTGAAGCTACTGACTGAATGAAAGGAGCTGGCATCTCACTCTCTTTGAATCTTCTTTATCATGCTAGGATTAGCAGGAAAAAGCAAAAAATTTCAGAATTGCACCTTGCAATGCGGAGAAATTACTGTTTGTGCATTTACAATATTCATTGATTTTTGCCATTGAAAAACATGTTATTCATATACCAGAAATGTTTGAAGCTACTGACTGAATGAAAAGAGCTGGCATCTCACTCTCTTTGAATCTTCTTTATCATGCTAAGTGGAGCAGGAAAAAGCAAAAAATTTCAGAATTGCACCTTGCAATGTGGAGATATTACTGTTTGTGCATTTACAATATTCATTGATTTTTGCCATTGAAAAACGTCCAGAAATGTTTGAAGCTACTGACTGAATGAAAGGAGCTGGCATCTCACTCTCTTTGAATCTTCTTTATCATGCTAGGATTAGCAGGAAAAAGCAAAAAAATTCAGAATTGCACCTTGCAATGCGGAGAAATTACTGTTTGTGCATTTACAATATTCATTGATTTTTGCCATTGAAAAACATCATGTTATTCATATACCAGAGATGTTTGAAGCTACTGACTGAATGAAAAGAGCTGGCATCTCACTCTCTTTGAATCTTCTTTATCATGCTAAGAGGAGCAGGAAAAAGCAAAAAATTTCAGAATTGCACGTTGCAATGTGGAGATATCACTGTTTGTGCATTTACAATAATCATTGATTTTTGCCATTGAAAAACGTCCAGAAATGTTTGAAGCTACTGACTGAATGAAAGGAGCTGGCATCTCACTCTCTTTGAATCTTCTTTATCATGCTAGGATTAGCAGGAAAAAGCAAAAAATTTCAGAATTGCACCTTGCAATGTGGATAAATTACTGTTTGTGCATTTACAATATTCATTGATTTTTGCCATTGAAAAACATCATGTTATTCATATACCAGAAATGTTTGAAGCTACTGACTGAATGAAAAGAGCTGGCATCTCACTCTCTTTGAATCTTCTTTATCGTGCCAGGATTAGCAGGAAAAAGCAAAAAATTTCAGAATTGCACCTTGCAATGCGGAGAAATTACTGTTTGTGCATTTACAATATTCATTGATTTTTGCCATTGAAAAACATCATGTTATTCATATACCAGAAATGTTTGAAGCTACTGACTGAATGAAAAGAGCTGGCATCTCACTCTCTTTGAATCTTCTTTATCATGCTAAGAGGAGCAGGAAAAAGCAAAAAATTTCAGAATTGCACGTTGCAATGTGGAGATATTACTGTTTGTGCATTTACAATATTCATTGATTTTTGCCATTGAAAAATGTCCAGAAATGTTTGAAGCTACTGACTGAATGAAAGGAGCTGACATCTCACTCTCTTTGAATCTTCTTTATCATGCTAGGATTAGCAGGAAAAAGCAAAAAATTTCAGAATTGCACCTTGCAATGCGGAGAAATTACTGTTTGTGCATTTACAATATTCATTGATTTTTGCCATTGAAAAACATCATGTTATTCATATACCAGAAATGTTTGAAGCTACTGACTGAATGAAAAGAGCTGGCATCTCACTCTCTTTGAATCTTCTTTATCATGCCAGAATTAGCAGGAAAAAGCAAAAAATTTCAGAATTGCACCTTGCAATGTGGAGATATTACTGTTTGTGCATTTACAATATTCATTGATTTTTGCCATTGAAAAACGTCCAGAAATGTTTGAAGCTACTGACTGAATGAAAGGAGCTGGCATCTCACTCTCTTTGAATCTTCTTTATCATGCTAGGATTAGCAGGAAAAAGCAAAAAATTTCAGAATTGCACCTTGCAATGCGGAGAAATTACTGTTTGTGCATTTACAATATTCATTGATTTTTGCCATTGAAAAACATCATGTTATTCATATACCAGAAATGTTTGAAGCTACTGACTGAATGAAAAGAGCTGGCATCTCACTCTCTTTGAATCTTCTTTATCATGCCAGGATTAGCAGGAAAAAGCAAAAAATTTCAGAATTGCACCTTGCAATGTGGAGATATTACTGTTTGTGCATTTACAATATTCATTGATTTTTGCCATTGAAAAACGTCCAGAAATGTTTGAAGCTACTGACTGAATGAAAGGAGCTGGCATCTCACTCTCTTTGAATCTTCTTTATCATGCTAGGATTAGCAGGAAAAAGCAAAAAATTTCAGAATTGCACCTTGCAATGCGGAGAAATTACTGTTTGTGCATTTACAGTATTCATTGATTTTTGCCATTGAAAAACATGTTATTCATATACCAGAAATGTTTGAAGCTACTGACTGAATGAAAAGAGCTGGCATCTCACTCTCTTTGAATCTTCTTTATCATGCTAAGAGGAGCAGGAAAAAGCAAAAAATTTCAGAATTGCACCTTGCAATGTGGAGATATTACTGTTTGTGCATTTACAATATTCATTGATTTTTGCCATTGATAAACGTCCAGAAATGTTTGAAGCTACTGACTGAATGAAAGGAGCTGGCATCTCACTCTCTTTGAATCTTCTTTATCATGCTAGGATTAGCAGGAAAAAGCAAAAAAATTCAGAATTGCACCTTGCAATGCGGAGAAATTACTGTTTGTGCATTTACAATATTCATTGATTTTTGCCATTGAAAAACATCATGTTATTCATATACCAGAGATGTTTGAAGCTACTGACTGAATGAAAAGAGCTGGCATCTCACTCTCTTTGAATCTTCTTTATCATGCTAAGAGGAGCAGGAAAAAGCAAAAAATTTCAGAATTGCACGTTGCAATGTGGAGATATCACTGTTTGTGCATTTACAATATTCATTGATTTTTGCCATTGAAAAACGTCCAGAAATGTTTGAAGCTACTGACTGAATGAAAGGAGCTGGCATCTCACTCTCTTTGAATCTTCTTTATCATGCTAGGATTAGCAGGAAAAAGCAAAAAATTTCAGAATTGCACCTTGCAATGCGGAGAAATTACTGTTTGTGCATTTACAATATTCATTGATTTTTGCCATTGAAAAACATCATGTTATTCATATACCAGAAATGTTTGAAGCTACTGACTGAATGAAAAGAGCTGGCATCTCACTCTCTTTGAATCTTCTTTATCATGCCAGGATTAGCAGGAAAAAGCAAAAAATTTCAGAATTGCACCTTGCAATGCGGAGAAATTACTGTTTGTGCATTTACAATATTGATTGATTTTTGCCATTGAAAAACATCATGTTATTCATATACCAGAAATGTTTGAAGCTACTGACTGAATGAAAGGAGCTGGCATCTCACTCTCTTTGAATCTTCTTTATCATGCTAGGATTAGCAGGAAAAAGCAAAAAATTTCAGAATTGCACCTTGCAATGCGGAGAAATTACTGTTTGTGCATTTACAATATTCATTGATTTTTGCCATTGAAAAACATCATGTTATTCATATACCAGAAATGTTTGAAGCTACTGACTGAATGAAAAGAGCTGGCATCTCACTCTCTTTGAATCTTCTTTATCATGCCAGGATTAGCAGGAAAAAGCAAAAAATTTCAGAATTGCACGTTGCAATGTCGAGATATTACTGTTTGTGCATTTACAATATTCATTGATTTTTGCCATTGAAAAACGTCCAGAAATGTTTGAAGCTACTGACTGAATGAAAGGAGCTGGCATCTCACTCTCTTTGAATCTTCTTTATCATGCTAGGATTAGCAGGAAAAAGCAAAAAATTTCAGAATTGCACCTTGCAATGCGGAGAAATTACTGTTTGTGCATTTACAATATTCATTGATTTTTGCCATTGAAAAACATCATGTTATTCATATACCAGAAATGTTTGAAGCTACTGACTGAATGAAAAGAGCTGGCATCTCACTCTCTTTGAATCTTCTTTATCATGCCAGGATTAGCAGGAAAAAGCAAAAAATTTCAGAATTGCACGTTGCAATGTGGAGATATTACTGTTTGTGCATTTACAATATTCATTGATTTTTGCCATTGAAAAACGTCCAGAAATGTTTGAAGCTACTGACTGAATGAAAGGAGCTGGCATCTCACTCTCTTTGAATCTTCTTTATCATGCTAGGATTAGCAGGAAAAAGCAAAAAATTTCAGAATTTCACCTTGCAATGCGGAGAAATTACTGTTTGTGCATTTACAATATTCATTGATTTTTGCCATTGAAAAACATCATGTTATTCATATACCAGAAATGTTTGAATCTACTGACTGAATGAAAAGAGCTGGCATCTCACTCTCTTTGAATCTTCTTTATCATGCCAGGATTAGCAGGAAAAAGCAAAAAATTTCAGAATTGCACGTTGCAATGTGGAGATATTACTGTTTGTGCATTTACAATATTCATTGATTTTTGCCATTGAAAAACGTCCAGAAATGTTTGAAGCTACTGACTGAATGAAAGGAGCTGGCATCTCACTCTCTTTGAATCTTCTTTATCATGCTAGGATTAGCAGGAAAAAGCAAAAAATTTCAGAATTGCACCTTGCAATGCGGAGAAATTACTGTTTGTGCATTTACAATATTCATTGATTTTTGCCATTGAAAAACATGTTATTCATATACCAGAAATGTTTGAAGCTACTGACTGAATGAAAAGAGCTGGCATCTCACTCTCTTTGAATCTTCTTTATCATGCTAAGTGGAGCAGGAAAAAGCAAAAAATTTCAGAATTGCACCTTGCAATGTGGAGATATTACTGCTTGTGCATTTACAATATTCATTGATTTTTGCCGTTGAAAAACGTCCAGAAATGTTTGAAGCTACTGACTGAATGAAAGGAGCTGGCATCTCACTCTCTTTGAATCTTCTTTATCATGCTAAGATTAGCAGGAAAAAGCAAAAAAATTCAGAATTGCACCTTGCAATGCGGAGAAATTACTGTTTGTGCATTTACAATATTCATTGATTTTTGCCATTGAAAAACATCATGTTATTCATATACCAGAAATGTTTGAAGCTACTGACTGAATGAAAAGAGCTGGCATCTCACTCTCTTTGAATCTTCTTTGTCATGCCAGGATTAGCAGGAAAAAGCAAAAAATTTCAGAATTGCACCTTGCAATGCGGAGAAATTACTGTTTGTGCATTTACAATATTGATTGATTTTTGCCATTGAAAAACATCATGTTATTCATATACCAGAAATGTTTGAAGCTACTGACTGAATGAAAGGAGCTGGCATCTCACTCTCTTTGAATCTTCTTTATCATGCTAGGATTAGCAGGAAAAAGCAAAAAATTTCAGAATTGCACCTTGCAATGCGGAGAAATTACTGTTTGTGCATTTACAATATTCATTGATTTTTGCCATTGAAAAACATCATGTTATTCATATACCAGAAATGTTTGAAGCTACTGACTGAATGAAAAGAGCTGGCATCTCACTCTCTTTGAATCTTCTTTATCATGCCAGGATTAGCAGGAAAAAGCAAAAAATTTCAGAATTGCACGTTGCAATGTGGAGATATTACTGTTTGTGCATTTACAATATTCATTGATTTTTGCCATTGAAAAACGTCCAGAAATGTTTGAAGCTACTGACTGAATGAAAGGAGCTGGCATCTCACTCTCTTTGAATCTTCTTTATCATGCTAGGATTAGCAGGAAAAAGCAAAAAATTTCAGAATTGCACCTTGCAATGCGGAGAAATTACTGTTTGTGCATTTACAATATTCATTGATTTTTGCCATTGAAAAACATCATGTTATTCATATACCAGAAATGTTTGAAGCTACTGACTGAATGAAAAGAGCTGGCATCTCACTCTCTTTGAATCTTCTTTATCATGCCAGGATTAGCAGGAAAAAGCAAAAAATTTCAGAATTGCACGTTGCAATGTGGAGATATTACTGTTTGTGCATTTACAATATTCATTGATTTTTGCCATTGAAAAACGTCCAGAAATGTTTGAAGCTACTGACTGAATGAAAGGAGCTGGCATCTCACTCTCTTTGAATCTTCTTTATCATGCTAGGATTAGCAGGAAAAAGCAAAAAATTTCAGAATTGCACCTTGCAATGCGGAGAAATTACTGTTTGTGCATTTACAATATTCATTGATTTTTGCCATTGAAAAACATCATGTTATTCATATACCAGAAATGTTTGAAGCTACTGACTGAATGAAAAGAGCTGGCATCTCACTCTCTTTGAATCTTCTTTATCATGCCAGGATTAGCAGGAAAAAGCAAAAAATTTCAGAATTGCACGTTGCAATGTGGAGATATTACTGTTTGTGCATTTACAATATTCATTGATTTTTGCCATTGAAAAACGTCCAGAAATGTTTGAAGCTACTGACTGAATGAAAGGAGCTGGCATCTCACTCTCTTTGAATCTTCTTTATCATGCTAGGATTAGCAGGAAAAAGCAAAAAATTTCAGAATTGCACCTTGCAATGCGGAGAAATTACTGTTTGTGCATTTACAATATTCATTGATTTTTGCCATTGAAAAACATCATGTTATTCATATACCAGAAATGTTTGAAGCTACTGACTGAATGAAAAGAGGCTGGCATCTCACTCTCTTTGAATCTTCTTTATCATGCCAGGATTAGCAGGAAAAAGCAAAAAATTTCAGAATTGCACCTTGCAATGTGGAGATATTACTGTTTGTGCATTTACAATATTCATTGATTTTTGCCATTGAAAAACGTCCAGAAATGTTTGAAGCTACTGACTGAATGAAAGGAGCTGGCATCTCACTCTCTTTGAATCTTCTTTATCATGCTAGGATTAGCAGGAAAAAGCAAAAAATTTCAGAATTGCACCTTGCAATGCGGAGAAATTACTGTTTGTGCATTTACAATATTCATTGATTTTTGCCATTGAAAAACATGTTATTCATATACCAGAAATATTTGAAGCTACTGACTGAATGAAAAGAGCTGGCATCTCACTCTCTTTGAATCTTCTTTATCATGCTAAGTGGAGCAGGAAAAAGCAAAAAATTTCAGAATTGCACCTTGCAATGTGGAGATATTACTGCTTGTGCATTTACAATATTCATTGATTTTTGCCATTGAAAAACGTCCAGAAATGTTTGAAGCTACTGACTGAATGAAAGGAGCTGGCATCTCACTCTCTTTGAATCTTCTTTATCATGCTAGGATTAGCAGGAAAAAGCAAAAAAATTCAGAATTGCACCTTGCAATGCGGAGAAATTACTGTTTGTGCATTTACAATATTCATTGATTTTTGCCATTGAAAAACATCATGTTATTCATATACCAGAGATGTTTGAAGCTACTGACTGAATGAAAAGAGCTGGCATCTCACTCTCTTTGAATCTTCTTTATCATGCTAAGAGGAGCAGGAAAAAGCAAAAAATTTCAGAATTGCACGTTGCAATGTGGAGATATCACTGTTTGTGCATTTACAATATTCATTGATTTTTGCCATTGAAAAACATCATGTTATTCATATACCAGAAATGTTTGAAGCTACTGACTGAATGAAAAGAGCTGGCATCTCACTCTTTTTGAATCTTCTTTATCATGCCAGGATTAGCAGGAAAAAGCAAAAAATTTCAGAATTGCACCTTGCAATGCGGAGAAATTACTGTTTGTGCATTTACAATATTCATTGATTTTTGCCATTGAAAAACATCATGTTATTCATATACAAGAAATGTTTGAAGCGACTGACTGAATGAAAGGAGCTGGCATCTCACTCTCTTTGAATCTTCTTTATCATGCTAGGATTAGCAGGAAAAAGCAAAAAATTTCAGAATTGCACCTTGCAATGTGGAGAAATTACTGTTTGTGCATTTACAATATTCATTGATTTTTGCCATTGAAAAACGTCCAGAAATGTTTGAAGCTACTGACTGAATGAAAGGAGCTGGCATCTCACTCTCTTTGAATCTTCTTTATCATGCTAGGATTAGCAGGAAAAAGCAAAAAATTTCAGAATTGCACCTTGCAATGCGGAGAAATTACTGTTTGTGCATTTACAATATTCATTGATTTTTGCCATTGAAAAACATCATGTTATTCATATACCAGAAATGTTTGAAGCTACTGACTGAATGAAAAGAGCTGGCATCTCACTCTCTTTGAATCTTCTTTATCATGCTAAGAGGAGCAGGAAAAAGCAAAAAATTTCAGAATTGCACCTTGCAATGTGGAGATATTACTGTTTGTGCATTTACAATATTCATTGATTTTTGCCATTGAAAAACGTCCAGAAATGTTTGAAGCTACTGACTGAATGAAAGGAGCTGGCATCTCACTCTCTTTGAATCTTCTTTATCATGCTAGGATTAGCAGGAAAAAGCAAAAAATTTCAGAATTGCACCTTGCAATGCGGAGAAATTACTGTTTGTGCATTTACAATATTCATTGATTTTTGCCATTGAAAAACATCATGTTATTCATATACCAGAAATGTTTGAAGCTACTGACTGAATGAAAAGAGCTGGCATCTCACTCTCTTTGAATCTTCTTTATCATGCCAGGATTAGCAGGAAAAAGCAAAAAATTTCAGAATTGCACGTTGCAATGTGGAGATATTACTGTTTGTGCATTTACAATATTCATTGATTTTTGCCATTGAAAAACGTCCAGAAATGTTTGAAGCTACTGACTGAATGAAAGGAGCTGGCATCTCACTCTCTTTGAATCTTCTTTATCATGCTAGGATTAGCAGGAAAAAGCAAAAAATTTCAGAATTGCACCTTGCAATGCGGAGAAATTACTGTTTGTGCATTTACAATATTCATTGATTTTTGCCATTGAAAAACATCATGTTATTCATATACCAGAAATGTTTGAAGCTACTGACTGAATGAAAAGAGCTGGCATCTCACTCTCTTTGAATCTTCTTTATCATGCCAGGATTAGCAGGAAAAAGCAAAAAATTTCAGAATTGCACGTTGCAATGTGGAGATATTACTGTTTGTGCATTTACAATATTCATTGATTTTTGCCATTGAAAAACGTCCAGAAATGTTTGAAGCTACTGACTGAATGAAAGGAGCTGGCATCTCACTCTCTTTGAATCTTCTTTATCATGCTAGGATTAGCAGGAAAAAGCAAAATATTTCAGAATTGCACCTTGCAATGCGGAGAAATTACTGTTTGTGCATTTACAATATTCATTGATTTTTGCCATTGAAAAACATCATGTTATTCATATACCAGAAATGTTTGAAGCTACTGACTGAATGAAAAGAGGCTGGCATCTCACTCTCTTTGAATCTTCTTTATCATGCCAGGATTAGCAGGAAAAAGCAAAAAATTTCAGAATTGCACCTTGCAATGTGGAGATATTACTGTTTGTGCATTTACAATATTCATTGATTTTTGCCATTGAAAAACGTCCAGAAATGTTTGAAGCTACTGACTGAATGAAAGGACCTGGCATCTCACTCTCTTTGAATCTTCTTTATCATGCTAGGATTAGCAGGAAAAAGCAAAAAATTTCAGAATTGCACCTTGCAATGCGGAGAAATTACTGTTTGTGCATTTACAATATTCATTGATTTTTGCCATTGAAAAACATGTTTTTCATATACCAGAAATGTTTGAAGCTACTGACTGAATGAAAAGAGCTGGCATCTCACTCTCTTTGAATCTTCTTTATCATGCTAAGTGGAGCAGGAAAAAGCAAAAAATTTCAGAATTGCACCTTGCAATGTGGAGATATTACTGCTTGTGCATTTACAATATTCATTGATTTTTGCCATTGAAAAACGTCCAGAAATGTTTGAAGCTACTGACTGAATGAAAGGAGCTGGCATCTCACTCTCTTTGAATCTTCTTTATCATGCTAGGATTAGCAGGAAAAAGCAAAAAAATTCAGAATTGCACCTTGCAATGCGGAGAAATTACTGTTTGTGCATTTACAATATTCATTGATTTTTGCCATTGAAAAACATCATGTTATTCATATACCAGAGATGTTTGAAGCTACTGACTGAATGAAAAGAGCTGGCATCTCACTCTCTTTGAATCTTCTTTATCATGCTAAGAGGAGCAGGAAAAAGCAAAAAATTTCAGAATTGCACGTTGCAATGTGGAGATATCACTGTTTGTGCATTTACAATATTCATTGATTTTTGCCATTGAAAAACGTCCAGAAATGTTTGAAGCTACTGACTGAATGAAAGGAGCTGGCATCTCACTCTCTTTGAATCTTCTTTATCATGCTAGGATTAGCAGGAAAAAGCAAAAAATTTCAGAATTGCACCTTGCAATGCGGAGAAATTACTGTTTGTGCATTTACAATATTCATTGATTTTTGCCATTGAAAAACATCATGTTATTCATATACCAGAAATGTTTGAAGCTACTGACTGAATGAAAAGAGCTGGCATCTCACTCTCTTTGAATCTTCTTTATCATGCCAGGATTAGCAGGAAAAAGCAAAAAATTTCAGAATTGCACCTTGCAATGCGGAGAAATTACTGTTTGTGCATTTACAATATTCATTGATTTTTGCCATTGAAAAACATCATGTTATTCATATACCAGAAATGTTTGAAGCTACTGACTGAATGAAAGGAGCTGGCATCTCACTCTCTTTGAATCTTCTTTATCATGCTAGGATTAGCAGGAAAAAGTAAAAAATTTCAGAATTGCACCTTGCAATGCGGAGAAATTACTGTTTGTGCATTTACAATATTCATTGATTTTTGCCATTGAAAAACATCATGTTATTCATATACCAGAAATGTTTGAAGCTACTGACTGAATGAAAAGAGCTGGCATCTCACTCTCTTTGAATCTTCTTTATCATGCCAGGATTAGCAGGAAAAAGCAAAAAATTTCAGAATTGCACGTTGCAATGTGGAGATATTACTGTTTGTGCATTTACAATATTCATTGATTTTTGCCATTGAAAAACGTCCAGAAATGTTTGAAGCTACTGACTGAATGAAAGGAGCTGGCATCTCACTCTCTTTGAATCTTCTTTATCATGCTAGGATTAGCAGGAAAAAGCAAAAAATTTCAGAATTGCACCTTGCAATGCGGAGAAATTACTGTTTGTGCATTTACAATATTCATTGATTTTTGCCATTGAAAAACATCATGTTATTCATATACCAGAAATGTTTGAAGCTACTGACTGAATGAAAAGAGCTGGCATCTCACTCTCTTTGAATCTTCTTTATCATGCTAAGAGGAGCAGGAAAAAGCAAAAAATTTCAGAATTGCACCTTGCAATGTGGAGATATTACTGTTTGTGCATTTACAATATAGATTGATTTTTGCCATTGAAAAACGTCCAGAAATGTTTGAAGCTACTGACTGAATGAAAGGAGCTGGCATCTCACTCTCTTTGAATCTTCTTTATCATGCTAGGATTAGCAGGAAAAAGCAAAAAATTTCAGAATTGCACCTTGCAATGCGGAGAAATTACTGTTTGTGCATTTACAATATTCATTGATTTTTGCCATTGAAAAACATCATGTTATTCATATACCAGAAATGTTTGAAGCTACTGACTGAATGAAAAGAGCTGGCATCTCACTCTCTTTGAATCTTCTTTATCATGCCAGGATTAGCAGGAAAAAGCAAAAAATTTCAGAATTGCACGTTGCAATGTGGAGATATTACTGTTTGTGCATTTACAATATTCATTGATTTTTGCCATTGAAAAACGTCCAGAAATGTTTGAAGCTACTGACTGAATGAAAGGAGCTGGCATCTCACTCTCTTTGAATCTTCTTTATCATGCTAGGATTAGCAGGAAAAAGCAAAAAATTTCAGAATTGCACCTTGCAATGCGGAGAAATTACTGTTTGTGCATTTACAATATTCATTGATTTTTGCCATTGAAAAACATCATGTTATTCATATACCAGAAATGTTTGAAGCTACTGACTGAATGAAAAGAGCTGGCATCTCACTCTCTTTGAATCTTCTTTATCATGCCAGGATTAGCAGGAAAAAGCAAAAAATTTCAGAATTGCACGTTGCAATGTGGAGATATTACTGTTTGTGCATTTACAATATTCATTGATTTTTGCCATTGAAAAACGTCCAGAAATGTTTGAAGCTACTGACTGAATGAAAGGAGCTGGCATCTCACTCTCTTTGAATCTTCTTTATCATGCTAGGATTAGCAGGAAAAAGCAAAAAATTTCAGAATTGCACCTTGCAATGCGGAGAAATTACTGTTTGTGCATTTACAATATTCATTGATTTTTGCCATTGAAAAACATCATGTTATTCATATACCAGAAATGTTTGAAGCTACTGACTGAATGAAAAGAGCTGGCATCTCACTCTCTTTGAATCTTCTTTATCATGCCAGGATTAGCAGGAAAAAGCAAAAAATTTCAGAATTGCACCTTGCAATGTGGAGATATTACTGTTTGTGCATTTACAATATTCATTGATTTTTGCCATTGAAAAACGTCCAGAAATGTTTGAAGCTACTGACTGAATGAAAGGAGCTGGCATCTCACTCTCTTTGAATCTTCTTTATCATGCTAGGATTAGCAGGAAAAAGCAAAAAATTTCAGAATTGCACCTTGCAATGCGGAGAAATTACTGTTTGTGCATTTACAATATTCATTGATTTTTGCCATTGAAAAACATGTTATTCATATACCAGAAATGTTTGAAGCTACTGACTGAATGAAAAGAGCTGGCATCTCACTCTCTTTGAATCTTCTTTATCATGCTAAGTGGAGCAGGAAAAAGCAAAAAATTTCAGAATTGCACCTTGCAATGTGGAGATATTACTGCTTGTGCATTTACAATATTCATTGATTTTTGCCATTGAAAAACATCCAGAAATGTTTGAAGCTACTGACTGAATGAAAGGAGCTGGCATCTCACTCTCTTTGAATCTTCTTTATCATGCTAGGATTAGCAGGAAAAAGCAAAAAAATTCAGAATTGCACCTTGCAATGCGGAGAAATTACTGTTTGTGCATTTACAATATTCATTGATTTTTGCCATTGAAAAACATCATGTTATTCATATACCAGAGATGTTTGAAGCTACTGACTGAATGAAAAGAGCTGGCATCTCACTCTCTTTGAATCTTCTTTATCATGCTAAGAGGAGCAGGAAAAAGCAAAAAATTTCAGAATTGCACGTTGCAATGTGGAGATATCACTGTTTGTGCATTTACAATATTCATTGATTTTTGCCATTGAAAAACGTCCAGAAATGTTTGAAGCTACTGACTGAATGAAAGGAGCAGGCATCTCACTCTCTTTGAATCTTCTTTATCATGCTAGGATTAGCAGGAAAAAGCAAAAAATTTCAGAATTGCACCTTGCAATGCGGAGAAATTACTGTTTGTGCATTTACAATATTCATTGATTTTTGCCATTGAAAAACATCATGTTATTCATATACCAGAAATGTTTGAAGCTACTGACTGAATGAAAGGAGCTGGCATCTCACTCTCTTTGAATCTTCTTTATCATGCTAGGATTAGCAGGAAAAAGCAAAAAATTTCAGAATTGCACCTTGCAATGCGGATAAATTACTGTTTGTGCATTTACAATATTCATTGATTTTTGCCATTGAAAAACATCATGTTATTCATATACCAGAAATGTTTGAAGCTACTGACTGAATGAAAAGAGCTGGCATCTCACTCTCTTTGAATCTTCTTTATCATGCCAGGATTAGCAGGAAAAAGCAAAAAATTTCAGAATTGCACGTTGCAATGTGGAGATATTACTGTTTGTGCATTTACAATATTCATTGATTTTTGCCATTGAAAAACGTCCAGAAATGTTTGAAGCTACTGACTGAATGAAAGGAGCTGGCATCTCACTCTCTTTGAATCTTCTTTATCATGCTAGGATTAGCAGGAAAAAGCAAAAAATTTCAGAATTGCACCTTGCAATGCGGAGAAATTACTGTTTGTGCATTTACAATATTCATTGATTTTTGCCATTGAAAAACATCATGTTATTCATATACCAGAAATGTTTGAAGCTACTGACTGAATGAAAAGAGATGGCATCTCACTCTCTTTGAATCTTCTTTATCATGCTAAGAGGAGCAGGAAAAAGCAAAAAATTTCAGAATTGCACCTTGCAATGTGGAGATATTACTGTTTGTGCATTTACAATATTCATTGATTTTTGCCATTGAAAAACGTCCAGAAATGTTTGAAGCTACTGACTGAATGAAAGGAGCTGGCATCTCACTCTCTTTGAATCTTCTTTATCATGCTAGGATTAGCAGGAAAAAGCAAAAAATTTCAGAATTGCACCTTGCAATGCGGAGAAATTACTGTTTGTGCATTTACAATATTCATTGATTTTTGCCATTGAAAAACATCATGTTATTCATATACCAGAAATGTTTGAAGCTACTGACTGAATGAAAAGAGCTGGCATCTCACTCTCTTTGAATCTTCTTTACCATGCTAAGAGGAGCAGGAAAAAGCAAAAAATTTCAGAATTGCACCTTGCAATGTGGAGATATTACTGTTTGTGCATTTACAATATTCATTGATTTTTGCCATTGAAAAACGTCCAGAAATGTTTGAAGTTACTGACTGAATGAAAGGAGCTGGCATCTCAATCTCTTTGAATCTTCTTTATCATGCTAGGATTAGCAGGAAAAAGCATAAAATTTCAGAATTGCACCTTGCAATGCGGAGAAATTACTGTTTGTGCATTTACAATATTCATTGATTTTTGCCATTGAAAAACATCATGTTATTCATATACCAGAAATGTTTGAAGCTACTGACTGAATGAAAAGAGCTGGCATCTCACTCTCTTTGAATCTTCTTTATCATGCTAAGAGGAGCAGGAAAAAGCAAAAAATTTCAGAATTGCACCTTGCAATGTGGAGATATTACTGTTTGTGCATTTACAATATTCATTGATTTTTGCCATTGAAAAACGTCCAGAAATGTTTGAAGCTACTGACTGAATGAAAGGAGCTGGCATCTCACTCTCTTTTAATCTTCTTTATCATGCTAGGATTAGCAGGAAAAAGCAAAAAATTTCAGAATTGCACCTTGCAATGCGGAGAAATTACTGTTTGTGCATTTACAATATTCATTGATTTTTGCCATTGAAAAACATCATGTTATTCATATACCAGAAATGTTTGAAGCTACTGACTGAATGAAAAAGAGCTGGCATCTCACTCTCTTTGAATCTTCTTTACCATGCTAAGAGGAGCAGGAAAAAGCAAAAAATTTCAGAATTGCACCTTGCAATGTGGAGATATTACTGTTTGTGCATTTACAATATTCATTGATTTTTGCCATTGAAAAACGTCCAGAAATGTTTGAAGTTACTGACTGAATGAAAGGAGCTGGCATCTCAATCTCTTTGAATCTTCTTTATCATGCTAGGATTAGCAGGAAAAAGCAAAAAATTTCAGAATTGCACCTTGCAATGCGGAGAAATTACTGTTTGTGCATTTACAATATTCATTGATTTTTGCCATTGAAAAACATCATGTTATTCATATACCAGAGATGTTTGAAGCTACTGACTGAATGAAAAGAGCTGGCATCTCACTCTCTTTGAATCTTCTTTATCATGCTAAGAGGAGCAGGAAAAAGCAAAAAATTTCAGAATTGCACGTTGCAATGTGGAGATATCACTGTTTGTGCATTTACAATATTCATTGATTTTTGCCATTGAAAAACGTCCAGAAATGTTTGAAGCTACTGAATGAATGAAAGGAGCTGGCATCTCACTCTCTTTGAATCTTCTTTATCATGCTAGGATTAGCAGGAAAAAGCAAAAAATTTCAGAATTGCACCTTGCAATGCGGATAAATTACTGTTTGTGCATTTACAATATTCATTGATTTTTGCCATTGAAAAACATCATGTTATTCATATACCAGAAATGTTTGAAGCTACTGACTGAATGAAAAGAGCTGGCATCTCACTCTCTTTGAATCTTCTTTATCATGCCTGGATTAGCAGGAAAAAGCAAAAAATTTCAGAATTGCACGTTGCAATGTGGAGATATTACTGTTTGTGCATTTACAATATTCATTGATTTTTGCCATTGAAAAACGTCCAGAAATGTTTGAAGCTACTGACTGAATGAAAGGAGCTGGCATCTCACTCTCTTTGAATCTTCTTTATCATGCTAGGATTAGCAGGAAAAAGCAAAAAATTTCAGAATTGCACCTTGCAATGCGGAGAAATTACTGTTTGTGCATTTACAATATTCATTGATTTTTGCCATTGAAAAACATCATGTTATTCATATACCAGAAATGTTTGAAGCTACTGACTGAATGAAAAGAGCTGGCATCTCACTCTCTTTGAATCTTCTTTATCATGCCAGGATTAGCAGGAAAAAGCAAAAAATTTCAGAATTGCACCTTGCAATGTGGAGATATTACTGTTTGTGCATTTACAATATTCATTGATTTTTGCCATTGAAAAACGTCCAGAAATGTTTGAAGCTACTGAATGAATGAAAGGAGCTGGCATCTCACTCTCTTTGAATCTTCTTTATCATGCTAGGATTAGCAGGAAAAAGCAAAAAATTTCAGAATTACACCTTGCAATGCGGAGAAATTACTGTTTGTGCATTTACAATATTCATTGATTTTTGCCATTGAAAAACATGTTATTCATATACCAGAAATGTTTGAAGCTACTGACTGAATGAAAAGAGCTGGCATCTCACTCTCTTTGAATCTTCTTTATCATGCTAAGAGGAGCAGGAAAAAGCAAAAAATTTCAGAATTGCACCTTGCAATGTGGAGATATTACTGTTTGTGCATTTACAATATTCATTGATTTTTGCCATTGAAAAACGTCCAGAAATGTTTGAAGCTACTGACTGAATGAAAGGAGCTGGCATCTCACTCTCTTTGAATCTTCTTTATCATGCTAGGATTAGCAGGAAAAAGCAAAAAATTTCAGAATTGCACCTTGCAATGCGGAGAAATTACTGTTTGTGCATTTACAATATTCATTGATTTTTGCCATTGAAAAACATCATGTTATTCATATACCAGAAATGTTTGAAGCTACTGACTGAATGAAAAGAGCTGGCATCTCACTCTCTTTGAATCATCTTTATCATGCTAAGAGGAGCAGGAAAAAGCAAAAAATTTCAGAATTGCACGTTGCAATGTGGAGATATTACTGTTTGTGCATTTACAATATTCATTGATTTTTGCCATTGAAAAATGTCCAGAAATGTTTGAAGCTACTGACTGAATGAAAGGAGCTGACATCTCACTCTCTTTGAATCTTCTTTATCATGCTAGGATTAGCAGGAAAAAGCAAAAAATTTCAGAATTGCACCTTGCAATGCGGAGAAATTACTGTTTGTGCATTTACAATATTCATTGATTTTTGCCATTGAAAAACATCATGTTATTCATATACCAGAAATGTTTGAAGCTACTGACTGAATGAAAAGAGCTGGCATCTCACTCTCTTTGAATCTTCTTTATCATGCCAGGATTAGCAGGAAAAAGCCAAAAATTTCAGAATTGCACGTTGCAATGTGGAGATATTACTGTTTGTGCATTTACAATATTCATTGATTTTTGCCATTGAAAAACGTCCAGAAATGTTTGAATCTACTGACTGAATGAAAGGAGCTGGCATCTCACTCTCTTTGAATCTTCTTTATCATGCTAGGATTAGCAGGAAAAAGCAAAAAATTTCAGAATTGCACCTTGCAATGCGGAGAAATTACTGTTTGTGCATTTACAATATTCATTGATTTTTGCCATTGAAAAACATCATGTTATTCATATACCAGAGATGTTTGAAGCTACTGACTGAATGAAAAGAGCTGGCATCTCACTCTCTTTGAATCTTCTTTATCATGCTAAGAGGAGCAGGAAAAAGCAAAAAATTTCAGAATTGCACCTTGCAATGTGGAGATATCACTGTTTGTGCATTTACAATATTCATTGATTTTTGCCATTGAAAAACGTCCAGAAATGTTTGAAGCTACTGACTGAATGAAAGGAGCTGGCATCTCACTCTCTTTGAATCTTCTTTATCATGCTAGGATTAGCAGGAAAAAGCAAAAAATTTCAGAATTGCACCTTGCAATGCGGAGAAATTACTGTTTGTGCATTTACAATATTCATTGATTTTTGCCATTGAAAAACATCATGTTATTCATATACCAGAAATGTTTGAAGCTACTGACTGAATGAAAAGAGCTGGCATCTCACTCTCTTTGAATCTTCTTTATCATGCCAGGATTAGCAGGAAAAAGCAAAAAATTTCAGAATTGCACCTTGCAATGCGGAGAAATTACTGTTTGTGCATTTACAATATTCATTGATTTTTGCCATTGAAAAACATCATGTTATTCATATACCAGAAATGTTTGAAGCTACTGACTGAATGAAAAGAGCTGGCATCTCACTCTCTTTGAATCTTCTTTATCATGCCAGGATTAGCAGGAAAAAGCAAAAAATTTCAGAATTGCACGTTGCAATGTGGAGATATTACTGTTTGTGCATTTACAATATTCATTGATTTTTGCCATTGAAAAACGTCCAGAAATGTTTGAAGCTACTGACTGAATGAAAGGAGCTGGCATCTCACTCTCTTTGAATCTTCTTTATCATGCTAGGATTAGCAGGAAAAAGCAAAAAATTTCAGAATTGCACCTTGCAATGCGGAGAAATTACTGTTTGTGCATTTACAATATTCATTGATTTTTGCCATTGAAAAACATCATGTTATTCATATACCAGAAATGTTTGAAGCTACTGACTGAATGAAAAGAGCTGGCATCTCACTCTCTTTGAATCTTCTTTATCATGCCAGGATTAGCAGGAAAAAGCAAAAAATTTCAGAATTGCACCTTGCAATGTGGAGATATTACTGTTTGTGCATTTACAATATTCATTGATTTTTGCCATTGAAAAACGTCCAGAAATGTTTGAAGCTACTGACTGAATGAAAGGAGCTGGCATCTCACTCTCTTTGAATCTTCTTTATCATGCTAGGATTAGCAGGAAAAAGCAAAAAATTTCAGAATTACACCTTGCAATGCGGAGAAATTACTGTTTGTGCATTTACAATATTCATTGATTTTTGCCATTGAAAAACATGTTATTCATATACCAGAAATGTTTGAAGCTACTGACTGAATGAAAAGAGCTGGCATCTCACTCTCTTTGAATCTTCTTTATCATGCTAAGAGGAGCAGGAAAAAGCAAAAAATTTCAGAATTGCACCTTGCAATGTGGAGATATTACTGTTTGTGCATTTACAATATTCATTGATTTTTGCCATTGAAAAACATCCAGAAATGTTTGAAGCTACTGACTGAATGAAAGGAGCTGGCATCTCACTCTCTTTGAATCTTCTTTATCATGCTAGGATTAGCAGGAAAAAGCAAAAAATTTCAGAATTGCACCTTGCAATGCGGAGAAATTACTGTTTGTGCATTTACAATATTCATTGATTTTTGCCATTGAAAAACATCATGTTATTCATATACCAGAAATGTTTGAAGCTACTGACTGAATGAAAAGAGCTGGCATCTCACTCTCTTTGAATCTTCTTTATCATGCTAAGAGGAGCAGGAAAAAGCAAAAAATTTCAGAATTGCACCTTGCAATGTGGAGATATTACTGTTTGTGCATTTACAATATTCATTGATTTTTGCCATTGAAAAACGTCCAGAAATGTTTGAAGCTACTGACTGAATGAAAGGAGCTGGCATCTCACTCTCTTTGAATCTTCTTTATCATGCTAGGATTAGCAGGAAAAAGCAAAAAATTTCAGAATTGCACCTTGCAATGCGGAGAAATTACTGTTTGTGCATTTACAATATTCATTGATTTTTGCCATTGAAAAACATCATGTTATTCATATACCAGAAATGTTTGAAGCTACTGACTGAATGAAAAGAGCTGGCATCTCACTCTCTTTGAATCTTCTTTATCATGCCAGGATTAGCAGGAAAAAGCAAAAAATTTCAGAATTGCACGTTGCAATGTGGAGATATTACTGTTTGTGCATTTACAATATTCATTGATTTTTGCCATTGAAAAACGTCCAGAAATGTTTGAAGCTACTGACTGAATGAAAGGAGCTGGCATCTCACTCTCTTTGAATCTTCTTTATCATGCTAGGATTAGCAGGAAAAAGCAAAAAATTTCAGAATTGCACCTTGCAATGCGGAGAAATTACTGTTTGTGCATTTACAATATTCATTGATTTTTGCCATTGAAAAACATCATGTTATTCATATACCAGAAATGTTTGAAGCTACTGACTGAATGAAAAGAGCTGGCATCTCACTCTCTTTGAATCTTCTTTATCATGCCAGGATTAGCAGGAAAAAGCAAAAAATTTCAGAATTGCACGTTGCAATGTGGAGATATTACTGTTTGTGCATTTACAATATTCATTGATTTTTGCCATTGAAAAACGTCCAGAAATGTTTGAAGCTACTGACTGAATGAAAGGAGCTGGCATCTCACTCTCTTTAAATCTTCTTTATCATGCTAGGATTAGCAGGAAAAAGCAAAAAATTTCAGAATTGCACCTTGCAATGCGGAGAAATTACTGTTTGTGCATTTACAATATTCATTGATTTTTGCCATTGAAAAACATCATGTTATTCATATACCAGAAATGTTTGAAGCTACTGACTGAATGAAAAGAGCTGGCATCTCACTCTCTTTGAATCTTCTTTATCATGCCAGGATTAGCAGGAAAAAGCAAAAAATTTCAGAATTGCACCTTGCAATGTGGAGATATTACTGTTTGTGCATTTACAATATTCATTGATTTTTGCCATTGAAAAACGTCCAGAAATGTTTGAAGCTACTGACTGAATGAAAGGAGCTGGCATCTCACTCTCTTTGAATCTTCTTTATCATGCTAGGATTAGCAGGAAAAAGCAAAAAATTTCAGAATTGCACCTTGCAATGCGGAGAAATTACTGTTTGTGCATTTACAATATTCATTGATTTTTGCCATTGAAAAACATGTTATTCATATACCAGAAATGTTTGAAGCTACTGACTGAATGAAAAGAGCTGGCATCTCACTCTCTTTGAATCTTCTTTATCATGCTAAGTGGAGCAGGAAAAAGCAAAAAATTTCAGAATTGCACCTTGCAATGTGGAGATATTACTGCTTGTGCATTTACAATATTCATTGATTTTTGCCATTGAAAAACATCCAGAAATGTTTGAAGCTACTGACTGAATGAAAGGAGCTGGCATCTCACTCTCTTTGAATCTTCTTTATCATGCTAGGATTAGCAGGAAAAAGCAAAAAAATTCAGAATTGCACCTTGCAATGCGGAGAAATTACTGTTTGTGCATTTACAATATTCATTGATTTTTGCCATTGAAAAACATCATGTTATTCATATACCAGAGATGTTTGAAGCTACTGACTGAATGAAAAGAGCTGGCATCTCACTCTCTTTGAATCTTCTTTATCATGCTAAGAGGAGCAGGAAAAAGCAAAAAATTTCAGAATTGCACGTTGCAATGTGGAGATATCACTGTTTGTGCATTTACAATATTCATTGATTTTTGCCATTGAAAAACGTCCAGAAATGTTTGAAGCTACTGACTGAATGAAAGGAGCAGGCATCTCACTCTCTTTGAATCTTCTTTATCATGCTAGGATTAGCAGGAAAAAGCAAAAAATTTCAGAATTGCACCTTGCAATGCGGAGAAATTACTGTTTGTGCATTTACAATATTCATTGATTTTTGCCATTGAAAAACATCATGTTATTCATATACCAGAAATGTTTGAAGCTACTGACTGAATGAAAAGAGCTGGCATCTCACTCTCTTTGAATCTTCTTTATCATGCCAGGATTAGCAGGAAAAAGCAAAAAATTTCAGAATTGCACCTTGCAATGCGGAGAAATTACTGTTTGTGCATTTACAATATTCATTGATTTTTGCCATTGAAAAACATCATGTTATTCATATACCAGAAATGTTTGAAGCTACTGACTGAATGAAAGGAGCTGGCATCTCACTCTCTTTGAATCTTCTTTATCATGCTAGGATTAGCAGGAAAAAGCAAAAAATTTCAGAATTGCACCTTGCAATGCGGAGAAATTACTGTTTGTGCATTTACAATATTCATTGATTTTTGCCATTGAAAAACATCATGTTATTCATATACCAGAAATGTTTGAAGCTACTGACTGAATGAAAAGAGCTGGCATCTCACTCTCTTTGAATCTTCTTTATCATGCCAGGATTAGCAGGAAAAAGCAAAAAATTTCAGAATTGCACGTTGCAATGTGGAGATATTACTGTTTGTGCATTTACAATATTCATTGATTTTTGCCATTGAAAAACGTCCAGAAATGTTTGAAGCTACTGACTGAATGAAAGGAGCTGGCATCTCACTCTCTTTGAATCTTCTTTATCATGCTAGGATTAGCAGGAAAAAGCAAAAAATTTCAGAATTGCACCTTGCAATGCGGAGAAATTACTGTTTGTGCATTTACAATATTCATTGATTTTTGCCATTGAAAAACATCATGTTATTCATATACCAGAAATGTTTGAAGCTACTGACTGAATGAAAAGAGCTGGCATCTCACTCTCTTTGAATCTTCTTTATCATGCTAAGAGGAGCAGGAAAAAGCAAAAAATTTCAGAATTGCACCTTGCAATGTGGAGATATTACTGTTTGTGCATTTACAATATTCATTGATTTTTGCCATTGAAAAACGTCCAGAAATGTTTGAAGCTACTGACTGAATGAAAGGAGCTGGCATCTCACTCTCTTTGAATCTTCTTTATCATGCTAGGATTAGCAGGAAAAAGCAAAAAATTTCAGAATTGCACCTTGCAATGCGGAGAAATTACTGTTTGTGCATTTACAATATTCATTGATTTTTGCCATTGAAAAACATCATGTTATTCATATACCAGAAATGTTTGAAGCTACTGACTGAATGAAAAGAGCTGGCATCTCACTCTCTTTGAATCTTCTTTACCATGCTAAGAGGAGCAGGAAAAACCAAAAAATTTCAGAATTGCACCTTGCAATGTGGAGATATTACTGTTTGTGCATTTACAATATTCATTGATTTTTGCCATTGAAAAACGTCCAGAAATGTTTGAAGTTACTGACTGAATGAAAGGAGCTGGCATCTCAATCTCTTTGAATCTTCTTTATCATGCTAGGATTAGCAGGAAAAAGCAAAAAATTTCAGAATTGCACCTTGCAATGCGGAGAAATTACTGTTTGTGCATTTACAATATTCATTGATTTTTGCCATTGAAAAACATCATGTTATTCATATACCAGAAATGTTTGAAGCTACTGACTGAATGAAAAGAGCTGGCATCTCACTCTCTTTGAATCTTCTTTATCATGCTAAGAGGAGCAGGAAAAAGCAAAAAATTTCAGAATTGCACCTTGCAATGTGGAGATATTACTGTTTGTGCATTTACAATATTCATTGATTTTTGCCATTGAAAAACGTCCAGAAATGTTTGAAGCTACTGACTGAATGAAAGGAGCTGGCATCTCACTCTCTTTGAATCTTCTTTATCATGCTAGGATTAGCAGGAAAAAGCAAAAAATTTCAGAATTGCACCTTGCAATGCGGAGAAATTACTGTTTGTGCATTTACAATATTCATTGATTTTTGCCATTGAAAAACATCATGTTATTCATATACCAGAAATGTTTGAAGCTACTGACTGAATGAAAAAGAGCTGGCATCTCACTCTCTTTGAATCTTCTTTACCATGCTAAGAGGAGCAGGAAAAAGCAAAAAATTTCAGAATTGCACCTTGCAATGTGGAGATATTACTGTTTGTGCATTTACAATATTCATTGATTTTTGCCATTGAAAAACGTCCAGAAATGTTTGAAGTTACTGACTGAATGAAAGGAGCTGGCATCTCAATCTCTTTGAATCTTCTTTATCATGCTAGGATTAGCAGGAAAAAGCAAAAAATTTCAGAATTGCACCTTGCAATGCGGAGAAATTACTGTTTGTGCATTTACAATATTCATTGATTTTTGCCATTGAAAAACATCATGTTATTCATATACCAGAAATGTTTGAAGCTACTGACTGAATGAAAAAGAGCTGGCATCTCACTCTCTTTGAATCTTCTTTACCATGCTAAGAGGAGCAGGAAAAAGCAAAAAATTTCAGAATTGCACCTTGCAATGTGGAGATATTACTGTTTGTGCATTTACAATATTCATTGATTTTTGCCATTGAAAAACGTCCAGAAATGTTTGAAGTTACTGACTGAATGAAAGGAGCTGGCATCTCAATCTCTTTGAATCTTCTTTATCATGCTAGGATTAGCAGGAAAAAGCAAAAAATTTCAGAATTGCACCTTGCAATGCGGAGAAATTACTGTTTGTGCATTTACAATATTCATTGATTTTTGCCATTGAAAAACATCATGTTATTCATATACCAGAGATGTTTGAAGCTACTGACTGAATGAAAAGAGCTGGCATCTCACTCTCTTTGAATCTTCTTTATCATGCTAAGAGGAGCAGGAAAAAGCAAAAAATTTCAGAATTGCACGTTGCAATGTGGAGATATCACTGTTTGTGCATTTACAATATTCATTGATTTTTGCCATTGAAAAACGTCCAGAAATGTTTGAAGCTACTGAATGAATGAAAGGAGCTGGCATCTCACTCTCTTTGAATCTTCTTTATCATGCTAGGATTAGCAGGAAAAAGCAAAAAATTTCAGAATTGCACCTTGCAATGCGGAGAAATTACTGTTTGTGCATTTACAATATTCATTGATTTTTGCCATTGAAAAACATCATGTTATTCATATACCAGAAATGTTTGAAGCTACTGACTGAATGAAAAGAGCTGGCATCTCACTCTCTTTGAATCTTCTTTATCATGCCAGGATTAGCAGGAAAAAGCAAAAAATTTCAGAATTGCACGTTGCAATGTGGAGATATTACTGTTTGTGCATTTACAATATTCATTGATTTTTGCCATTGAAAAACGTCCAGAAATGTTTGAAGCTACTGACTGAATGAAAGGAGCTGGCATCTCACTCTCTTTGAATCTTCTTTATCATGCTAGGATTAGCAGGAAAAAGCAAAAAATTTCAGAATTGCACCTTGCAATGCGGAGAAATTACTGTTTGTGCATTTACAATATTCATTGATTTTTGCCATTGAAAAACATCATGTTATTCATATACCAGAAATGTTTGAAGCTACTGACTGAATGAAAAGAGCTGGCATCTCACTCTCTTTGAATCTTCTTTATCATGCCAGGATTAGCAGGAAAAAGCAAAAAATTTCAGAATTGCACCTTGCAATGTGGAGATATTACTGTTTGTGCATTTACAATATTCATTGATTTTTGCCATTGAAAAACGTCCAGAAATGTTTGAAGCTACTGAATGAATGAAAGGAGCTGGCATCTCACTCTCTTTGAATCTTCTTTATCATGCTAGGATTAGCAGGAAAAAGAAAAAATTTCAGAATTACACCTTGCAATGCGGAGAAATTACTGTTTGTGCATTTACAATATTCATTGATTTTTGCCATTGAAAAACATGTTATTCATATACCAGAAATGTTTGAAGCTACTGACTGAATGAAAAGAGCTGGCATCTCACTCTCTTTGAATCTTCTTTATCATGCTAAGAGGAGCAGGAAAAAGCAAAAAATTTCAGAATTGCACCTTGCAATGTGGAGATATTACTGTTTGTGCATTTACAATATTCATTGATTTTTGCCATTGAAAAACGTCCAGAAATGTTTGAAGCTACTGACTGAATGAAAGGAGCTGGCATCTCACTCTCTTTGAATCTTCTTTATCATGCTAGGATTAGCAGGAAAAAGCAAAAAATTTCAGAATTGCACCTTGCAATGCGGAGAAATTACTGTTTGTGCATTTACAATATTCATTGATTTTTGCCATTGAAAAACATCATGTTATTCATATACCAGAAATGTTTGAAGCTACTGACTGAATGAAAAGAGCTGGCATCTCACTCTCTTTGAATCTTCTTTATCATGCTAAGAGGAGCAGGAAAAAGCAAAAAATTTCAGAATTGCACGTTGCAATGTGGAGATATTACTGTTTGTGCATTTACAATATTCATTGATTTTTGCCATTGAAAAATGTCCAGAAATGTTTGAAGCTACTGACTGAATGAAAGGAGCTGACATCTCACTCTCTTTGAATCTTCTTTATCATGCTAGGATTAGCAGGAAAAAGCAAAAAATTTCAGAATTGCACCTTGCAATGCGGAGAAATTACTGTTTGTGCATTTACAATATTCATTGATTTTTGCCATTGAAAAACATCATGTTATTCATATACCAGAAATGTTTGAAGCTACTGACTGAATGAAAAGAGCTGGCATCTCACTCTCTTTGAATCTTCTTTATCATGCCAGGATTAGCAGGAAAAAGCCAAAAATTTCAGAATTGCACGTTGCAATGTGGAGATATTACTGTTTGTGCATTTACAATATTCATTGATTTTTGCCATTGAAAAACGTCCAGAAATGTTTGAATCTACTGACTGAATGAAAGGAGCTGGCATCTCACTCTCTTTGAATCTTCTTTATCATGCTAGGATTAGCAGGAAAAAGCAAAAAATTTCAGAATTGCACCTTGCAATGCGGAGAAATTACTGTTTGTGCATTTACAATATTCATTGATTTTTGCCATTGAAAAACATCATGTTATTCATATACCAGAGATGTTTGAAGCTACTGACTGAATGAAAAGAGCTGGCATCTCACTCTCTTTGAATCTTCTTTATCATGCTAAGAGGAGCAGGAAAAAGCAAAAAATTTCAGAATTGCACGTTGCAATGTGGAGATATCACTGTTTGTGCATTTACAATATTCATTGATTTTTGCCATTGAAAAACGTCCAGAAATGTTTGAAGCTACTGACTGAATGAAAGGAGCTGGCATCTCACTCTCTTTGAATCTTCTTTATCATGCTAGGATTAGCAGGAAAAAGCAAAAAATTTCAGAATTGCACCTTGCAATGCGGAGAAATTACTGTTTGTGCATTTACAATATTCATTGATTTTTGCCATTGAAAAACATCATGTTATTCATATACCAGAAATGTTTGAAGCTACTGACTGAATGAAAAGAGCTGGCATCTCACTCTCTTTGAATCTTCTTTATCATGCCAGGATTAGCAGGAAAAAGCAAAAAATTTCAGAATTGCACCTTGCAATGCGGAGAAATTACTGTTTGTGCATTTACAATATTCATTGATTTTTGCCATTGAAAAACATCATGTTATTCATATACCAGAAATGTTTGAAGCTACTGACTGAATGAAAAGAGCTGGCATCTCACTCTCTTTGAATCTTCTTTATCATGCCAGGATTAGCAGGAAAAAGCAAAAAATTTCAGAATTGCACGTTGCAATGTGGAGATATTACTGTTTGTGCATTTACAATATTCATTGATTTTTGCCATTGAAAAACGTCCAGAAATGTTTGAAGCTACTGACTGAATGAAAGGAGCTGGCATCTCACTCTCTTTGAATCTTCTTTATCATGCTAGGATTAGCAGGAAAAAGCAAAAAATTTCAGAATTGCACCTTGCAATGCGGAGAAATTACTGTTTGTGCATTTACAATATTCATTGATTTTTGCCATTGAAAAACATCATGTTATTCATATACCAGAAATGTTTGAAGCTACTGACTGAATGAAAAGAGCTGGCATCTCACTCTCTTTGAATCTTCTTTATCATGCCAGGATTAGCAGGAAAAAGCAAAAAATTTCAGAATTGCACCTTGCAATGTGGAGATATTACTGTTTGTGCATTTACAATATTCATTGATTTTTGCCATTGAAAAACGTCCAGAAATGTTTGAAGCTACTGACTGAATGAAAGGAGCTGGCATCTCACTCTCTTTGAATCTTCTTTATCATGCTAGGATTAGCAGGAAAAAGCAAAAAATTTCAGAATTACACCTTGCAATGCGGAGAAATTACTGTTTGTGCATTTACAATATTCATTGATTTTTGCCATTGAAAAACATGTTATTCATATACCAGAAATGTTTGAAGCTACTGACTGAATGAAAAGAGCTGGCATCTCACTCTCTTTGAATCTTCTTTATCATGCTAAGAGGAGCAGGAAAAAGCAAAAAATTTCAGAATTGCACCTTGCAATGTGGAGATATTACTGTTTGTGCATTTACAATATTCATTGATTTTTGCCATTGAAAAACGTCCAGAAATGTTTGAAGCTACTGACTGAATGAAAGGAGCTGGCATCTCACTCTCTTTGAATCTTCTTTATCATGCTAGGATTAGCAGGAAAAAGCAAAAAATTTCAGAATTGCACCTTGCAATGCGGAGAAATTACTGTTTGTGCATTTACAATATTCATTGATTTTTGCCATTGAAAAACATCATGTTATTCATATACCAGAAATGTTTGAAGCTACTGACTGAATGAAAAGAGCTGGCATCTCACTCTCTTTGAATCTTCTTTATCATGCTAAGAGGAGCAGGAAAAAGCAAAAAATTTCAGAATTGCACGTTGCAATGTGGAGATATTACTGTTTGTGCATTTACAATATTCATTGATTTTTGCCATTGAAAAATGTCCAGAAATGTTTGAAGCTACTGACTGAATGAAAGGAGCTGACATCTCACTCTCTTTGAATCTTCTTTATCATGCTAGGATTAGCAGGAAAAAGCAAAAAATTTCAGAATTGCACCTTGCAATGCGGAGAAATTACTGTTTGTGCATTTACAATATTCATTGATTTTTGCCATTGAAAAACATCATGTTATTCATATACCAGAAATGTTTGAAGCTACTGACTGAATGAAAAGAGCTGGCATCTCACTCTCTTTGAATCTTCTTTATCATGCCAGGATTAGCAGGAAAAAGCAAAAAATTTCAGAATTGCACGTTGCAATGTGGAGATATTACTGTTTGTGCATTTACAATATTCATTGATTTTTGCCATTGAAAAACGTCCAGAAATGTTTGAAGCTACTGACTGAATGAAAGGAGCTGGCATCTCACTCTCTTTGAATCTTCTTTATCATGCTAGGATTAGCAGGAAAAAGCAAAAAATTTCAGAATTGCACCTTGCAATGCGGAGAAATTACTGTTTGTGCATTTACAATATTCATTGATTTTTGCCATTGAAAAACATCATGTTATTCATATACCAGAAATGTTTGAAGCTACTGACTGAATGAAAAGAGCTGGCATCTCACTCTCTTTGAATCTTCTTTATCATGCCAGGATTAGCAGGAAAAAGCAAAAAATTTCAGAATTGCACCTTGCAATGTGGAGATATTACTGTTTGTGCATTTACAATATTCATTGATTTTTGCCATTGAAAAACGTCCAGAAATGTTTGAAGCTACTGACTGAATGAAAGGAGCTGGCATCTCACTCTCTTTGAATCTTCTTTATCATGCTAGGATTAGCAGGAAAGAGCAAAAAATTTCAGAATTGCACCTTGCAATGCGGAGAAATTACTGTTTGTGCATTTACAATATTCATTGATTTTTGCCATTGAAAAACATGTTATTCATATACCAGAAATGTTTGAAGCTACTGACTGAATGAAAAGAGCTGGCATCTCACTCTCTTTGAATCTTCTTTATCATGCTAAGTGGAGCAGGAAAAAGCAAAAAATTTCAGAATTGCACCTTGCAATGTGGAGATATTACTGTTTGTGCATTTACAATATTCATTGATTTTTGCCATTGAAAAACGTCCAGAAATGTTTGAAGCTACTGACTGAATGAAAGGAGCTGGCATCTCACTCTCTTTGAATCTTCTTTATCATGCTAGGATTAGCAGGAAAAAGCAAAAAATTTCAGAATTGCACCTTGCAATGCGGAGAAATTACTGTTTGTGCATTTACAATATTCATTGATTTTTGCCATTGAAAAACATCATGTTATTCATATACCAGAGATGTTTGAAGCTACTGACTGAATGAAAAGAGCTGGCATCTCACTCTCTTTGAATCTTCTTTATCATGCTAAGAGGAGCAGGAAAAAGCAAAAAATTTCAGAATTGCACGTTGCAATGTGGAGATATCACTGTTTGTGCATTTACAATATTCATTGATTTTTGCCATTGAAAAACGTCCAGAAATGTTTGAAGCTACTGACTGAATGAAAGGAGCTGGCATCTCACTCTCTTTGAATCTTCTTTATCATGCTAGGATTAGCAGGAAAAAGCAAAAAATTTCAGAATTGCACCTTGCAATGCGGAGAAATTACTGTTTGTGCATTTACAATATTCATTGATTTTTGCCATTGAAAAACATCATGTTATTCATATACCAGAAATGTTTGAAGCTACTGACTGAATGAAAAGAGCTGGCATCTCACTCTCTTTGAATCTTCTTTATCATGCCAGGATTAGCAGGAAAAAGCAAAAAATTTCAGAATTGCACCTTGCAATGCGGAGAAATTACTGTTTGTGCATTTACAATATTCATTGATTTTTGCCATTGAAAAACATCATGTTATTCATATACCAGAAATGTTTGAAGCTACTGACTGAATGAAAGGAGCTGGCATCTCACTCTCTTTGAATCTTCTTTATCATGCTAGGATTAGCAGGAAAAAGCAAAAAATTTCAGAATTGCACCTTGCAATGCGGAGAAATTACTGTTTGTGCATTTACAATATTCATTGATTTTTGCCATTGAAAAACATCATGTTATTCATATACCAGAAATGTTTGAAGCTACTGACTGAATGAAAAGAGCTGGCATCTCACTCTCTTTGAATCTTCTTTATCATGCCAGGATTAGCAGGAAAAAGCAAAAAATTTCAGAATTGCACGTTGCAATGTGGAGATATTACTGTTTGTGCATTTACAATATTCATTGATTTTTGCCATTGAAAAACGTCCAGAAATGTTTGAAGCTACTGACTGAATGAAAGGAGCTGGCATCTCACTCTCTTTGAATCTTCTTTATCATGCTAGGATTAGCAGGAAAAAGCAAAAAATTTCAGAATTGCACCTTGCAATGCGGAGAAATTACTGTTTGTGCATTTACAATATTCATTGATTTTTGCCATTGAAAAACATCATGTTATTCATATACCAGAAATGTTTGAAGCTACTGACTGAATGAAAAGAGCTGGCATCTCACTCTCTTTGAATCTTCTTTATCATGCCAGGATTAGCAGGAAAAAGCAAAAAATTTCAGAATTGCACCTTGCAATGTGGAGATATTACTGTTTGTGCATTTACAATATTCATTGATTTTTGCCATTGAAAAACGTCCAGAAATGTTTGAAGCTACTGAATGAATGAAAGGAGCTGGCATCTCACTCTCTTTGAATCTTCTTTATCATGCTAGGATTAGCAGGAAAAAGAAAAAATTTCAGAATTACACCTTGCAATGCGGAGAAATTACTGTTTGTGCATTTACAATATTCATTGATTTTTGCCATTGAAAAACATGTTATTCATATACCAGAAATGTTTGAAGCTACTGACTGAATGAAAAGAGCTGGCATCTCACTCTCTTTGAATCTTCTTTATCATGCTAAGAGGAGCAGGAAAAAGCAAAAAATTTCAGAATTGCACCTTGCAATGTGGAGATATTACTGTTTGTGCATTTACAATATTCATTGATTTTTGCCATTGAAAAACGTCCAGAAATGTTTGAAGCTACTGACTGAATGAAAGGAGCTGGCATCTCACTCTCTTTGAATCTTCTTTATCATGCTAGGATTAGCAGGAAAAAGCAAAAAATTTCAGAATTGCACCTTGCAATGCGGAGAAATTACTGTTTGTGCATTTACAATATTCATTGATTTTTGCCATTGAAAAACATCATGTTATTCATATACCAGAAATGTTTGAAGCTACTGACTGAATGAAAAGAGCTGGCATCTCACTCTCTTTGAATCTTCTTTATCATGCTAAGAGGAGCAGGAAAAAGCAAAAAATTTCAGAATTGCACGTTGCAATGTGGAGATATTACTGTTTGTGCATTTACAATATTCATTGATTTTTGCCATTGAAAAATGTCCAGAAATGTTTGAAGCTACTGACTGAATGAAAGGAGCTGACATCTCACTCTCTTTGAATCTTCTTTATCATGCTAGGATTAGCAGGAAAAAGCAAAAAATTTCAGAATTGCACCTTGCAATGCGGAGAAATTACTGTTTGTGCATTTACAATATTCATTGATTTTTGCCATTGAAAAACATCATGTTATTCATATACCAGAAATGTTTGAAGCTACTGACTGAATGAAAAGAGCTGGCATCTCACTCTCTTTGAATCTTCTTTATCATGCCAGGATTAGCAGGAAAAAGCCAAAAATTTCAGAATTGCACGTTGCAATGTGGAGATATTACTGTTTGTGCATTTACAATATTCATTGATTTTTGCCATTGAAAAACGTCCAGAAATGTTTGAATCTACTGACTGAATGAAAGGAGCTGGCATCTCACTCTCTTTGAATCTTCTTTATCATGCTAGGATTAGCAGGAAAAAGCAAAAAATTTCAGAATTGCACCTTGCAATGCGGAGAAATTACTGTTTGTGCATTTACAATATTCATTGATTTTTGCCATTGAAAAACATCATGTTATTCATATACCAGAGATGTTTGAAGCTACTGACTGAATGAAAAGAGCTGGCATCTCACTCTCTTTGAATCTTCTTTATCATGCTAAGAGGAGCAGGAAAAAGCAAAAAATTTCAGAATTGCACGTTGCAATGTGGAGATATCACTGTTTGTGCATTTACAATATTCATTGATTTTTGCCATTGAAAAACGTCCAGAAATGTTTGAAGCTACTGACTGAATGAAAGGAGCTGGCATCTCACTCTCTTTGAATCTTCTTTATCATGCTAGGATTAGCAGGAAAAAGCAAAAAATTTCAGAATTGCACCTTGCAATGCGGAGAAATTACTGTTTGTGCATTTACAATATTCATTGATTTTTGCCATTGAAAAACATCATGTTATTCATATACCAGAAATGTTTGAAGCTACTGACTGAATGAAAAGAGCTGGCATCTCACTCTCTTTGAATCTTCTTTATCATGCCAGGATTAGCAGGAAAAAGCAAAAAATTTCAGAATTGCACCTTGCAATGCGGAGAAATTACTGTTTGTGCATTTACAATATTCATTGATTTTTGCCATTGAAAAACATCATGTTATTCATATACCAGAAATGTTTGAAGCTACTGACTGAATGAAAAGAGCTGGCATCTCACTCTCTTTGAATCTTCTTTATCATGCCAGGATTAGCAGGAAAAAGCAAAAAATTTCAGAATTGCACGTTGCAATGTGGAGATATTACTGTTTGTGCATTTACAATATTCATTGATTTTTGCCATTGAAAAACGTCCAGAAATGTTTGAAGCTACTGACTGAATGAAAGGAGCTGGCATCTCACTCTCTTTGAATCTTCTTTATCATGCTAGGATTAGCAGGAAAAAGCAAAAAATTTCAGAATTGCACCTTGCAATGCGGAGAAATTACTGTTTGTGCATTTACAATATTCATTGATTTTTGCCATTGAAAAACATCATGTTATTCATATACCAGAAATGTTTGAAGCTACTGACTGAATGAAAAGAGCTGGCATCTCACTCTCTTTGAATCTTCTTTATCATGCCAGGATTAGCAGGAAAAAGCAAAAAATTTCAGAATTGCACCTTGCAATGTGGAGATATTACTGTTTGTGCATTTACAATATTCATTGATTTTTGCCATTGAAAAACGTCCAGAAATGTTTGAAGCTACTGACTGAATGAAAGGAGCTGGCATCTCACTCTCTTTGAATCTTCTTTATCATGCTAGGATTAGCAGGAAAAAGCAAAAAATTTCAGAATTACACCTTGCAATGCGGAGAAATTACTGTTTGTGCATTTACAATATTCATTGATTTTTGCCATTGAAAAACATGTTATTCATATACCAGAAATGTTTGAAGCTACTGACTGAATGAAAAGAGCTGGCATCTCACTCTCTTTGAATCTTCTTTATCATGCTAAGAGGAGCAGGAAAAAGCAAAAAATTTCAGAATTGCACCTTGCAATGTGGAGATATTACTGTTTGTGCATTTACAATATTCATTGATTTTTGCCATTGAAAAACGTCCAGAAATGTTTGAAGCTACTGACTGAATGAAAGGAGCTGGCATCTCACTCTCTTTGAATCTTCTTTATCATGCTAGGATTAGCAGGAAAAAGCAAAAAATTTCAGAATTGCACCTTGCAATGCGGAGAAATTACTGTTTGTGCATTTACAATATTCATTGATTTTTGCCATTGAAAAACATCATGTTATTCATATACCAGAAATGTTTGAAGCTACTGACTGAATGAAAAGAGCTGGCATCTCACTCTCTTTGAATCTTCTTTATCATGCTAAGAGGAGCAGGAAAAAGCAAAAAATTTCAGAATTGCACGTTGCAATGTGGAGATATTACTGTTTGTGCATTTACAATATTCATTGATTTTTGCCATTGAAAAATGTCCAGAAATGTTTGAAGCTACTGACTGAATGAAAGGAGCTGACATCTCACTCTCTTTGAATCTTCTTTATCATGCTAGGATTAGCAGGAAAAAGCAAAAAATTTCAGAATTGCACCTTGCAATGCGGAGAAATTACTGTTTGTGCATTTACAATATTCATTGATTTTTGCCATTGAAAAACATCATGTTATTCATATACCAGAAATGTTTGAAGCTACTGACTGAATGAAAAGAGCTGGCATCTCACTCTCTTTGAATCTTCTTTATCATGCCAGGATTAGCAGGAAAAAGCAAAAAATTTCAGAATTGCACGTTGCAATGTGGAGATATTACTGTTTGTGCATTTACAATATTCATTGATTTTTGCCATTGAAAAACGTCCAGAAATGTTTGAAGCTACTGACTGAATGAAAGGAGCTGGCATCTCACTCTCTTTGAATCTTCTTTATCATGCTAGGATTAGCAGGAAAAAGCAAAAAATTTCAGAATTGCACCTTGCAATGCGGAGAAATTACTGTTTGTGCATTTACAATATTCATTGATTTTTGCCATTGAAAAACATCATGTTATTCATATACCAGAAATGTTTGAAGCTACTGACTGAATGAAAAGAGCTGGCATCTCACTCTCTTTGAATCTTCTTTATCATGCCAGGATTAGCAGGAAAAAGCAAAAAATTTCAGAATTGCACCTTGCAATGTGGAGATATTACTGTTTGTGCATTTACAATATTCATTGATTTTTGCCATTGAAAAACGTCCAGAAATGTTTGAAGCTACTGACTGAATGAAAGGAGCTGGCATCTCACTCTCTTTGAATCTTCTTTATCATGCTAGGATTAGCAGGAAAGAGCAAAAAATTTCAGAATTGCACCTTGCAATGCGGAGAAATTACTGTTTGTGCATTTACAATATTCATTGATTTTTGCCATTGAAAAACATGTTATTCATATACCAGAAATGTTTGAAGCTACTGACTGAATGAAAAGAGCTGGCATCTCACTCTCTTTGAATCTTCTTTATCATGCTAAGTGGAGCAGGAAAAAGCAAAAAATTTCAGAATTGCACCTTGCAATGTGGAGATATTACTGTTTGTGCATTTACAATATTCATTGATTTTTGCCATTGAAAAACGTCCAGAAATGTTTGAAGCTACTGACTGAATGAAAGGAGCTGGCATCTCACTCTCTTTGAATCTTCTTTATCATGCTAGGATTAGCAGGAAAAAGCAAAAAATTTCAGAATTGCACCTTGCAATGCGGAGAAATTACTGTTTGTGCATTTACAATATTCATTGATTTTTGCCATTGAAAAACATCATGTTATTCATATACCAGAGATGTTTGAAGCTACTGACTGAATGAAAAGAGCTGGCATCTCACTCTCTTTGAATCTTCTTTATCATGCTAAGAGGAGCAGGAAAAAGCAAAAAATTTCAGAATTGCACGTTGCAATGTGGAGATATCACTGTTTGTGCATTTACAATATTCATTGATTTTTGCCATTGAAAAACGTCCAGAAATGTTTGAAGCTACTGACTGAATGAAAGGAGCTGGCATCTCACTCTCTTTGAATCTTCTTTATCATGCTAGGATTAGCAGGAAAAAGCAAAAAATTTCAGAATTGCACCTTGCAATGCGGAGAAATTACTGTTTGTGCATTTACAATATTCATTGATTTTTGCCATTGAAAAACATCATGTTATTCATATACCAGAAATGTTTGAAGCTACTGACTGAATGAAAAGAGCTGGCATCTCACTCTCTTTGAATCTTCTTTATCATGCCAGGATTAGCAGGAAAAAGCAAAAAATTTCAGAATTGCACCTTGCAATGCGGAGAAATTACTGTTTGTGCATTTACAATATTCATTGATTTTTGCCATTGAAAAACATCATGTTATTCATATACCAGAAATGTTTGAAGCTACTGACTGAATGAAAGGAGCTGGCATCTCACTCTCTTTGAATCTTCTTTATCATGCTAGGATTAGCAGGAAAAAGCAAAAAATTTCAGAATTGCACCTTGCAATGCGGAGAAATTACTGTTTGTGCATTTACAATATTCATTGATTTTTGCCATTGAAAAACATCATGTTATTCATATACCAGAAATGTTTGAAGCTACTGACTGAATGAAAAGAGCTGGCATCTCACTCTCTTTGAATCTTCTTTATCATGCCAGTATTAGCAGGAAAAAGCAAAAAATTTCAGAATTGCACGTTGCAATGTGGAGATATTACTGTTTGTGCATTTACAATATTCATTGATTTTTGCCATTGAAAAACGTTCAGAAATGTTTGAAGCTACTGACTGAATGAAAGGAGCTGGCATCTCACTCTCTTTGAATCTTCTTTATCATGCTAGGATTAGCAGGAAAAAGCAAAAAATTTCAGAATTGCACCTTGCAATGCGGAGAAATTACTGTTTGTGCATTTACAATATTCATTGATTTTTGCCATTGAAAAACATGTTATTCATATACCAGAAATGTTTGAAGCTACTGACTGAATGAAAAGAGCTGGCATCTCACTCTCTTTGAATCTTCTTTATCATGCTAAGTGGAGCAGGAAAAAGCAAAAAATTTCAGAATTGCACCTTGCAATGTGGAGATATTACTGTTTGTGCATTTACAATATTCATTGATTTTTGCCATTGAAAAACGTCCAGAAATGTTTGAAGCTACTGACTGAATGAAAGGAGCTGGCATCTCACTCTCTTTGAATCTTCTTTATCATGCTAGGATTAGCAGGAAAAAGCAAAAAATTTCAGAATTGCACCTTGCAATGCGGAGAAATTACTGTTTGTGCATTTACAATATTCATTGATTTTTGCCATTGAAAAACATCATGTTATTCATATACCAGAGATGTTTGAAGCTACTGACTGAATGAAAAGAGCTGGCATCTCACTCTCTTTGAATCTTCTTTATCATGCTAAGAGGAGCAGGAAAAAGCAAAAAATTTCAGAATTGCACGTTGCAATGTGGAGATATCACTGTTTGTGCATTTACAATATTCATTGATTTTTGCCATTAAAAAACGTCCAGAAATGTTTGAAGCTACTGACTGAATGAAAGGAGCTGGCATCTCACTCTCTTTGAATCTTCTTTATCATGCTAGGATTAGCAGGAAAAAGCAAAAAATTTCAGAATTGCACCTTGCAATGCGGAGAAATTACTGTTTGTGCATTTACAATATTCATTGATTTTTGCCATTGAAAAACATCATGTTATTCATATACCAGAAATGTTTGAAGCTACTGACTGAATGAAAATAGCTGGCATCTCACTCTCTTTGAATCTTCTTTATCATGCCAGGATTAGCAGGAAAAACCAAAAAATTTCAGAATTGCACCTTGCAATGCGGAGAAATTACTGTTTGTGCATTTACAATATTCATTGATTTTTGCCATTGAAAAACATGTTATTCATATACCAGAAATGTTTGAAGCTACTGACTGAATGAAAAGAGCTGGCATCTCACTCTCTTTGAATCTTCTTTATCATGCTAAGAGGAGCAGGAAAAAGCAAAAAATTTCAGAATTGCACCTTGCAATGTGGAGATATTACTGTTTGTGCATTTACAATATTCATTGATTTTTGCCATTGAAAAATGTCCAGAAATGTTTGAAGCTACTGACTGAATGAAAGGAGCTGGCATCTCACTCTCTTTGAATCTTCTTTATCATGCTAGGATTAGCAGGAAAAAGCAAAAAATTTCAGAATTGCACCTTGCAATGCGGAGAAATTACTGTTTGTGCATTTACAATATTCATTGATTTTTGCCATTGAAAAACATCATGTTATTCATATACCAGAAATGTTTGAAGCTACTGACTGAATGAAAAGAGCTGGCATCTCACTCTCTTTGAATCTTCTTTATCATGCTAAGAGGAGCAGGAAAAAGCAAAAAATTTCAGAATTGCACCTTGCAATGTGGAGATATTACTGTTTGTGCATTTACAATATTCATTGATTTTTGCCATTGAAAAACGTCTAGAAATGTTTGAAGCTACTGACTGAATGAAAGGAGCTGGCATCTCACTCTCTTTGAATCTTCTTTATCATGCTAGGATTAGCAGGAAAAAGCAAAAAATTTCAGAATTGCACCTTGCAATGCGGAGAAATTACTGTTTGTGCATTTACAATATTCATTGATTTTTGCCATTGAAAAACATCATGTTATTCATATACCAGAAATGTTTGAAGCTACTGACTGAATGAAAATAGCTGGCATCTCACTCTCTTTGAATCTTCTTTATCATGCTAGGATTAGCAGGAAAAAGCAAAAAATTTCAGAATTGCACCTTGCAATGCGGAGAAATTACTGTGTGTGCATTTACAATATTCATTGATTTTTGCCATTGAAAAACATGTTATTCATATACCAGAAATGTTTGAAGCTACTGACTGAATGAAAAGAGCTGGCATCTCACTCTCTTTGAATCTTCTTTATCATGCTAGGATTAGCAGGAAAAAGCAAAAAATTTCAGAATTGCACCTTGCAATGCGGAGAAATTACTGTTTGTGCATTTACAATATTCATTGATTTTTGCCATTGAAAAACATGTTATTCATATACCAGAAATGTTTGAAGCTACTGACTGAATGAAAAGAGCTGGCATCTCACTCTCTTTGAATCTTCTTTATCATGCCAGGATTAGCAGGAAAAAGCAAAAAATTTCAGAATTACACGTTGCAATGTGGAGATATTACTGTTTGTGCATTTACAATATTCATTGATTTTTGCCATTGAAAAACGTCCAGAAATGTTTGAAGCTACTGACTGAATGAAAGGAGCTGGCATCTCACTCTCTTTGAATCTTCTTTATCATGCTAGGATTAGCAGGAAAAAGCAAAAAATTTCAGAATTGCACCTTGCAATGCGGAGAAATTACTGTTTGTGCATTTACAATATTCATTGATTTTTGCCATTGAAAAACATCATGTTATTCATATACCAGAAATGTTTGAAGCTACTGACTGAATGAAAAGAGCTGGCATCTCACTCTCTTTGAATCTTCTTTATCATGCTAAGAGGAGCAGGAAAAAGCAAAAAATTTCAGAATTGCACCTTGCAATGTGGAGATATTACTGTTTGTGCATTTACAATATTCATTGATTTTTGCCATTGAAAAACGTCTAGAAATGTTTGAAGCTACTGACTGAATGAAAGGAGCTGGCATCTCACTCTCTTTGAATCTTCTTTATCATGCTAGGATTAGCAGGAAAAAAGCAAAAAATTTCAGAATTGCACCTTGCAATGCGGAGAAATTACTGTTTGTGCATTTACAATATTCATTGATTTTTGCCATTGAAAAACATCATGTTATTCATATACCAGAAATGTTTGAAGCTACTGACTGAATGAAAAGAGCTGGCATCTCACTCTCTTTGAATCTTCTTTATCATGCTAAGAGGAGCAGGAAAAAGCAAAAAATTTTAGAATTGCACCTTGCAATGTGGAGATATTACTGTTTGTGCATTTACAATATTCATTGATTTTTGCCATTGAAAAACGTCCAGAAATGTTTGAAGCTACTGACTGAATGAAAGGAGCTGGCATCTCAATCTCTTTGAATCTTCTTTATCATGCTAGGATTAGCAGGAAAAAGCAAAAAATTTCAGAATTGCACCTTGCAATGCGGAGAAATTACTGTTTGTGCATTTACAATATTCATTGATTTTTGCCATTGAAAAACATCATGTTATTCATATACCAGAGATGTTTGAAGCTACTGACTGAATGAAAAGAGCTGGCATCTCACTCTCTTTGAATCTTCTTTATCATGCTAAGAGGAGCAGGAAAAAGCAAAAAATTTCAGAATTGCACGTTGCAATGTGGAGATATCACTGTTTGTGCATTTACAATATTCATTGATTTTTGCCATTGAAAAACGTCCAGAAATGTTTGAAGCTACTGACTGAATGAAAGGAGCTGGCATCTCACTCTCTTTGAATCTTCTTTATCATGCTAGGATTAGCAGGAAAAAGCAAAAAATTTCAGAATTGCACCTTGCAATGCGGAGAAATTACTGTTTGTGCATTTACAATATTCATTGATTTTTGCCATTGAAAAACATTATGTTATTCATATACCAGAAATGTTTGAAGCTACTGACTGAATGAAAAGAGCTGGCATCTCACTCTCTTTGAATCTTCTTTATCATGCCAGGATTAGCAGGATAAAGCAAAAAATTTCAGAATTGCACGTTGCAATGTGGAGATATCACTGTTTGTGCATTTACAATATTCATTGATTTTTGCCATTGAAAAACGTCCAGAAATGTTTGAAGCTACTGACTGAATGAAAGGAGCTGGCATCTCACTCTTTTTGAATCTTCTTTATCATGCTAGGATTAGCAGGAAAAAGCAAAAAATTTCAGAATTGCACCTTGCAATGCGGAGAAATTACTGTTTGTGCATTTACAATATTCATTGATTTTTGCCATTGAAAAACATCATGTTATTCATATACCAGAGATGTTTGAAGCTACTGACTGAATGAAAAGAGCTGGCATCTCCCTCTCTTTGAATCTTCTTTATCATGCTAAGAGGAGCAGGAAAAAGCAAAAAATTTCAGAATTGCACCTTGCAATGTGGAGATATTACTGTTTGTGCATTTACAATATTCATTGATTTTTGCCATTGAAAAACGTCCAGAAATGTTTGAAGCTACTGACTGAATGAAAGGAGCTGGCATCTCACTCTCTTTGAATCTTCTTTATCATGCTAGGATTAGCAGGAAAAAGCAAAAAATTTCAGAATTGCACCTTGCAATGCGGAGAAATTACTGTTTGTGCATTTACAATATTCATTGATTTTTGCCATTGAAAAACATCATGTTATTCATATACCAGAAATGTTTGAAGCTACTGACTGAATGAAAAGAGCTGGCATCTCACTCTCTTTGAATCTTCTTTATCATGCTAAGAGGAGCAGGAAAAAGCAAAAAATTTCAGAATTGCACCTTGCAATGTGGAGATATTACTGTTTGTGCATTTACAATATTCATTGATTTTTGCCATTGAAAAACGTCCAGAAATGTTTGAAGCTACTGACTGAATGAAAGGAGCTGGCATCTCAATCTCTTTGAATCTTCTTTATCATGCTAGGATTAGCAGGAAAAAGCAAAAAATTTCAGAATTGCACCTTGCAATGCGGAGAAATTACTGTTTGTGCATTTACAATATTCATTGATTTTTGCCATTGAAAAACATCATGTTATTCATAAACCAGAGATGTTTGAAGCTACTGACTGAATGAAAAGAGCTGGCATCTCACTCTCTTTGAATCTTCTTTATCATGCTAAGAGGAGCAGGAAAAAGCAAAAAATTTCAGAATTGCACCTTGCAATGTGGAGATATTACTGTTTGTGCATTTACAATATTCATTGATTTTTGCCATTGAAAAACGTCCAGAAATGTTTGAAGCTACTGACTGAATGAAAGGAGCTGGCATCTCAATCTCTTTGAATCTTCTTTATCATGCTAGGATTAGCAGGAAAAAGCAAAAAATTTCAGAATTGCACCTTGCAATGCGGAGAAATTACTGTATGTGTATTTACAATATTCATTGATTTTTGCCATTGAAAAACATCATGTTATTCATATACCAGAGATGTTTGAAGCTACTGACTGAATGAAAAGAGCTGGCATCTCACTCTCTTTGAATCTTCTTTATCATGCTAAGAGGAGCAGGAAAAAGCAAAAAATTTCAGAATTGCACGTTGCAATGTGGAGATATCACTGTTTGTGCATTTACAATATTCATTGATTTTTGCCATTGAAAAACGTCCAGAAATGTTTGAAGCTACTGACTGAATGAAAGGAGCTGGCATCTCACTCTCTTTGAATCTTCTTTATCATGCTAGGATTAGCAGGAAAAAGCAAAAAATTTCAGAATTGCACCTTGCAATGCGGAGAAATTACTGTTTGTGCATTTACAATATTCATTGATTTTTGCCATTGAAAAACATCATGTTATTCATATACCAGAAATGTTTGAAGCTCCTGACTGAATGAAAAGAGCTGGCATCTCACTCTCTTTGAATCTTCTTTATCATGCCAGGATTAGCAGGAAAAAGCAAAAAATTTCAGAATTGCACCTTGCAATGTGGAGATATTACTGTTTGTGCATTTACAATATTCATTGATTTTTGCCATTGAAAAATGTCCAGAAATGTTTGAAGCTACTGACTGAATGAAAGGAGCTGGCATCTCACTCTCTTTGAATCTTCTTTATCATGCTAGGATTAGCAGGAAAAAGCAAAAAATTTCAGAATTGCACCTTGCAATGCAGAGAAATTACTGTTTGTGCATTTACAATATTCATTGATTTTTGCCATTGAAAAACATCATGTTATTCATATACCAGAAATGTTTGAAGCTACTGACTGAATGAAAAGAGCTGGCATCTCACTCTCTTTGAATCTTCTTTATCATGCCAGGATTAGCAGGAAAAAGCAAAAAATTTCAGAATTGCACCTTGCAATGTGGAGATATTACTGTTTGTGCATTTACAATATTCATTGATTTTTGCCATTGAAAAACGTCCAGAAATGTTTGAAGCTACTGACTGAATGAAAGGAGCTGGCATCTCACTCTCTTTGAATCTTCTTTATCATGCTAGGATTAGCAGGAAAAAGCAAAAAATTTCAGAATTGCACCTTGCAATGCGGAGAAATTACTGTTTGTGCATTTACAATATTCATTGATTTTTGCCATTGAAAAACATGTTATTCATATACCAGAAATGTTTGAAGCTACTGACTGAATGAAAAGAGCTGGCATCTCACTCTCTTTGAATCTTCTTTATCATGCTAAGAGGAGCAGGAAAAAGCAAAAAATTTCAAAATTGCACCTTGCAATGTGGAGATATTACTGTTTGTGCATTTACAATATTCATTGATTTTTGCCATTGAAAAACGTCCAGAAATGTTTGAAGCTACTGACTGAATGAAAGGAGCTGGCATCTCACTCTCTTTGAATCTTCTTTATCATGCTAGGATTAGCAGGAAAAAGCAAAAAATTTCAGAATTGCACCTTGCAATGCGGAGAAATTACTGTTTGTGCATTTACAATATTCATTGATTTTTGCCATTGAAAAACATCATGTTATTCATATACCAGAAATGTTTGAAGCTACTGACTGAATGAAAAGAGCTGGCATCTCACTCTCTTTGAATCTTCTTTATCGTGCTAAGAGGAGCAGGAAAAAGCAAAAAATTTCAGAATTGCACCTTGCAATGTGGAGATATTACTGTTTGTGCATTTACAATATTCATTGATTTTTGCCATTGAAAAACGTCCAGAAATGTTTGAAGCTACTGACTGAATGAAAGGAGCTGGCATCTCAATCTCTTTGAATCTTCTTTATCATGCTAGGATTAGCAGGAAAAAGCAAAAAATTTCAGAATTGCACCTTGCAATGCGGAGAAATTACTGTTTGTGCATTTACAATATTCATTGATTTTTGCCATTGAAAAACATTATGTTATTCATATACCAGAAATGTTTGAAGCTACTGACTGAATGAAAAGAGCTGGCATCTCACTCTCTTTGAATCTTCTTTATCATGCCAGGATTAGCAGGATAAAGCAAAAAATTTCAGAATTGCACGTTGCAATGTGGAGATATCACTGTTTGTGCATTTACAATATTCATTGATTTTTGCCATTGAAAAACGTCCAGAAATGTTTGAAGCTACTGACTGAATGAAAGGAGCTGGCATCTCACTCTTTTTGAATCTTCTTTATCATGCTAGGATTAGCAGGAAAAAGCAAAAAATTTCAGAATTGCACCTTGCAATGCGGAGAAATTACTGTTTGTGCATTTACAATATTCATTGATTTTTGCCATTGAAAAACATCATGTTATTCATATACCAGAGATGTTTGAAGCTACTGACTGAATGAAAAGAGCTGGCATCTCCCTCTCTTTGAATCTTCTTTATCATGCTAAGAGGAGCAGGAAAAAGCAAAAAATTTCAGAATTGCACCTTGCAATGTGGAGATATTACTGTTTGTGCATTTACAATATTCATTGATTTTTGCCATTGAAAAACGTCCAGAAATGTTTGAAGCTACTGACTGAATGAAAGGAGCTGGCATCTCACTCTCTTTGAATCTTCTTTATCATGCTAGGATTAGCAGGAAAAAGCAAAAAATTTCAGAATTGCACCTTGCAATGCGGAGAAATTACTGTTTGTGCATTTACAATATTCATTGATTTTTGCCATTGAAAAACATCATGTTATTCATATACCAGAGGTGTTTGAAGCTACTGACTGAATGAAAAGAGCTGGCATCTCCCTCTCTTTGAATCTTCTTTATCATGCTAAGAGGAGCAGGAAAAAGCAAAAAATTTCAGAATTGCACCTTGCAATGTGGAGATATTACTGTTTGTGCATTTACAATATTCATTGATTTTTGCCATTGAAAAACGTCCAGAAATGTTTGAAGCTACTGAATGAATGAAAGGAGCTGGCATCTCACTCTCTTTGAATCTTCTTTATCATGCTAGGATTAGCAGGAAAAAGCAAAAAATTTCAGAATTGCACCTTGCAATGCGGAGAAATTACTGTTTGTGCATTTACAATATTCATTGATTTTTGCCATTGAAAAACATCATGTTATTCATATACCAGAAATGTTTGAAGCTACTGACTGAATGAAAAGAGCTGGCATCTCACTCTCTTTGAATCTTCTTTATCATGCTAAGAGGAGCAGGAAAAAGCAAAAAATTTCAGAATTGCACCTTGCAATGTGGAGATATTAGTGTTTGTGCATTTACAATATTCATTGATTTTTGCCATTGAAAAACGTCCAGAAATGTTTGAAGCTACTGACTGAATGAAAGGAGCTGGCATCTCAATCTCTTTGAATCTTCTTTATCATGCTAGGATTAGCAGGAAAAAGCAAAAAATTTCAGAATTGCACCTTGCAATGCGGAGAAATTACTGTTTGTGCATTTACAATATTCATTGATTTTTGCCATTGAAAAACATCATGTTATTCATAAACCAGAGATGTTTGAAGCTACTGACTGAATGAAAAGAGCTGGCATCTCACTCTCTTTGAATCTTCTTTATCATGCTAAGAGGAGCAGGAAAAAGCAAAAAATTTCAGAATTGCACCTTGCAATGTGGAGATATTACTGTTTGTGCATTTACAATATTCATTGATTTTTGCCATTGAAAAACGTCCAGAAATGTTTGAAGCTACTGACTGAATGAAAGGAGCTGGCATCTCAATCTCTTTGAATCTTCTTTATCATGCTAGGATTAGCAGGAAAAAGCAAAAAATTTCAGAATTGCACCTTGCAATGCGGAGAAATTACTGTATGTGCATTTACAATATTCATTGATTTTTGCCATTGAAAAACATCATGTTATTCATATACCAGAGATGTTTGAAGCTACTGACTGAATGAAAATAGCTGGCATCTCACTCTCTTTGAATCTTCTTTATCATGCTAAGAGGAGCAGGAAAAAGCAAAAAATTTCAGAATTGCACGTTGCAATGTGGAGATATCACTGTTTGTGCATTTACAATATTCATTGATTTTTGCCATTGAAAAACGTCCAGAAATGTTTGAAGCTACTGACTGAATGAAAGGAGCTGGCATCTCACTCTCTTTGAATCTTCTTTATCATGCTAGGATTAGCAGGAAAAAGCAAAAAATTTCAGAATTGCACCTTGCAATGCGGAGAAATTACTGTTTGTGCATTTACAATATTCATTGATTTTTGCCATTGAAAAACATCATGTTATTCATATACCAGAAATGTTTGAAGCTCCTGACTGAATGAAAAGAGCTGGCATCTCACTCTCTTTGAATCTTCTTTATCATGCCAGGATTAGCAGGAAAAAGCAAAAAATTTCAGAATTGCACCTTGCAATGTGGAGATATTACTGTTTGTGCATTTACAATATTCATTGATTTTTGCCATTGAAAAATGTCCAGAAATGTTTGAAGCTACTGACTGAATGAAAGGAGCTGGCATCTCACTCTCTTTGAATCTTCTTTATCATGCTAGGATTAGCAGGAAAAAGCAAAAAATTTCAGAATTGCACCTTGCAATGCAGAGAAATTACTGTTTGTGCATTTACAATATTCATTGATTTTTGCCATTGAAAAATGTCCAGAAATGTTTGAAGCTACTGACTGAATGAAAGGAGCTGGCATCTCACTCTCTTTGAATCTTCTTTATCATGCTAGGATTAGCAGGAAAAAGCAAAAAATTTCAGAATTGCACCTTGCAATGCGGAGAAATTACTGTTTGTGCATTTACAATATTCATTGATTTTTGCCATTGAAAAATGTCCAGAAATGTTTGAAGCTACTGACTGAATGAAAGGAGCTGGCATCTCACTCTCTTTGAATCTTCTTTATCATGCTAGGATTAGCAGGAAAAAGCAAAAAATTTCAGAATTGCACCTTGCAATGCGGAGAAATTACTGTTTGTGCATTTACAATATTCATTGATTTTTGCCATTGAAAAACATGTTATTCATATACCAGAAATGTTTGAAGCTACTGACTGAATGAAAAGAGCTGGCATCTCACTCTCTTTGAATCTTCTTTATCATGCTAAGAGGAGCAGGAAAAAGCAAAAAATTTCAAAATTGCACCTTGCAATGTGGAGATATTACTGTTTGTGCATTTACAATATTCATTGATTTTTGCCATTGAAAAACGTCCAGAAATGTTTGAAGCTACTGACTGAATGAAAGGAGCTGGCATCTCACTCTCTTTGAATCTTCTTTATCATGCTAGGATTAGCAGGAAAAAGCAAAAAATTTCAGAATTGCACCTTGCAATGCGGAGAAATTACTGTTTGTGCATTTACAATATTCATTGATTTTTGCCATTGAAAAACATCATGTTATTCATATACCAGAAATGTTTGAAGCTACTGACTGAATGAAAAGAGCTGGCATCTCACTCTCTTTGAATCTTCTTTATCGTGCTAAGAGGAGCAGGAAAAAGCAAAAAATTTCAGAATTGCACCTTGCAATGTGGAGATATTACTGTTTGTGCATTTACAATATTCATTGATTTTTGCCATTGAAAAACGTCCAGAAATGTTTGAAGCTACTGACTGAATGAAAGGAGCTGGCATCTCAATCTCTTTGAATCTTCTTTATCATGCTAGGATTAGCAGGAAAAAGCAAAAAATTTCAGAATTGCACCTTGCAATGCGGAGAAATTACTGTTTGTGCATTTACAATATTCATTGATTTTTGCCATTGAAAAACATTATGTTATTCATATACCAGAAATGTTTGAAGCTACTGACTGAATGAAAAGAGCTGGCATCTCACTCTCTTTGAATCTTCTTTATCATGCCAGGATTAGCAGGATAAAGCAAAAAATTTCAGAATTGCACGTTGCAATGTGGAGATATCACTGTTTGTGCATTTACAATATTCATTGATTTTTGCCATTGAAAAACGTCCAGAAATGTTTGAAGCTACTGACTGAATGAAAGGAGCTGGCATCTCACTCTTTTTGAATCTTCTTTATCATGCTAGGATTAGCAGGAAAAAGCAAAAAATTTCAGAATTGCACCTTGCAATGCGGAGAAATTACTGTTTGTGCATTTACAATATTCATTGATTTTTGCCATTGAAAAACATCATGTTATTCATATACCAGAGATGTTTGAAGCTACTGACTGAATGAAAAGAGCTGGCATCTCCCTCTCTTTGAATCTTCTTTATCATGCTAAGAGGAGCAGGAAAAAGCAAAAAATTTCAGAATTGCACCTTGCAATGTGGAGATATTACTGTTTGTGCATTTACAATATTCATTGATTTTTGCCATTGAAAAACGTCCAGAAATGTTTGAAGCTACTGACTGAATGAAAGGAGCTGGCATCTCACTCTCTTTGAATCTTCTTTATCATGCTAGGATTAGCAGGAAAAAGCAAAAAATTTCAGAATTGCACCTTGCAATGCGGAGAAATTACTGTTTGTGCATTTACAATATTCATTGATTTTTGCCATTGAAAAACATCATGTTATTCATATACCAGAGGTGTTTGAAGCTACTGACTGAATGAAAAGAGCTGGCATCTCCCTCTCTTTGAATCTTCTTTATCATGCTAAGAGGAGCAGGAAAAAGCAAAAAATTTCAGAATTGCACCTTGCAATGTGGAGATATTACTGTTTGTGCATTTACAATATTCATTGATTTTTGCCATTGAAAAACGTCCAGAAATGTTTGAAGCTACTGAATGAATGAAAGGAGCTGGCATCTCACTCTCTTTGAATCTTCTTTATCATGCTAGGATTAGCAGGAAAAAGCAAAAAATTTCAGAATTGCACCTTGCAATGCGGAGAAATTACTGTTTGTGCATTTACAATATTCATTGATTTTTGCCATTGAAAAACATCATGTTATTCATATACCAGAAATGTTTGAAGCTACTGACTGAATGAAAAGAGCTGGCATCTCACTCTCTTTGAATCTTCTTTATCATGCTAAGAGGAGCAGGAAAAAGCAAAAAATTTCAGAATTGCACCTTGCAATGTGGAGATATTAGTGTTTGTGCATTTACAATATTCATTGATTTTTGCCATTGAAAAACGTCCAGAAATGTTTGAAGCTACTGACTGAATGAAAGGAGCTGGCATCTCAATCTCTTTGAATCTTCTTTATCATGCTAGGATTAGCAGGAAAAAGCAAAAAATTTCAGAATTGCACCTTGCAATGCGGAGAAATTACTGTTTGTGCATTTACAATATTCATTGATTTTTGCCATTGAAAAACATCATGTTATTCATAAACCAGAGATGTTTGAAGCTACTGACTGAATGAAAAGAGCTGGCATCTCACTCTCTTTGAATCTTCTTTATCATGCTAAGAGGAGCAGGAAAAAGCAAAAAATTTCAGAATTGCACCTTGCAATGTGGAGATATTACTGTTTGTGCATTTACAATATTCATTGATTTTTGCCATTGAAAAACGTCCAGAAATGTTTGAAGCTACTGACTGAATGAAAGGAGCTGGCATCTCAATCTCTTTGAATCTTCTTTATCATGCTAGGATTAGCAGGAAAAAGCAAAAAATTTCAGAATTGCACCTTGCAATGCGGAGAAATTACTGTATGTGCATTTACAATATTCATTGATTTTTGCCATTGAAAAACATCATGTTATTCATATACCAGAGATGTTTGAAGCTACTGACTGAATGAAAATAGCTGGCATCTCACTCTCTTTGAATCTTCTTTATCATGCTAAGAGGAGCAGGAAAAAGCAAAAAATTTCAGAATTGCACGTTGCAATGTGGAGATATCACTGTTTGTGCATTTACAATATTCATTGATTTTTGCCATTGAAAAACGTCCAGAAATGTTTGAAGCTACTGACTGAATGAAAGGAGCTGGCATCTCACTCTCTTTGAATCTTCTTTATCATGCTAGGATTAGCAGGAAAAAGCAAAAAATTTCAGAATTGCACCTTGCAATGCGGAGAAATTACTGTTTGTGCATTTACAATATTCATTGATTTTTGCCATTGAAAAACATCATGTTATTCATATACCAGAAATGTTTGAAGCTCCTGACTGAATGAAAAGAGCTGGCATCTCACTCTCTTTGAATCTTCTTTATCATGCCAGGATTAGCAGGAAAAAGCAAAAAATTTCAGAATTGCACCTTGCAATGTGGAGATATTACTGTTTGTGCATTTACAATATTCATTGATTTTTGCCATTGAAAAATGTCCAGAAATGTTTGAAGCTACTGACTGAATGAAAGGAGCTGGCATCTCACTCTCTTTGAATCTTCTTTATCATGCTAGGATTAGCAGGAAAAAGCAAAAAATTTCAGAATTGCACCTTGCAATGCAGAGAAATTACTGTTTGTGCATTTACAATATTCATTGATTTTTGCCATTGAAAAATGTCCAGAAATGTTTGAAGCTACTGACTGAATGAAAGGAGCTGGCATCTCACTCTCTTTGAATCTTCTTTATCATGCTAGGATTAGCAGGAAAAAGCAAAAAATTTCAGAATTGCACCTTGCAATGCGGAGAAATTACTGTTTGTGCATTTACAATATTCATTGATTTTTGCCATTGAAAAACATCATGTTATTCATATACCAGAAATGTTTGAAGCTACTGACTGAATGAAAAGAGCTGGCATCTCACTCTCTTTGAATCTTCTTTATCATGCTAAGAGGAGCAGGAAAAAGCAAAAAATTTCAGAATTGCACCTTGCAATGTGGAGATATTACTGTTTGTGCATTTACAATATTCATTGATTTTTGCCATTGAAAAACGTCCAGAAATGTTTGAAGCTACTGACTGAATGAAAGGAGCTGGCATCTCAATCTCTTTGAATCTTCTTTATCATGCTAGGATTAGCAGGAAAAAGCAAAAAATTTCAGAATTGCACCTTGCAATGCGGAGAAATTACTGTTTGTGCATTTACAATATTCATTGATTTTTGCCATTGAAAAACATCATGTTATTCATAAACCAGAGATGTTTGAAGCTACTGACTGAATGAAAAGAGCTGGCATCTCACTCTCTTTGAATCTTCTTTATCATGCTAAGAGGAGCAGGAAAAAGCAAAAAATTTCAGAATTGCACCTTGCAATGTGGAGATATTACTGTTTGTGCATTTACAATATTCATTGATTTTTGCCATTGAAAAACGTCCAGAAATGTTTGAAGCTACTGACTGAATGAAAGGAGCTGGCATCTCAATCTCTTTGAATCTTCTTTATCATGCTAGGATTAGCAGGAAAAAGCAAAAAATTTCAGAATTGCACCTTGCAATGCGGAGAAATTACTGTATGTGCATTTACAATATTCATTGATTTTTGCCATTGAAAAACATCATGTTATTCATATACCAGAGATGTTTGAAGCTACTGACTGAATGAAAATAGCTGGCATCTCACTCTCTTTGAATCTTCTTTATCATGCTAAGAGGAGCAGGAAAAAGCAAAAAATTTCAGAATTGCACGTTGCAATGTGGAGATATCACTGTTTGTGCATTTACAATATTCATTGATTTTTGCCATTGAAAAACGTCCAGAAATGTTTGAAGCTACTGACTGAATGAAAGGAGCTGGCATCTCACTCTCTTTGAATCTTCTTTATCATGCTAGGATTAGCAGGAAAAAGCAAAAAATTTCAGAATTGCACCTTGCAATGCGGAGAAATTACTGTTTGTGCATTTACAATATTCATTGATTTTTGCCATTGAAAAACATCATGTTATTCATATACCAGAAATGTTTGAAGCTCCTGACTGAATGAAAAGAGCTGGCATCTCACTCTCTTTGAATCTTCTTTATCATGCCAGGATTAGCAGGAAAAAGCAAAAAATTTCAGAATTGCACCTTGCAATGTGGAGATATTACTGTTTGTGCATTTACAATATTCATTGATTTTTGCCATTGAAAAATGTCCAGAAATGTTTGAAGCTACTGACTGAATGAAAGGAGCTGGCATCTCACTCTCTTTGAATCTTCTTTATCATGCTAGGATTAGCAGGAAAAAGCAAAAAATTTCAGAATTGCACCTTGCAATGCAGAGAAATTACTGTTTGTGCATTTACAATATTCATTGATTTTTGCCATTGAAAAACATCATGTTATTCATATACCAGAAATGTTTGAAGCTACTGACTGAATGAAAAGAGCTGGCATCTCACTCTCTTTGAATCTTCTTTATCATGCCAGGATTAGCAGGAAAAAGCAAAAAATTTCAGAATTGCACCTTGCAATGTGGAGATATTACTGTTTGTGCATTTACAATATTCATTGATTTTTGCCATTGAAAAACGTCCAGAAATGTTTGAAGCTACTGACTGAATGAAAGGAGCTGGCATCTCACTCTCTTTGAATCTTCTTTATCATGCTAGGATTAGCAGGAAAAAGCAAAAAATTTCAGAATTGCACCTTGCAATGCGGAGAAATTACTGTTTGTGCATTTACAATATTCATTGATTTTTGCCATTGAAAAACATCATGTTATTCATAAACCAGAGATGTTTGAAGCTACTGACTGAATGAAAAGAGCTGGCATCTCACTCTCTTTGAATCTTCTTTATCATGCTAAGAGGAGCAGGAAAAAGCAAAAAATTTCAGAATTGCACCTTGCAATGTGGAGATATTACTGTTTGTGCATTTACAATATTCATTGATTTTTGCCATTGAAAAACGTCCAGAAATGTTTGAAGCTACTGACTGAATGAAAGGAGCTGGCATCTCAATCTCTTTGAATCTTCTTTATCATGCTAGGATTAGCAGGAAAAAGCAAAAAATTTCAGAATTGCACCTTGCAATGCGGAGAAATTACTGTATGTGTATTTACAATATTCATTGATTTTTGCCATTGAAAAACATCATGTTATTCATATACCAGAGATGTTTGAAGCTACTGACTGAATGAAAAGAGCTGGCATCTCACTCTCTTTGAATCTTCTTTATCATGCTAAGAGGAGCAGGAAAAAGCAAAAAATTTCAGAATTGCACGTTGCAATGTGGAGATATCACTGTTTGTGCATTTACAATATTCATTGATTTTTGCCATTGAAAAACGTCCAGAAATGTTTGAAGCTACTGACTGAATGAAAGGAGCTGGCATCTCACTCTCTTTGAATCTTCTTTATCATGCTAGGATTAGCAGGAAAAAGCAAAAAATTTCAGAATTGCACCTTGCAATGCGGAGAAATTACTGTTTGTGCATTTACAATATTCATTGATTTTTGCCATTGAAAAACATCATGTTATTCATATACCAGAAATGTTTGAAGCTCCTGACTGAATGAAAAGAGCTGGCATCTCACTCTCTTTGAATCTTCTTTATCATGCCAGGATTAGCAGGAAAAAGCAAAAAATTTCAGAATTGCACCTTGCAATGTGGAGATATTACTGTTTGTGCATTTACAATATTCATTGATTTTTGCCATTGAAAAATGTCCAGAAATGTTTGAAGCTACTGACTGAATGAAAGGAGCTGGCATCTCACTCTCTTTGAATCTTCTTTATCATGCTAGGATTAGCAGGAAAAAGCAAAAAATTTCAGAATTGCACCTTGCAATGCAGAGAAATTACTGTTTGTGCATTTACAATATTCATTGATTTTTGCCATTGAAAAACATCATGTTATTCATATACCAGAAATGTTTGAAGCTACTGACTGAATGAAAAGAGCTGGCATCTCACTCTCTTTGAATCTTCTTTATCATGCCAGGATTAGCAGGAAAAAGCAAAAAATTTCAGAATTGCACCTTGCAATGTGGAGATATTACTGTTTGTGCATTTACAATATTCATTGATTTTTGCCATTGAAAAACGTCCAGAAATGTTTGAAGCTACTGACTGAATGAAAGGAGCTGGCATCTCACTCTCTTTGAATCTTCTTTATCATGCTAGGATTAGCAGGAAAAAGCAAAAAATTTCAGAATTGCACCTTGCAATGCGGAGAAATTACTGTTTGTGCATTTACAATATTCATTGATTTTTGCCATTGAAAAACATGTTATTCATATACCAGAAATGTTTGAAGCTACTGACTGAATGAAAAGAGCTGGCATCTCACTCTCTTTGAATCTTCTTTATCATGCTAAGAGGAGCAGGAAAAAGCAAAAAATTTCAAAATTGCACCTTGCAATGTGGAGATATTACTGTTTGTGCATTTACAATATTCATTGATTTTTGCCATTGAAAAACGTCCAGAAATGTTTGAAGCTACTGACTGAATGAAAGGAGCTGGCATCTCACTCTCTTTGAATCTTCTTTATCATGCTAGGATTAGCAGGAAAAAGCAAAAAATTTCAGAATTGCACCTTGCAATGCGGAGAAATTACTGTTTGTGCATTTACAATATTCATTGATTTTTGCCATTGAAAAACATCATGTTATTCATATACCAGAAATGTTTGAAGCTACTGACTGAATGAAAAGAGCTGGCATCTCACTCTCTTTGAATCTTCTTTATCGTGCTAAGAGGAGCAGGAAAAAGCAAAAAATTTCAGAATTGCACCTTGCAATGTGGAGATATTACTGTTTGTGCATTTACAATATTCATTGATTTTTGCCATTGAAAAACGTCCAGAAATGTTTGAAGCTACTGACTGAATGAAAGGAGCTGGCATCTCACTCTCTTTGAATCTTCTTTATCATGCTAGGATTAGCAGGAAAAAGCAAAAAATTTCAGAATTGCACCTTGCAATGCGGAGAAATTACTGTTTGTGCATTTACAATATTCATTGATTTTTGCCATTGAAAAACATCATGTTATTCATATACCAGAAATGTTTGAAGCTACTGACTGAATGAAAAGAGCTGGCATCTCACTCTCTTTGAATCTTCTTTATCATGCTAAGAGGAGCAGGAAAAAGCAAAAAATTTCAGAATTGCACCTTGCAATGTGGAGATATTACTGTTTGTGCATTTACAATATTCATTGATTTTTGCCATTGAAAAACGTCCAGAAATGTTTGAAGCTACTGACTGAATGAAAGGAGCTGGCATCTCAATCTCTTTGAATCTTCTTTATCATGCTAGCATTAGCAGGAAAAAGCAAAAAATTTCAGAATTGCACCTTGCAATGCGGAGAAATTACTGTTTGTGCATTTACAATATTCATTGATTTTTGCCATTGAAAAACATCATGTTATTCATATACCAGAGATGTTTGAAGCTACTGACTGAATGAAAAGAGCTGGCATCTCACTCTCTTTGAATCTTCTTTATCATGCTAAGAGGAGCAGGAAAAAGCAAAAAATTTCAGAATTGCACCTTGCAATGTGGAGATATTACTGTTTGTGCATTTACAATATTCATTGATTTTTGCCATTGAAAAACGTCCAGAAATGTTTGAAGCTACTGACTGAATGAAAGGAGCTGGCATCTCAATCTCTTTGAATCTTCTTTATCATGCTAGGATTAGCAGGAAAAAGCAAAAAATTTCAGAATTGCACCTTGCAATGCGGAGAAATTACTGTTTGTGCATTTACAATATTCATTGATTTTTGCCATTGAAAAATATCATGTTATTCATATACCAGAGATGTTTGAAGCTACTGACTGAATGAAAAGAGCTGGCATCTCACTCTCTTTGAATCTTCTTTATCATGCTAAGAGGAGCAGGAAAAAGCAAAAAATTTCAGAATTGCACGTTGCAATGTGGAGATATCACTGTTTGTGCATTTACAATATTCATTGATTTTTGCCATTGAAAAACGTCCAGAAATGTTTGAAGCTACTGACTGAATGAAAGGAGCTGGCATCTCACTCTCTTTGAATCTTCTTTATCATGCTAGGATTAGCAGGAAAAAGCAAAAAATTTCAGAATTGCACCTTGCAATGCGGAGAAATTACTGTTTGTGCATTTACAATATTCATTGATTTTTGCCATTGAAAAACATCATGTTATTCATATACCAGAAATGTTTGAAGCTACTGACTGAATGAAAAGAGCTGGCATCTCACTCTCTTTGAATCTTCTTTATCATGCCAGGATTAGCAGGAAAAAGCAAAAAATTTCAGAATTGCACCTTGCAATGTGGAGATATTACTGTTTGTGCATTTACAATATTCATTGATTTTTGCCATTGAAAAATGTCCAGAAATGTTTGAAGCTACTGACTGAATGAAAGGAGCTGGCATCTCACTCTCTTTGAATCTTCTTTATCATGCCAGGATTAGCAGGAAAAAGCAAAAAATTTCAGAATTGCACCTTGCAATGCGGAGAAATTACTGTTTGTGCATTTACAATATTCATTGATTTTTGCCATTGAAAAACATCATGTTATTCATATACCAGAAATGTTTGAAGCTACTGACTGAATGAAAAGAGCTGGCATCTCACTTTCTTTGAATCTTCTTTATCATGCCAGGATTAGCAGGAAAAAGCAAAAAATTTCAGAATTGCACCTTGCAATGTGGAGATATTATTGTTTGTGCATTTACAATATTCATTGATTTTTGCCATTGAAAAACGTCCAGAAATGTTTGAAGCTACTGACTGAATGAAAGGAGCTGGCATCTCACTCTCTTTGAATCTTCTTTATCATGCTAGGATTAGCAGGAAAAAGCAAAAAATTTCAGAATTGCACCTTGCAATGCGGAGAAATTACTGTTTGTGCATTTACAATATTCATTGATTTTTGCCATTGAAAAACATCATGTTATTCATATACCAGAAATGTTTGAAGCTACTGACTGAATGAAAAGAGCTGGCATCTCGCTTTCTTTGAATCTTCTTTATCATGCCAGGATTAGCAGGAAAAAGCAAAAAATTTCAGAATTGCACCTTGCAATGTGGAGATATTACTGTTTGTGCATTTACAATATTCATTGATTTTTGCCATTGAAAAACGTCCAGAAATGTTTGAAGCTACTGACTGAATGAAAGGAGCTGGCATCTCACTCTCTTTGAATCTTCTTTATCATGCTAGGATTAGCAGGAAAAAGCAAAAAATTTCAGAATTGCACCTTGCAATGCGGAGAAATTACTGTTTGTGCATTTACAATATTCATTGATTTTTGCCATTGAAAAACATGTTATTCATATACCAGAAATGTTTGAAGTTACTGACTGAATGAAAAGAGCTGGCATCTCACTCTCTTTGAATCTTCTTTATCATGCTAAGAGGAGCAGGAAAAAGCAAAAAATTTCAGAATTGCACCTTGCAATGTGGAGATATTACTGTTTGTGCATTTACAATATTCATTGATTTTTGCCATTGAAAAACGTCCAGAAATGTTTGAAGCTACTGACTGAATGAAAGGAGCTGGCATCTCACTCTCTTTGAATCTTCTTTATCATGCTAGGATTAGCAGGAAAAAGCAAAAAATTTCAGAATTGCACCTTGCAATGCGGAGAAATTACTGTTTGTGCATTTACAATATTCATTGATTCTTGCCATTGAAAAATATCATGTTATTCATATACCAGAAATGTTTGAAGCTACTGACTGAATGAAAAGAGCTGGCATCTCACTCTCTTTGAATCTTCTTTATCATGCTAAGAGGAGCAGGAAAAAGCAAAAAATTTCAGAATTGCACCTTGCAATGTGGAGATATTACTGTTTGTGCATTTACAATATTCATTGATTTTTGCCATTGAAAAACGTCCAGAAATGTTTGAAGCTACTGACTGAATGAAAGGAGCTGGCATCTCACTCTCTTTGAATCTTCTTTATCATGCTAGGATTAGCAGGAAAAAGCAAAAAATTTCAGAATTGCACCTTGTAATGCGGAGAAATTACTGTTTGTGCATTTACAATATTCATTGATTTTTGCCATTGAAAAACATCATGTTATTCATATACCAGAAATGTTTGAAGCTACTGACTGAATGAAAAGAGCTGGCATCTCACTCTCTTTGAATCTTCTTTATCATGCTAAGAGGAGCAGGAAAAAGCAAAAAATTTCAGAATTGCACCTTGCAATGTGGAGATATTACTGTTTGTGCATTTACAATATTCATTGATTTTTGCCATTGAAAAACGTCCAGAAATGTTTGAAGCTACTGACTGAATGAAAGGAGCTGGCATCTCAATCTCTTTGAATCTTCTTTATCATGCTAGGATTAGCAGGAAAAAGCAAAAAATTTCAGAATTGCACCTTGCAATGCGGAGAAATTACTGTTTGTGCATTTACAATATTCATTGATTTTTGCCATTGAAAAACATGTTATTCATATACCAGAAATGTTTGAAGCTACTGACTGAATGAAAAGAGCTGGCATCTCACTCTCTTTGAATCTTCTTTATCATGCTAAGAGGAGCAGGAAAAAGCAAAAAATTTCAGAATTGCACGTTGCAATGTGGAGATATTACTGTTTGTGCATTTACAATATTCATTGATTTTTGCCATTGAAAAATGTCCAGAAATGTTTGAAGCTACTGACTGAATGACAGGAGCTGACATCTCACTCTCTTTGAATCTTCTTTATCATGCTAGGATTAGCAGGAAAAAGCAAAAAATTTCAGAATTGCACCTTGCAATGCGGAGAAATTACTGTTTGTGCATTTACAATATTCATTGATTTTTGCCATTGAAAAACATCATGTTATTCATATACCAGAAATGTTTGAAGCTACTGACTGAATGAAAAGAGCTGGCATCTCACTCTCTTTGAATCTTCTTTATCATGCTAAGAGGAGCAGGAAAAAGCAAAAAATTTCAGAATTGCACCTTGCAATGTGGAGATATTACTGTTTGTGCATTTACAATATTCATTGATTTTTGCCATTGAAAAACGTCCAGAAATATTTGAAGCTACTGACTGAATGAAAGGAGCTGGCATCTCAATCTCTTTGAATCTTCTTTATCATGCTAGGATTAGCAGGAAAAAGCAAAAAATTTCAGAATTGCACCTTGCAATGCGGAGAAATTACTGTTTGTGCATTTACAATATTCATTGATTTTTGCCATTGAAAAACATCATGTTATTCATATACCAGAGATGTTTGAAGCTACTGACTGAATGAAAAGAGCTGGCATCTCACTCTCTTTGAATCTTCTTTATCATGCTAAGAGGAGCAGGAAAAAGCAAAAAATTTCAGAATTGCACCTTGCAATGTGGAGATATTACTGTTTGTGCATTTACAATATTCATTGATTTTTGCCATTGAAAAACGTCCAGAAATGTTTGAAGCTACTGACTGAATGAAAGGAGCTGGCATCTCAATCTCTTTGAATCTTCTTTATCATGCTAGGATTAGCAGGAAAAAGCAAAAAATTTCAGAATTGCACCTTGCAATGCGGAGAAATTACTGTTTGTGCATTTACAATATTCATTGATTTTTGCCATTGAAAAACATCATGTTATTCATATACCAGAGATGTTTGAAGCTACTGACTGAATGAAAAGAGCTGGCAACTCACTCTCTTTGAATCTTCTTTATCATGCTAAGAGGAGCAGGAAAAAGCAAAAAATTTCAGAATTGCACGTTGCAATGTGGAGATATCACTGTTTGTGCATTTACAATATTCATTGATTTTTGCCATTGAAAAACGTCCAGAAATGTTTGAAGCTACTGACTGAATGAAAGGAGCTGGCATCTCACTCTCTTTGAATCTTCTTTATCATGCTAGGATTAGCAGGAAAAAGCAAAAAATTTCAGAATTGCACCTTGCAATGCGGAGAAATTACTGTTTGTGCATTTACAATATTCATTGATTTTTGCCATTGAAAAACATCATGTTATTCATATACCAGAAATGTTTGAAGCTACTGACTGAATGAAAAGAGCTGGCATCTCACTCTCTTTGAATCTTCTTTATCATGCCAGGATTAGCAGGAAAAAGCAAAAAATTTCAGAATTGCACCTTGCAATGTGGAGATATTACTGTTTGTGCATTTACAATATTCATTGATTTTTGCCATTGAAAAATGTCCAGAAATGTTTGAAGCTACTGACTGAATGAAAGGAGCTGGCATCTCACTCTCTTTGAATCTTCTTTATCATGCTAGGATTAGCAGGAAAAAGCAAAAAATTTCAGAATTGCACCTTACAATGCGGAGAAATTACTGTTTGTGCATTTACAATATTCATTGATTTTTGCCATTGAAAAACATCATGTTATTCATATACCAGAAATGTTTGAAGCTACTGACTGAATGAAAAGAGCTGGCATCTCACTTTCTTTGAATCTTCTTTATCATGCCAGGATTAGCAGGAAAAAGCAAAAAATTTCAGAATTGCACCTTGCAATGTGGAGATATTACTGTTTGTGCATTTACAATATTCATTGATTTTTGCCATTGAAAAACGTCCAGAAATGTTTGAAGCTACTGACTGAATGAAAGGAGCTGGCATCTCACTCTCTTTGAATCTTCTTTATCATGCTAGGATTAGCAGGAAAAAGCAAAAAATTTCAGAATTGCACCTTGCAATGCGGAGAAATTACTGTTTGTGCATTTACAATATTCATTGATTTTTGCCATTGAAAAACATGTTATTCATATACCAGAAATGTTTGAAGCTACTGACTGAATGAAAAGAGCTGGCATCTCACTCTCTTTGAATCTTCTTTATCATGCTAAGAGGAGCAGGAAAAAGCAAAAAATTTCAGAATTGCACCTTGCAATGTGGAGATATTACTGTTTGTGCATTTACAATATTCATTGATTTTTGCCATTGAAAAACGTCCAGAAATGTTTGAAGCTACTGACTGAATGAAAGGAGCTGGCATCTCACTCTCTTTGAATCTTCTTTATCATGCTAGGATTAGCAGGAAAAAGCAAAAAATTTCAGAATTGCACCTTGCAATGCGGAGAAATTACTGTTTGTGCATTTACAATATTCATTGATTTTTGCCATTGAAAAACATCATGTTATTCATATACCAGAAATGTTTGAAGCTACTGACTGAATGAAAAGAGCTGGCATCTCACTCTCTTTGAATCTTCTTTATCATGCTAAGAGGAGCAGGAAAAAGCAAAAAATTTCAGAATTGCACCTTGCAATGTGGAGATATTACTGTTTGTGCATTTACAATATTCATTGATTTTTGCCATTGAAAAACGTCCAGAAATGTTTGAAGCTACTGACTGAATGAAAGGAGCTGGCATCTCAATCTCTTTGAATCTTCTTTATCATGCTAGGATTAGCAGGAAAAAGCAAAAAATTTCAGAATTGCACCTTGCAATGCGGAGAAATTACTGTTTGTGCATTTACAATATTCATTGATTTTTGCCATTGAAAAACATGTTATTCATATACCAGAAATGTTTGAAGCTACTGACTGAATGAAAAGAGCTGGCATCTCACTCTCTTTGAATCTTCTTTATCATGCTAAGAGGAGCAGGAAAAAGCAAAAAATTTCAGAATTGCACCTTGCAATGTGGAGATATTACTGTTTGTGCATTTACAATATTCATTGATTTTTGCAATTGAAAAACGTCCAGAAATGTTTGAAGCTACTGACTGAATGAAAGAAGCTGGCATCTCAATCTCTTTGAATCTTCTTTATCATGCTAGGATTAGCAGGAAAAAGCAAAAAATTTCAGAATTGCACCTTGCAATGCGGAGAAATTACTGTTTGTGCATTTACAATATTCATTGATTTTTGCCATTGAAAAACATCATGTTATTCATATACCAGAAATGTTTGAAGCTACTGACTGAATGAAAAGAGCTGGCATCTCACTCTCTTTGAATCTTCTTTATCATGCCAGGATTAGCAGGAAAAAGCAAAAAATTTCAGAATTGCACATTGCAATGTGGAGATATTACTGTTTGTGCATTTACAATATTCATTGATTTTTGCCATTGAAAAACGTCCAGAAATGTTTGAAGCTACTGACTGAATGAAAGGAGCTGGCATCTCACTCTCTTTGAATCTTCTTTATCATGCTAGGATTAGCAGGAAAAAGCAAAAAATTTCAGAATTGCACCTTGCAATGCGGAGAAATTACTGTTTGTGCATTTACAATATTCATTGATTTTTGCCATTGAAAAACATCATGTTATTCATATACCAGAAATGTTTGAAGCTACTGACTGAATGAAAAGAGCTGGCATCTCACTCTCTTTGAATCTTCTTTATCATGCCAGGATTAGCAGGAAAAAGCAAAAAATTTCAGAATTGCACCTTGCAATGTGGAGATATTACTGTTTGTGCATTTACAATATTCATTGATTTTTGCCATTGAAAAACGTCCAGAAATGTTTGAAGCTACTGACTGAATGAAAGGAGCTGGCATCTCACTCTATTTGAATCTTCTTTATCATGCTAGGATTAGCAGGAAAAAGCAAAAAATTTCAGAATTGCACCTTGCAATGCGGAGAAATTACTGTTTGTGCATTTACAATATTCATTGATTTTTGCCTTTGAAAAACATGTTATTCATATACCAGAAATGTTTGAAGCTACTGACTGAATGAAAAGAGCTGGCATCTCACTCTCTTTGAATCTTCTTTATCATGCTAAGAGGAGCAGGAAAAAGCAAAAAATTTCAGAATTGCACCTTGCAATGTGGAGATATTACTGTTTGTGCATTTACAATATTCATTGATTTTTGCCATTGAAAAACGTCCAGAAATGTTTGAAGCTACTGACTGAATGAAAGGAGCTGGCATCTCACTCTCTTTGAATCTTCTTTATCATGCTAGGATTAGCAGGAAAAAGCAAAAAATTTCAGAATTGCACCTTGCAATGCGGAGAAATTACTGTTTGTGCATTTACAATATTCATTGATTTTTGCCATTGAAAAACATCATGTTATTCATATACCAGAGATGTTTGAAGCTACTGACTGAATGAAAAGAGCTGGTATCTCACTCTCTTTAATTCTTCTTTTTCATGCTAAGAGGAGCAGGAAAAAGCAAAAAATTTCAGAATTGCACCTTGCAATGTGGAGATATTACTGTTTATGCATTTACAATATTCATTGATTTTTGCCATTGAAAAACGTCCAGAAATGTTTGAAGCTACTGACTGAATGAAAGGAGCTGGCATCTCACTCTCTTTGAATCTTCTTTATCATCTAGGATTAGCAGGAAAAAGCAAAAAATTTCAGAATTGCACCTTGCAATGCGGAGAAATTACTGTTTGTGCATTTACAATATTCATTGATTTTTGCCATTGAAAAACATCATGTTATTCATATACCAGAGATGTTTGAAGCTACTGACTGAATGAAAAGAGCTGGTATCTCACTCTCTTTGAATCTTCTTTATCATGCTAAGAGGAGCAGGAAAAAGCAAAAAATTTCAGAATTGCACGTTGCAATGTGGAGATATCACTGTTTGTGCATTTACAATATTGATTGATTTTTGCCATTGAAAAACGTCCAGAAATGTTTGAAGCTACTGACTGAATGAAAGGAGCTGGCATCTCACTCTCTTTGAATCTTCTTTATCATGCTAGGATTAGCAGGAAAAAGCAAAAAATTTCAGAATTGCACCTTGCAATGCGGAGAAATTACTGTTTGTGCATTTACAATATTCATTGATTCTTGCCATTGAAAAACATCATGTTATTCATATACCAGAAATGATTGAAGCTACTGACTGAATGAAAAGAGCTGGCATCTCACTCTCTTTGAATCTTCTTTATCATGCCAGGATTAGCAGGAAAAAGGAAAAAAATTTCAGAATTGCACCTTGCAATGCGGAGAAATTACTGTTTGTGCATTTACAATATTCATTGATTTTTGCCATTGAAAAACATCATGTTATTCATATACCAGAAATGTTTGAAGCTACTGACTGAATGAAAGGAGCTGGCATCTCACTCTCTTTGAATCTTCTTTATCATGCTAGGATTAGAAGGAAAAAGCAAAAAATTTCAGAATTGCACCTTGCAATGCGGAGAAATTACTGTTTGTGCATTTACAATATTCATTGATTTTTGCCATTGAAAAACATGTTATTCATATACCAGAAATGTTTGAAGCTACTGACTGAATGAAAAGAGCTGGCATCTCACTCTCTTTGAATCTTCTTTATCATGCTAAGAGGAGCAGGAAAAAGCAAAAAATTTCAGAATTGCACCTTGCAATGTGGAGATATTACTGTTTGTGCATTTACAATATTCATTGATTTTTGCCATTGAAAAACGTCCAGAAATGTTTGAAGCTACTGACTGAATGAAAGGAGCTGGCATCTCACTCTCTTTGAATCTTCTTTATCATGCTAGGATTAGCAGGAAAAAGCAAAAAAATTCAGAATTGCACCTTGCAATGCGGAGAAATTACTGTTTGTGCATTTACAATATTCATTGATTTTTGCCATTGAAAAACATCATGTTATTCATATACCAGAAATGTTTGAAGCTACTGACTGAATGAAAAGAGCTGGCATCTCACTCTCTTTGAATCTTCTTTATCATGCTAAGAGGAGCAGGAAAAAGCAAAAAATTTCAGAATTGCACCTTGCAATGCGGAGAAATTACTGTTTGTGCATTTACAATATTCATTGATTTTTGCCATTGAAAAACATCATGTTATTCATATACCAGAAATGTTTGAAGCTACTGACTGAATGAAAAGAGCTGGCATCTCACTCTCTTTGAATCTTCTTTATCATGCTAAGAGGAGCAGGAAAAAGCAAAAAATTTCAGAATTGCACCTTGCAATGTGGAGATATTACTGTTTGTGCATTTACAATATTCATTGATTTTTGCCATTGAAAAACGTCCAGAAATGTTTGAAGCTACTGACTGAATGAAAGGAGCTGGCATCTCACTCTCTTTGAATCTTCTTTATCATGCTAGGATTAGCAGGAAAAAGCAAAAAATTTCAGAATTGCACCTTGCAATGCGGAGAAATTACTGTTTGTGCATTTACAATATTCATTGATTTTTGCCATTGAAAAACATCATGTTATTCATATACCAGAAATGTTTGAAGCTACTGACTGAATGAAAAGAGCTGGCATCTCACTCTCTTTGAATCTTCTTTATCATGCTAAGAGGAGCAGGAAAAAGCAAAAAATTTCAGAATTGCACCTTGCAATGTGGAGATATTACTGTTTGTGCATTTACAATATTCATTGATTTTTGCCATTGAAAAACGTCCAGAAATGTTTGAAGCTACTGACTGAATGAAAGGAGCTGGCATCTCACTCTCTTTGAATCTTCTTTATCATGCTAGGATTAGCAGGAAAAAGCAAAAAATTTCAGAATTGCACCTTGCAATGCGGAGAAATTACTGTTTGTGCATTTACAATATTCATTGATTTTTGCCATTGAAAAACATCATGTTATTCATATACCAGAAATGTTTGAAGCTACTGACTGAATGAAAAGAGCTGGCATCTCACTCTCTTTGAATCTTCTTTATCATGCCAGGATTAGCAGGAAAAAGCAAAAAATTTCAGAATTGCACGTTGCAATGTGGAGATATTACTGTTTGTGCATTTACAATATTCATTGATTTTTGCCATTGAAAAACGTCCAGAAATGTTTGAAGCTACTGACTGAATGAAAGGAGCTGGCATCTCACTCTCTTTGAATCTTCTTTATCATGCTAGGATTAGCAGGAAAAAGCAAAAAATTTCAGAATTGCACCTTGCAATGCGGAGAAATTACTGTTTGTGCATTTACAATATTCATTGATTTTTGCCATTGAAAAACATCATGTTATTCATATACCAGAAATGTTTGAAGCTACTGACTGAATGAAAAGAGCTGGCATCTCACTCTCTTTGAATCTTCTTTATCATGCCAGGATTAGCAGGAAAAAGCAAAAAATTTCAGAATTGCACGTTGCAATGTGGAGATATTACTGTTTGTGCATTTACAATATTCATTGATTTTTGCCATTGAAAAACGTCCAGAAATGTTTGAAGCTACTGACTGAATGAAAGGAGCTGGCATCTCACTCTCTTTGAATCTTCTTTATCATGCTAGGATTAGCAGGAAAAAGCAAAAAATTTCAGAATTGCACCTTGCAATGCGGAGAAATTACTGTTTGTGCATTTACAATATTCATTGATTTTTGCCATTGAAAAACATCATGTTATTCATATACCAGAAATGTTTGAAGCTACTGACTGAATGAAAAGAGCTGGCATCTCACTCTCTTTGAATCTTCTTTATCATGCCAGGATTAGCAGGAAAAAGCAAAAAATTTCAGAATTGCACCTTGCAATGTGGAGATATTACTGTTTGTGCATTTACAATATTCATTGATTTTTGCCATTGAAAAACGTCCAGAAATGTTTGAAGCTACTGACTGAATGAAAGGAGCTGGCATCTCACTCTCTTTGAATCTTCTTTATCATGCTAGGATTAGCAGGAAAAAGCAAAAAATTTCAGAATTGCACCTTGCAATGCGGAGAAATTACTGTTTGTGCATTTACAATATTCATTGATTTTTGCCATTGAAAAACATGTTATTCATATACCAGAAATGTTTGAAGCTACTGACTGAATGAAAAGAGCTGGCATCTCACTCTCTTTGAATCTTCTTTATCATGCTAAGTGGAGCAGGAAAAAGCAAAAAATTTCAGAATTGCACCTTGCAATGTGGAGATATTACTGCTTGTGCATTTACAATATTCATTGATTTTTGCCATTGAAAAACATCCAGAAATGTTTGAAGCTACTGACTGAATGAAAGGAGCTGGCATCTCACTCTCTTTGAATCTTCTTTATCATGCTAGGATTAGCAGGAAAAAGCAAAAAAATTCAGAATTGCACCTTGCAATGCGGAGAAATTACTGTTTGTGCATTTACAATATTCATTGATTTTTGCCATTGAAAAACATCATGTTATTCATATACCAGAGATGTTTGAAGCTACTGACTGAATGAAAAGAGCTGGCATCTCACTCTCTTTGAATCTTCTTTATCATGCTAAGAGGAGCAGGAAAAAGCAAAAAATTTCAGAATTGCACGTTGCAATGTGGAGATATCACTGTTTGTGCATTTACAATATTCATTGATTTTTGCCATTGAAAAACGTCCAGAAATGTTTGAAGCTACTGACTGAATGAAAGGAGCAGGCATCTCACTCTCTTTGAATCTTCTTTATCATGCTAGGATTAGCAGGAAAAAGCAAAAAATTTCAGAATTGCACCTTGCAATGCGGAGAAATTACTGTTTGTGCATTTACAATATTCATTGATTTTTGCCATTGAAAAACATCATGTTATTCATATACCAGAAATGTTTGAAGCTACTGACTGAATGAAAAGAGCTGGCATCTCACTCTCTTTGAATCTTCTTTATCATGCCAGGATTAGCAGGAAAAAGCAAAAAATTTCAGAATTGCACCTTGCAATGCGGAGAAATTACTGTTTGTGCATTTACAATATTCATTGATTTTTGCCATTGAAAAACATCATGTTATTCATATACCAGAAATGTTTGAAGCTACTGACTGAATGAAAGGAGCTGGCATCTCACTCTCTTTGAATCTTCTTTATCATGCTAGGATTAGCAGGAAAAAGCAAAAAATTTCAGAATTGCACCTTGCAATGCGGAGAAATTACTGTTTGTGCATTTACAATATTCATTGATTTTTGCCATTGAAAAACATCATGTTATTCATATACCAGAAATGTTTGAAGCTACTGACTGAATGAAAAGAGCTGGCATCTCACTCTCTTTGAATCTTCTTTATCATGCCAGGATTAGCAGGAAAAAGCAAAAAATTTCAGAATTGCACGTTGCAATGTGGAGATATTACTGTTTGTGCATTTACAATATTCATTGATTTTTGCCATTGAAAAACGTCCAGAAATGTTTGAAGCTACTGACTGAATGAAAGGAGCTGGCATCTCACTCTCTTTGAATCTTCTTTATCATGCTAGGATTAGCAGGAAAAAGCAAAAAATTTCAGAATTGCACCTTGCAATGCGGAGAAATTACTGTTTGTGCATTTACAATATTCATTGATTTTTGCCATTGAAAAACATCATGTTATTCATATACCAGAAATGTTTGAAGCTACTGACTGAATGAAAAGAGCTGGCATCTCACTCTCTTTGAATCTTCTTTATCATGCTAAGAGGAGCAGGAAAAAGCAAAAAATTTCAGAATTGCACCTTGCAATGTGGAGATATTACTGTTTGTGCATTTACAATATTCATTGATTTTTGCCATTGAAAAACGTCCAGAAATGTTTGAAGCTACTGACTGAATGAAAGGAGCTGGCATCTCACTCTCTTTGAATCTTCTTTATCATGCTAGGATTAGCAGGAAAAAGCAAAAAATTTCAGAATTGCACCTTGCAATGCGGAGAAATTACTGTTTGTGCATTTACAATATTCATTGATTTTTGCCATTGAAAAACATCATGTTATTCATATACCAGAAATGTTTGAAGCTACTGACTGAATGAAAAGAGCTGGCATCTCACTCTCTTTGAATCTTCTTTACCATGCTAAGAGGAGCAGGAAAAAGCAAAAAATTTCAGAATTGCACCTTGCAATGTGGAGATATTACTGTTTGTGCATTTACAATATTCATTGATTTTTGCCATTGAAAAACGTCCAGAAATGTTTGAAGTTACTGACTGAATGAAAGGAGCTGGCATCTCAATCTCTTTGAATCTTCTTTATCATGCTAGGATTAGCAGGAAAAAGCAAAAAATTTCAGAATTGCACCTTGCAATGCGGAGAAATTACTGTTTGTGCATTTACAATATTCATTGATTTTTGCCATTGAAAAACATCATGTTATTCATATACCAGAAATGTTTGAAGCTACTGACTGAATGAAAAGAGCTGGCATCTCACTCTCTTTGAATCTTCTTTATCATGCTAAGAGGAGCAGGAAAAAGCAAAAAATTTCAGAATTGCACCTTGCAATGTGGAGATATTACTGTTTGTGCATTTACAATATTCATTGATTTTTGCCATTGAAAAACGTCCAGAAATGTTTGAAGCTACTGACTGAATGAAAGGAGCTGGCATCTCACTCTCTTTGAATCTTCTTTATCATGCTAGGATTAGCAGGAAAAAGCAAAAAATTTCAGAATTGCACCTTGCAATGCGGAGAAATTACTGTTTGTGCATTTACAATATTCATTGATTTTTGCCATTGAAAAACATCATGTTATTCATATACCAGAAATGTTTGAAGCTACTGACTGAATGAAAAAGAGCTGGCATCTCACTCTCTTTGAATCTTCTTTACCATGCTAAGAGGAGCAGGAAAAAGCAAAAAATTTCAGAATTGCACCTTGCAATGTGGAGATATTACTGTTTGTGCATTTACAATATTCATTGATTTTTGCCATTGAAAAACGTCCAGAAATGTTTGAAGTTACTGACTGAATGAAAGGAGCTGGCATCTCAATCTCTTTGAATCTTCTTTATCATGCTAGGATTAGCAGGAAAAAGCAAAAAATTTCAGAATTGCACCTTGCAATGCGGAGAAATTACTGTTTGTGCATTTACAATATTCATTGATTTTTGCCATTGAAAAACATCATGTTATTCATATACCAGAGATGTTTGAAGCTACTGACTGAATGAAAAGAGCTGGCATCTCACTCTCTTTGAATCTTCTTTATCATGCTAAGAGGAGCAGGAAAAAGCAAAAAATTTCAGAATTGCACGTTGCAATGTGGAGATATCACTGTTTGTGCATTTACAATATTCATTGATTTTTGCCATTGAAAAACGTCCAGAAATGTTTGAAGCTACTGAATGAATGAAAGGAGCTGGCATCTCACTCTCTTTGAATCTTCTTTATCATGCTAGGATTAGCAGGAAAAAGCAAAAAATTTCAGAATTGCACCTTGCAATGCGGAGAAATTACTGTTTGTGCATTTACAATATTCATTGATTTTTGCCATTGAAAAACATCATGTTATTCATATACCAGAAATGTATGAAGCTACTGACTGAATGAAAAGAGCTGGCATCTCACTCTCTTTGAATCTTCTTTATCATGCCAGGATTAGCAGGAAAAAGCAAAAAATTTCAGAATTGCACGTTGCAATGTGGAGATATTACTGTTTGTGCATTTACAATATTCATTGATTTTTGCCATTGAAAAACGTCCAGAAATGTTTGAAGCTACTGACTGAATGAAAGGAGCTGGCATCTCACTCTCTTTGAATCTTCTTTATCATGCTAGGATTAGCAGGAAAAAGCAAAAAATTTCAGAATTGCACCTTGCAATGCGGAGAAATTACTGTTTGTGCATTTACAATATTCATTGATTTTTGCCATTGAAAAACATCATGTTATTCATATACCAGAAATGTTTGAAGCTACTGACTGAATGAAAAGAGCTGGCATCTCACTCTCTTTGAATCTTCTTTATCATGCCAGGATTAGCAGGAAAAAGCAAAAAATTTCAGAATTGCACCTTGCAATGTGGAGATATTACTGTTTGTGCATTTACAATATTCATTGATTTTTGCCATTGAAAAACGTCCAGAAATGTTTGAAGCTACTGAATGAATGAAAGGAGCTGGCATCTCACTCTCTTTGAATCTTCTTTATCATGCTAGGATTAGCAGGAAAAAGAAAAAATTTCAGAATTACACCTTGCAATGCGGAGAAATTACTGTTTGTGCATTTACAATATTCATTGATTTTTGCCATTGAAAAACATGTTATTCATATACCAGAAATGTTTGAAGCTACTGACTGAATGAAAAGAGCTGGCATCTCACTCTCTTTGAATCTTCTTTATCATGCTAAGAGGAGCAGGAAAAAGCAAAAAATTTCAGAATTGCACCTTGCAATGTGGAGATATTACTGTTTGTGCATTTACAATATTCATTGATTTTTGCCATTGAAAAACGTCCAGAAATGTTTGAAGCTACTGACTGAATGAAAGGAGCTGGCATCTCACTCTCTTTGAATCTTCTTTATCATGCTAGGATTAGCAGGAAAAAGCAAAAAATTTCAGAATTGCACCTTGCAATGCGGAGAAATTACTGTTTGTGCATTTACAATATTCATTGATTTTTGCCATTGAAAAACATCATGTTATTCATATACCAGAAATGTTTGAAGCTACTGACTGAATGAAAAGAGCTGGCATCTCACTCTCTTTGAATCTTCTTTATCATGCTAAGAGGAGCAGGAAAAAGCAAAAAATTTCAGAATTGCACGTTGCAATGTGGAGATATTACTGTTTGTGCATTTACAATATTCATTGATTTTTGCCATTGAAAAATGTCCAGAAATGTTTGAAGCTACTGACTGAATGAAAGGAGCTGACATCTCACTCTCTTTGAATCTTCTTTATCATGCTAGGATTAGCAGGAAAAAGCAAAAAATTTCAGAATTGCACCTTGCAATGCGGAGAAATTACTGTTTGTGCATTTACAATATTCATTGATTTTTGCCATTGAAAAACATCATGTTATTCATATACCAGAAATGTTTGAAGCTACTGACTGAATGAAAAGAGCTGGCATCTCACTCTCTTTGAATCTTCTTTATCATGCCAGGATTAGCAGGAAAAAGCCAAAAATTTCAGAATTGCACGTTGCAATGTGGAGATATTACTGTTTGTGCATTTACAATATTCATTGATTTTTGCCATTGAAAAACGTCCAGAAATGTTTGAATCTACTGACTGAATGAAAGGAGCTGGCATCTCACTCTCTTTGAATCTTCTTTATCATGCTAGGATTAGCAGGAAAAAGCAAAAAATTTCAGAATTGCACCTTGCAATGCGGAGAAATTACTGTTTGTGCATTTACAATATTCATTGATTTTTGCCATTGAAAAACATCATGTTATTCATATACCAGAGATGTTTGAAGCTACTGACTGAATGAAAAGAGCTGGCATCTCACTCTCTTTGAATCTTCTTTATCATGCTAAGAGGAGCAGGAAAAAGCAAAAAATTTCAGAATTGCACGTTGCAATGTGGAGATATCACTGTTTGTGCATTTACAATATTCATTGATTTTTGCCATTGAAAAACGTCCAGAAATGTTTGAAGCTACTGACTGAATGAAAGGAGCTGGCATCTCACTCTCTTTGAATCTTCTTTATCATGCTAGGATTAGCAGGAAAAAGCAAAAAATTTCAGAATTGCACCTTGCAATGCGGAGAAATTACTGTTTGTGCATTTACAATATTCATTGATTTTTGCCATTGAAAAACATCATGTTATTCATATACCAGAAATGTTTGAAGCTACTGACTGAATGAAAAGAGCTGGCATCTCACTCTCTTTGAATCTTCTTTATCATGCCAGGATTAGCAGGAAAAAGCAAAAAATTTCAGAATTGCACCTTGCAATGCGGAGAAATTACTGTTTGTGCATTTACAATATTCATTGATTTTTGCCATTGAAAAACATCATGTTATTCATATACCAGAAATGTTTGAAGCTACTGACTGAATGAAAAGAGCTGGCATCTCACTCTCTTTGAATCTTCTTTATCATGCCAGGATTAGCAGGAAAAAGCAAAAAATTTCAGAATTGCACGTTGCAATGTGGAGATATTACTGTTTGTGCATTTACAATATTCATTGATTTTTGCCATTGAAAAACGTCCAGAAATGTTTGAAGCTACTGACTGAATGAAAGGAGCTGGCATCTCACTCTCTTTGAATCTTCTTTATCATGCTAGGATTAGCAGGAAAAAGCAAAAAATTTCAGAATTGCACCTTGCAATGCGGAGAAATTACTGTTTGTGCATTTACAATATTCATTGATTTTTGCCATTGAAAAACATCATGTTATTCATATACCAGAAATGTTTGAAGCTACTGACTGAATGAAAAGAGCTGGCATCTCACTCTCTTTGAATCTTCTTTATCATGCCAGGATTAGCAGGAAAAAGCAAAAAATTTCAGAATTGCACCTTGCAATGTGGAGATATTACTGTTTGTGCATTTACAATATTCATTGATTTTTGCCATTGAAAAACGTCCAGAAATGTTTGAAGCTACTGACTGAATGAAAGGAGCTGGCATCTCACTCTCTTTGAATCTTCTTTATCATGCTAGGATTAGCAGGAAAAAGCAAAAAATTTCAGAATTACACCTTGCAATGCGGAGAAATTACTGTTTGTGCATTTACAATATTCATTGATTTTTGCCATTGAAAAACATGTTATTCATATACCAGAAATGTTTGAAGCTACTGACTGAATGAAAAGAGCTGGCATCTCACTCTCTTTGAATCTTCTTTATCATGCTAAGAGGAGCAGGAAAAAGCAAAAAATTTCAGAATTGCACCTTGCAATGTGGAGATATTACTGTTTGTGCATTTACAATATTCATTGATTTTTGCCATTGAAAAACGTCCAGAAATGTTTGAAGCTACTGACTGAATGAAAGGAGCTGGCATCTCACTCTCTTTGAATCTTCTTTATCATGCTAGGATTAGCAGGAAAAAGCAAAAAATTTCAGAATTGCACCTTGCAATGCGGAGAAATTACTGTTTGTGCATTTACAATATTCATTGATTTTTGCCATTGAAAAACATCATGTTATTCATATACCAGAAATGTTTGAAGCTACTGACTGAATGAAAAGAGCTGGCATCTCACTCTCTTTGAATCTTCTTTATCATGCTAAGAGGAGCAGGAAAAAGCAAAAAATTTCAGAATTGCACGTTGCAATGTGGAGATATTACTGTTTGTGCATTTACAATATTCATTGATTTTTGCCATTGAAAAATGTCCAGAAATGTTTGAAGCTACTGACTGAATGAAAGGAGCTGACATCTCACTCTCTTTGAATCTTCTTTATCATGCTAGGATTAGCAGGAAAAAGCAAAAAATTTCAGAATTGCACCTTGCAATGCGGAGAAATTACTGTTTGTGCATTTACAATATTCATTGATTTTTGCCATTGAAAAACATCATGTTATTCATATACCAGAAATGTTTGAAGCTACTGACTGAATGAAAAGAGCTGGCATCTCACTCTCTTTGAATCTTCTTTATCATGCCAGGATTAGCAGGAAAAAGCAAAAAATTTCAGAATTGCACGTTGCAATGTGGAGATATTACTGTTTGTGCATTTACAATATTCATTGATTTTTGCCATTGAAAAACGTCCAGAAATGTTTGAAGCTACTGACTGAATGAAAGGAGCTGGCATCTCACTCTCTTTGAATCTTCTTTATCATGCTAGGATTAGCAGGAAAAAGCAAAAAATTTCAGAATTGCACCTTGCAATGCGGAGAAATTACTGTTTGTGCATTTACAATATTCATTGATTTTTGCCATTGAAAAACATCATGTTATTCATATACCAGAAATGTTTGAAGCTACTGACTGAATGAAAAGAGCTGGCATCTCACTCTCTTTGAATCTTCTTTATCATGCCAGGATTAGCAGGAAAAAGCAAAAAATTTCAGAATTGCACCTTGCAATGTGGAGATATTACTGTTTGTGCATTTACAATATTCATTGATTTTTGCCATTGAAAAACGTCCAGAAATGTTTGAAGCTACTGACTGAATGAAAGGAGCTGGCATCTCACTCTCTTTGAATCTTCTTTATCATGCTAGGATTAGCAGGAAAGAGCAAAAAATTTCAGAATTGCACCTTGCAATGCGGAGAAATTACTGTTTGTGCATTTACAATATTCATTGATTTTTGCCATTGAAAAACATGTTATTCATATACCAGAAATGTTTGAAGCTACTGACTGAATGAAAAGAGCTGGCATCTCACTCTCTTTGAATCTTCTTTATCATGCTAAGTGGAGCAGGAAAAAGCAAAAAATTTCAGAATTGCACCTTGCAATGTGGAGATATTACTGTTTGTGCATTTACAATATTCATTGATTTTTGCCATTGAAAAACGTCCAGAAATGTTTGAAGCTACTGACTGAATGAAAGGAGCTGGCATCTCACTCTCTTTGAATCTTCTTTATCATGCTAGGATTAGCAGGAAAAAGCAAAAAATTTCAGAATTGCACCTTGCAATGCGGAGAAATTACTGTTTGTGCATTTACAATATTCATTGATTTTTGCCATTGAAAAACATCATGTTATTCATATACCAGAGATGTTTGAAGCTACTGACTGAATGAAAAGAGCTGGCATCTCACTCTCTTTGAATCTTCTTTATCATGCTAAGAGGAGCAGGAAAAAGCAAAAAATTTCAGAATTGCACGTTGCAATGTGGAGATATCACTGTTTGTGCATTTACAATATTCATTGATTTTTGCCATTGAAAAACGTCCAGAAATGTTTGAAGCTACTGACTGAATGAAAGGAGCTGGCATCTCACTCTCTTTGAATCTTCTTTATCATGCTAGGATTAGCAGGAAAAAGCAAAAAATTTCAGAATTGCACCTTGCAATGCGGAGAAATTACTGTTTGTGCATTTACAATATTCATTGATTTTTGCCATTGAAAAACATCATGTTATTCATATACCAGAAATGTTTGAAGCTACTGACTGAATGAAAAGAGCTGGCATCTCACTCTCTTTGAATCTTCTTTATCATGCCAGGATTAGCAGGAAAAAGCAAAAAATTTCAGAATTGCACCTTGCAATGCGGAGAAATTACTGTTTGTGCATTTACAATATTCATTGATTTTTGCCATTGAAAAACATCATGTTATTCATATACCAGAAATGTTTGAAGCTACTGACTGAATGAAAGGAGCTGGCATCTCACTCTCTTTGAATCTTCTTTATCATGCTAGGATTAGCAGGAAAAAGCAAAAAATTTCAGAATTGCACCTTGCAATGCGGAGAAATTACTGTTTGTGCATTTACAATATTCATTGATTTTTGCCATTGAAAAACATCATGTTATTCATATACCAGAAATGTTTGAAGCTACTGACTGAATGAAAAGAGCTGGCATCTCACTCTCTTTGAATCTTCTTTATCATGCCAGGATTAGCAGGAAAAAGCAAAAAATTTCAGAATTGCACGTTGCAATGTGGAGATATTACTGTTTGTGCATTTACAATATTCATTGATTTTTGCCATTGAAAAACGTTCAGAAATGTTTGAAGCTACTGACTGAATGAAAGGAGCTGGCATCTCACTCTCTTTGAATCTTCTTTATCATGCTAGGATTAGCAGGAAAAAGCAAAAAATTTCAGAATTGCACCTTGCAATGCGGAGAAATTACTGTTTGTGCATTTACAATATTCATTGATTTTTGCCATTGAAAAACATGTTATTCATATACCAGAAATGTTTGAAGCTACTGACTGAATGAAAAGAGCTGGCATCTCACTCTCTTTGAATCTTCTTTATCATGCTAAGTGGAGCAGGAAAAAGCAAAAAATTTCAGAATTGCACCTTGCAATGTGGAGATATTACTGTTTGTGCATTTACAATATTCATTGATTTTTGCCATTGAAAAACGTCCAGAAATGTTTGAAGCTACTGACTGAATGAAAGGAGCTGGCATCTCACTCTCTTTGAATCTTCTTTATCATGCTAGGATTAGCAGGAAAAAGCAAAAAATTTCAGAATTGCACCTTGCAATGCGGAGAAATTACTGTTTGTGCATTTACAATATTCATTGATTTTTGCCATTGAAAAACATCATGTTATTCATATACCAGAGATGTTTGAAGCTACTGACTGAATGAAAAGAGCTGGCATCTCACTCTCTTTGAATCTTCTTTATCATGCTAAGAGGAGCAGGAAAAAGCAAAAAATTTCAGAATTGCACGTTGCAATGTGGAGATATCACTGTTTGTGCATTTACAATATTCATTGATTTTTGCCATTAAAAAACGTCCAGAAATGTTTGAAGCTACTGACTGAATGAAAGGAGCTGGCATCTCACTCTCTTTGAATCTTCTTTATCATGCTAGGATTAGCAGGAAAAAGCAAAAAATTTCAGAATTGCACCTTGCAATGCGGAGAAATTACTGTTTGTGCATTTACAATATTCATTGATTTTTGCCATTGAAAAACATCATGTTATTCATATACCAGAAATGTTTGAAGCTACTGACTGAATGAAAATAGCTGGCATCTCACTCTCTTTGAATCTTCTTTATCATGCCAGGATTAGCAGGAAAAACCAAAAAATTTCAGAATTGCACCTTGCAATGCGGAGAAATTACTGTTTGTGCATTTACAATATTCATTGATTTTTGCCATTGAAAAACATGTTATTCATATACCAGAAATGTTTGAAGCTACTGACTGAATGAAAAGAGCTGGCATCTCACTCTCTTTGAATCTTCTTTATCATGCTAAGAGGAGCAGGAAAAAGCAAAAAATTTCAGAATTGCACCTTGCAATGTGGAGATATTACTGTTTGTGCATTTACAATATTCATTGATTTTTGCCATTGAAAAACGTCCAGAAATGTTTGAAGCTACTGACTGAATGAAAGGAGCTGGCATCTCACTCTCTTTGAATCTTCTTTATCATGCTAGGATTAGCAGGAAAAAGCAAAAAATTTCAGAATTGCACCTTGCAATGCGGAGAAATTACTGTTTGTGCATTTACAATATTCATTGATTTTTGCCATTGAAAAACATCATGTTATTCATATACCAGAAATGTTTGAAGCTACTGACTGAATGAAAAGAGCTGGCATCTCACTCTCTTTGAATCTTCTTTATCATGCTAAGAGGAGCAGGAAAAAGCAAAAAATTTCAGAATTGCACCTTGCAATGTGGAGATATTACTGTTTGTGCATTTACAATATTCATTGATTTTTGCCATTGAAAAACGTCTAGAAATGTTTGAAGCTACTGACTGAATGAAAGGAGCTGGCATCTCACTCTCTTTGAATCTTCTTTATCATGCTAGGATTAGCAGGAAAAAGCAAAAAATTTCAGAATTGCACCTTGCAATGCGGAGAAATTACTGTTTGTGCATTTACAATATTCATTGATTTTTGCCATTGAAAAACATCATGTTATTCATATACCAGAAATGTTTGAAGCTACTGACTGAATGAAAATAGCTGGCATCTCACTCTCTTTGAATCTTCTTTATCATGCTAGGATTAGCAGGAAAAAGCAAAAAATTTCAGAATTGCACCTTGCAATGCGGAGAAATTACTGTGTGTGCATTTACAATATTCATTGATTTTTGCCATTGAAAAACATGTTATTCATATACCAGAAATGTTTGAAGCTACTGACTGAATGAAAAGAGCTGGCATCTCACTCTCTTTGAATCTTCTTTATCATGCTAGGATTAGCAGGAAAAAGCAAAAAATTTCAGAATTGCACCTTGCAATGCGGAGAAATTACTGTTTGTGCATTTACAATATTCATTGATTTTTGCCATTGAAAAACATGTTATTCATATACCAGAAATGTTTGAAGCTACTGACTGAATGAAAAGAGCTGGCATCTCACTCTCTTTGAATCTTCTTTATCATGCCAGGATTAGCAGGAAAAAGCAAAAAATTTCAGAATTACACGTTGCAATGTGGAGATATTACTGTTTGTGCATTTACAATATTCATTGATTTTTGCCATTGAAAAACGTCCAGAAATGTTTGAAGCTACTGACTGAATGAAAGGAGCTGGCATCTCACTCTCTTTGAATCTTCTTTATCATGCTAGGATTAGCAGGAAAAAGCAAAAAATTTCAGAATTGCACCTTGCAATGCGGAGAAATTACTGTTTGTGCATTTACAATATTCATTGATTTTTGCCATTGAAAAACATCATGTTATTCATATACCAGAAATGTTTGAAGCTACTGACTGAATGAAAAGAGCTGGCATCTCACTCTCTTTGAATCTTCTTTATCATGCTAAGAGGAGCAGGAAAAAGCAAAAAATTTCAGAATTGCACCTTGCAATGTGGAGATATTACTGTTTGTGCATTTACAATATTCATTGATTTTTGCCATTGAAAAACGTCTAGAAATGTTTGAAGCTACTGACTGAATGAAAGGAGCTGGCATCTCACTCTCTTTGAATCTTCTTTATCATGCTAGGATTAGCAGGAAAAAAGCAAAAAATTTCAGAATTGCACCTTGCAATGCGGAGAAATTACTGTTTGTGCATTTACAATATTCATTGATTTTTGCCATTGAAAAACATCATGTTATTCATATACCAGAAATGTTTGAAGCTACTGACTGAATGAAAAGAGCTGGCATCTCACTCTCTTTGAATCTTCTTTATCATGCTAAGAGGAGCAGGAAAAAGCAAAAAATTTTAGAATTGCACCTTGCAATGTGGAGATATTACTGTTTGTGCATTTACAATATTCATTGATTTTTGCCATTGAAAAACGTCCAGAAATGTTTGAAGCTACTGACTGAATGAAAGGAGCTGGCATCTCAATCTCTTTGAATCTTCTTTATCATGCTAGGATTAGCAGGAAAAAGCAAAAAATTTCAGAATTGCACCTTGCAATGCGGAGAAATTACTGTTTGTGCATTTACAATATTCATTGATTTTTGCCATTGAAAAACATCATGTTATTCATATACCAGAGATGTTTGAAGCTACTGACTGAATGAAAAGAGCTGGCATCTCACTCTCTTTGAATCTTCTTTATCATGCTAAGAGGAGCAGGAAAAAGCAAAAAATTTCAGAATTGCACGTTGCAATGTGGAGATATCACTGTTTGTGCATTTACAATATTCATTGATTTTTGCCATTGAAAAACGTCCAGAAATGTTTGAAGCTACTGACTGAATGAAAGGAGCTGGCATCTCACTCTCTTTGAATCTTCTTTATCATGCTAGGATTAGCAGGAAAAAGCAAAAAATTTCAGAATTGCACCTTGCAATGCGGAGAAATTACTGTTTGTGCATTTACAATATTCATTGATTTTTGCCATTGAAAAACATTATGTTATTCATATACCAGAAATGTTTGAAGCTACTGACTGAATGAAAAGAGCTGGCATCTCACTCTCTTTGAATCTTCTTTATCATGCCAGGATTAGCAGGATAAAGCAAAAAATTTCAGAATTGCACGTTGCAATGTGGAGATATCACTGTTTGTGCATTTACAATATTCATTGATTTTTGCCATTGAAAAACGTCCAGAAATGTTTGAAGCTACTGACTGAATGAAAGGAGCTGGCATCTCACTCTTTTTGAATCTTCTTTATCATGCTAGGATTAGCAGGAAAAAGCAAAAAATTTCAGAATTGCACCTTGCAATGCGGAGAAATTACTGTTTGTGCATTTACAATATTCATTGATTTTTGCCATTGAAAAACATCATGTTATTCATATACCAGAGATGTTTGAAGCTACTGACTGAATGAAAAGAGCTGGCATCTCCCTCTCTTTGAATCTTCTTTATCATGCTAAGAGGAGCAGGAAAAAGCAAAAAATTTCAGAATTGCACCTTGCAATGTGGAGATATTACTGTTTGTGCATTTACAATATTCATTGATTTTTGCCATTGAAAAACGTCCAGAAATGTTTGAAGCTACTGACTGAATGAAAGGAGCTGGCATCTCACTCTCTTTGAATCTTCTTTATCATGCTAGGATTAGCAGGAAAAAGCAAAAAATTTCAGAATTGCACCTTGCAATGCGGAGAAATTACTGTTTGTGCATTTACAATATTCATTGATTTTTGCCATTGAAAAACATCATGTTATTCATATACCAGAGGTGTTTGAAGCTACTGACTGAATGAAAAGAGCTGGCATCTCCCTCTCTTTGAATCTTCTTTATCATGCTAAGAGGAGCAGGAAAAAGCAAAAAATTTCAGAATTGCACCTTGCAATGTGGAGATATTACTGTTTGTGCATTTACAATATTCATTGATTTTTGCCATTGAAAAACGTCCAGAAATGTTTGAAGCTACTGAATGAATGAAAGGAGCTGGCATCTCACTCTCTTTGAATCTTCTTTATCATGCTAGGATTAGCAGGAAAAAGCAAAAAATTTCAGAATTGCACCTTGCAATGCGGAGAAATTACTGTTTGTGCATTTACAATATTCATTGATTTTTGCCATTGAAAAACATCATGTTATTCATATACCAGAAATGTTTGAAGCTACTGACTGAATGAAAAGAGCTGGCATCTCACTCTCTTTGAATCTTCTTTATCATGCTAAGAGGAGCAGGAAAAAGCAAAAAATTTCAGAATTGCACCTTGCAATGTGGAGATATTACTGTTTGTGCATTTACAATATTCATTGATTTTTGCCATTGAAAAACGTCCAGAAATGTTTGAAGCTACTGACTGAATGAAAGGAGCTGGCATCTCAATCTCTTTGAATCTTCTTTATCATGCTAGGATTAGCAGGAAAAAGCAAAAAATTTCAGAATTGCACCTTGCAATGCGGAGAAATTACTGTTTGTGCATTTACAATATTCATTGATTTTTGCCATTGAAAAACATCATGTTATTCATAAACCAGAGATGTTTGAAGCTACTGACTGAATGAAAAGAGCTGGCATCTCACTCTCTTTGAATCTTCTTTATCATGCTAAGAGGAGCAGGAAAAAGCAAAAAATTTCAGAATTGCACCTTGCAATGTGGAGATATTACTGTTTGTGCATTTACAATATTCATTGATTTTTGCCATTGAAAAACGTCCAGAAATGTTTGAAGCTACTGACTGAATGAAAGGAGCTGGCATCTCAATCTCTTTGAATCTTCTTTATCATGCTAGGATTAGCAGGAAAAAGCAAAAAATTTCAGAATTGCACCTTGCAATGCGGAGAAATTACTGTATGTGTATTTACAATATTCATTGATTTTTGCCATTGAAAAACATCATGTTATTCATATACCAGAGATGTTTGAAGCTACTGACTGAATGAAAAGAGCTGGCATCTCACTCTCTTTGAATCTTCTTTATCATGCTAAGAGGAGCAGGAAAAAGCAAAAAATTTCAGAATTGCACGTTGCAATGTGGAGATATCACTGTTTGTGCATTTACAATATTCATTGATTTTTGCCATTGAAAAACGTCCAGAAATGTTTGAAGCTACTGACTGAATGAAAGGAGCTGGCATCTCACTCTCTTTGAATCTTCTTTATCATGCTAGGATTAGCAGGAAAAAGCAAAAAATTTCAGAATTGCACCTTGCAATGCGGAGAAATTACTGTTTGTGCATTTACAATATTCATTGATTTTTGCCATTGAAAAACATCATGTTATTCATATACCAGAAATGTTTGAAGCTCCTGACTGAATGAAAAGAGCTGGCATCTCACTCTCTTTGAATCTTCTTTATCATGCCAGGATTAGCAGGAAAAAGCAAAAAATTTCAGAATTGCACCTTGCAATGTGGAGATATTACTGTTTGTGCATTTACAATATTCATTGATTTTTGCCATTGAAAAATGTCCAGAAATGTTTGAAGCTACTGACTGAATGAAAGGAGCTGGCATCTCACTCTCTTTGAATCTTCTTTATCATGCTAGGATTAGCAGGAAAAAGCAAAAAATTTCAGAATTGCACCTTGCAATGCAGAGAAATTACTGTTTGTGCATTTACAATATTCATTGATTTTTGCCATTGAAAAACATCATGTTATTCATATACCAGAAATGTTTGAAGCTACTGACTGAATGAAAAGAGCTGGCATCTCACTCTCTTTGAATCTTCTTTATCATGCTAAGAGGAGCAGGAAAAAGCAAAAAATTTCAAAATTGCACCTTGCAATGTGGAGATATTACTGTTTGTGCATTTACAATATTCATTGATTTTTGCCATTGAAAAACGTCCAGAAATGTTTGAAGCTACTGACTGAATGAAAGGAGCTGGCATCTCACTCTCTTTGAATCTTCTTTATCATGCTAGGATTAGCAGGAAAAAGCAAAAAATTTCAGAATTGCACCTTGCAATGCGGAGAAATTACTGTTTGTGCATTTACAATATTCATTGATTTTTGCCATTGAAAAACATCATGTTATTCATATACCAGAAATGTTTGAAGCTACTGACTGAATGAAAAGAGCTGGCATCTCACTCTCTTTGAATCTTCTTTATCGTGCTAAGAGGAGCAGGAAAAAGCAAAAAATTTCAGAATTGCACCTTGCAATGTGGAGATATTACTGTTTGTGCATTTACAATATTCATTGATTTTTGCCATTGAAAAACGTCCAGAAATGTTTGAAGCTACTGACTGAATGAAAGGAGCTGGCATCTCAATCTCTTTGAATCTTCTTTATCATGCTAGGATTAGCAGGAAAAAGCAAAAAATTTCAGAATTGCACCTTGCAATGCGGAGAAATTACTGTTTGTGCATTTACAATATTCATTGATTTTTGCCATTGAAAAACATTATGTTATTCATATACCAGAAATGTTTGAAGCTACTGACTGAATGAAAAGAGCTGGCATCTCACTCTCTTTGAATCTTCTTTATCATGCCAGGATTAGCAGGACAAAGCAAAAAATTTCAGAATTGCACGTTGCAATGTGGAGATATCACTGTTTGTGCATTTACAATATTCATTGATTTTTGCCATTGAAAAACGTCCAGAAATGTTTGAAGCTACTGACTGAATGAAAGGAGCTGGCATCTCACTCTTTTTGAATCTTCTTTATCATGCTAGGATTAGCAGGAAAAAGCAAAAAATTTCAGAATTGCACCTTGCAATGCGGAGAAATTACTGTTTGTGCATTTACAATATTCATTGATTTTTGCCATTGAAAAACATCATGTTATTCATATACCAGAGATGTTTGAAGCTACTGACTGAATGAAAAGAGCTGGCATCTCCCTCTCTTTGAATCTTCTTTATCATGCTAAGAGGAGCAGGAAAAAGCAAAAAATTTCAGAATTGCACCTTGCAATGTGGAGATATTACTGTTTGTGCATTTACAATATTCATTGATTTTTGCCATTGAAAAACGTCCAGAAATGTTTGAAGCTACTGACTGAATGAAAGGAGCTGGCATCTCACTCTCTTTGAATCTTCTTTATCATGCTAGGATTAGCAGGAAAAAGCAAAAAATTTCAGAATTGCACCTTGCAATGCGGAGAAATTACTGTTTGTGCATTTACAATATTCATTGATTTTTGCCATTGAAAAACATCATGTTATTCATATACCAGAGGTGTTTGAAGCTACTGACTGAATGAAAAGAGCTGGCATCTCCCTCTCTTTGAATCTTCTTTATCATGCTAAGAGGAGCAGGAAAAAGCAAAAAATTTCAGAATTGCACCTTGCAATGTGGAGATATTACTGTTTGTGCATTTACAATATTCATTGATTTTTGCCATTGAAAAACGTCCAGAAATGTTTGAAGCTACTGAATGAATGAAAGGAGCTGGCATCTCACTCTCTTTGAATCTTCTTTATCATGCTAGGATTAGCAGGAAAAAGCAAAAAATTTCAGAATTGCACCTTGCAATGCGGAGAAATTACTGTTTGTGCATTTACAATATTCATTGATTTTTGCCATTGAAAAACATCATGTTATTCATATACCAGAAATGTTTGAAGCTACTGACTGAATGAAAAGAGCTGGCATCTCACTCTCTTTGAATCTTCTTTATCATGCTAAGAGGAGCAGGAAAAAGCAAAAAATTTCAGAATTGCACCTTGCAATGTGGAGATATTAGTGTTTGTGCATTTACAATATTCATTGATTTTTGCCATTGAAAAACGTCCAGAAATGTTTGAAGCTACTGACTGAATGAAAGGAGCTGGCATCTCAATCTCTTTGAATCTTCTTTATCATGCTAGGATTAGCAGGAAAAAGCAAAAAATTTCAGAATTGCACCTTGCAATGCGGAGAAATTACTGTTTGTGCATTTACAATATTCATTGATTTTTGCCATTGAAAAACATCATGTTATTCATAAACCAGAGATGTTTGAAGCTACTGACTGAATGAAAAGAGCTGGCATCTCACTCTCTTTGAATCTTCTTTATCATGCTAAGAGGAGCAGGAAAAAGCAAAAAATTTCAGAATTGCACCTTGCAATGTGGAGATATTACTGTTTGTGCATTTACAATATTCATTGATTTTTGCCATTGAAAAACGTCCAGAAATGTTTGAAGCTACTGACTGAATGAAAGGAGCTGGCATCTCAATCTCTTTGAATCTTCTTTATCATGCTAGGATTAGCAGGAAAAAGCAAAAAATTTCAGAATTGCACCTTGCAATGCGGAGAAATTACTGTATGTGCATTTACAATATTCATTGATTTTTGCCATTGAAAAACATCATGTTATTCATATACCAGAGATGTTTGAAGCTACTGACTGAATGAAAATAGCTGGCATCTCACTCTCTTTGAATCTTCTTTATCATGCTAAGAGGAGCAGGAAAAAGCAAAAAATTTCAGAATTGCACGTTGCAATGTGGAGATATCACTGTTTGTGCATTTACAATATTCATTGATTTTTGCCATTGAAAAACGTCCAGAAATGTTTGAAGCTACTGACTGAATGAAAGGAGCTGGCATCTCACTCTCTTTGAATCTTCTTTATCATGCTAGGATTAGCAGGAAAAAGCAAAAAATTTCAGAATTGCACCTTGCAATGCGGAGAAATTACTGTTTGTGCATTTACAATATTCATTGATTTTTGCCATTGAAAAACATCATGTTATTCATATACCAGAAATGTTTGAAGCTCCTGACTGAATGAAAAGAGCTGGCATCTCACTCTCTTTGAATCTTCTTTATCATGCCAGGATTAGCAGGAAAAAGCAAAAAATTTCAGAATTGCACCTTGCAATGTGGAGATATTACTGTTTGTGCATTTACAATATTCATTGATTTTTGCCATTGAAAAATGTCCAGAAATGTTTGAAGCTACTGACTGAATGAAAGGAGCTGGCATCTCACTCTCTTTGAATCTTCTTTATCATGCTAGGATTAGCAGGAAAAAGCAAAAAATTTCAGAATTGCACCTTGCAATGCAGAGAAATTACTGTTTGTGCATTTACAATATTCATTGATTTTTGCCATTGAAAAATGTCCAGAAATGTTTGAAGCTACTGACTGAATGAAAGGAGCTGGCATCTCACTCTCTTTGAATCTTCTTTATCATGCTAGGATTAGCAGGAAAAAGCAAAAATTTCAGAATTGCACCTTGCAATGCGGAGAAATTACTGTTTGTGCATTTACAATATTCATTGATTTTTGCCATTGAAAAACATCATGTTATTCATATACCAGAAATGTTTGAAGCTACTGACTGAATGAAAAGAGCTGGCATCTCACTCTCTTTGAATCTTCTTTATCATGCTAAGAGGAGCAGGAAAAAGCAAAAAATTTCAGAATTGCACCTTGCAATGTGGAGATATTACTGTTTGTGCATTTACAATATTCATTGATTTTTGCCATTGAAAAACGTCCAGAAATGTTTGAAGCTACTGACTGAATGAAAGGAGCTGGCATCTCAATCTCTTTGAATCTTCTTTATCATGCTAGGATTAGCAGGAAAAAGCAAAAAATTTCAGAATTGCACCTTGCAATGCGGAGAAATTACTGTTTGTGCATTTACAATATTCATTGATTTTTGCCATTGAAAAACATCATGTTATTCATAAACCAGAGATGTTTGAAGCTACTGACTGAATGAAAAGAGCTGGCATCTCACTCTCTTTGAATCTTCTTTATCATGCTAAGAGGAGCAGGAAAAAGCAAAAAATTTCAGAATTGCACCTTGCAATGTGGAGATATTACTGTTTGTGCATTTACAATATTCATTGATTTTTGCCATTGAAAAACGTCCAGAAATGTTTGAAGCTACTGACTGAATGAAAGGAGCTGGCATCTCAATCCCTTTGAATCTTCTTTATCATGCTAGGATTAGCAGGAAAAAGCAAAAAATTTCAGAATTGCACCTTGCAATGCGGAGAAATTACTGTATGTGCATTTACAATATTCATTGATTTTTGCCATTGAAAAACATCATGTTATTCATATACCAGAGATGTTTGAAGCTACTGACTGAATGAAAATAGCTGGCATCTCACTCTCTTTGAATCTTCTTTATCATGCTAAGAGGAGCAGGAAAAAGCAAAAAATTTCAGAATTGCACGTTGCAATGTGGAGATATCACTGTTTGTGCATTTACAATATTCATTGATTTTTGCCATTGAAAAACGTCCAGAAATGTTTGAAGCTACTGACTGAATGAAAGGAGCTGGCATCTCACTCTCTTTGAATCTTCTTTATCATGCTAGGATTAGCAGGAAAAAGCAAAAAATTTCAGAATTGCACCTTGCAATGCGGAGAAATTACTGTTTGTGCATTTACAATATTCATTGATTTTTGCCATTGAAAAACATCATGTTATTCATATACCAGAAATGTTTGAAGCTCCTGACTGAATGAAAAGAGCTGGCATCTCACTCTCTTTGAATCTTCTTTATCATGCCAGGATTAGCAGGAAAAAGCAAAAAATTTCAGAATTGCACCTTGCAATGTGGAGATATTACTGTTTGTGCATTTACAATATTCATTGATTTTTGCCATTGAAAAATGTCCAGAAATGTTTGAAGCTACTGACTGAATGAAAGGAGCTGGCATCTCACTCTCTTTGAATCTTCTTTATCATGCTAGGATTAGCAGGAAAAAGCAAAAAATTTCAGAATTGCACCTTGCAATGCAGAGAAATTACTGTTTGTGCATTTACAATATTCATTGATTTTTGCCATTGAAAAACATCATGTTATTCATATACCAGAAATGTTTGAAGCTACTGACTGAATGAAAAGAGCTGGCATCTCACTCTCTTTGAATCTTCTTTATCATGCCAGGATTAGCAGGAAAAAGCAAAAAATTTCAGAATTGCACCTTGCAATGTGGAGATATTACTGTTTGTGCATTTACAATATTCATTGATTTTTGCCATTGAAAAACGTCCAGAAATGTTTGAAGCTACTGACTGAATGAAAGGAGCTGGCATCTCACTCTCTTTGAATCTTCTTTATCATGCTAGGATTAGCAGGAAAAAGCAAAAAATTTCAGAATTGCACCTTGCAATGCGGAGAAATTACTGTTTGTGCATTTACAATATTCATTGATTTTTGCCATTGAAAAACATCATGTTATTCATAAACCAGAGATGTTTGAAGCTACTGACTGAATGAAAAGAGCTGGCATCTCACTCTCTTTGAATCTTCTTTATCATGCTAAGAGGAGCAGGAAAAAGCAAAAAATTTCAGAATTGCACCTTGCAATGTGGAGATATTACTGTTTGTGCATTTACAATATTCATTGATTTTTGCCATTGAAAAACGTCCAGAAATGTTTGAAGCTACTGACTGAATGAAAGGAGCTGGCATCTCAATCTCTTTGAATCTTCTTTATCATGCTAGGATTAGCAGGAAAAAGCAAAAAATTTCAGAATTGCACCTTGCAATGCGGAGAAATTACTGTATGTGTATTTACAATATTCATTGATTTTTGCCATTGAAAAACATCATGTTATTCATATACCAGAGATGTTTGAAGCTACTGACTGAATGAAAAGAGCTGGCATCTCACTCTCTTTGAATCTTCTTTATCATGCTAAGAGGAGCAGGAAAAAGCAAAAAATTTCAGAATTGCACGTTGCAATGTGGAGATATCACTGTTTGTGCATTTACAATATTCATTGATTTTTGCCATTGAAAAACGTCCAGAAATGTTTGAAGCTACTGACTGAATGAAAGGAGCTGGCATCTCACTCTCTTTGAATCTTCTTTATCATGCTAGGATTAGCAGGAAAAAGCAAAAAATTTCAGAATTGCACCTTGCAATGCGGAGAAATTACTGTTTGTGCATTTACAATATTCATTGATTTTTGCCATTGAAAAACATCATGTTATTCATATACCAGAAATGTTTGAAGCTCCTGACTGAATGAAAAGAGCTGGCATCTCACTCTCTTTGAATCTTCTTTATCATGCCAGGATTAGCAGGAAAAAGCAAAAAATTTCAGAATTGCACCTTGCAATGTGGAGATATTACTGTTTGTGCATTTACAATATTCATTGATTTTTGCCATTGAAAAATGTCCAGAAATGTTTGAAGCTACTGACTGAATGAAAGGAGCTGGCATCTCACTCTCTTTGAATCTTCTTTATCATGCTAGGATTAGCAGGAAAAAGCAAAAAATTTCAGAATTGCACCTTGCAATGCAGAGAAATTACTGTTTGTGCATTTACAATATTCATTGATTTTTGCCATTGAAAAACATCATGTTATTCATATACCAGAAATGTTTGAAGCTACTGACTGAATGAAAAGAGCTGGCATCTCACTCTCTTTGAATCTTCTTTATCATGCCAGGATTAGCAGGAAAAAGCAAAAAATTTCAGAATTGCACCTTGCAATGTGGAGATATTACTGTTTGTGCATTTACAATATTCATTGATTTTTGCCATTGAAAAACGTCCAGAAATGTTTGAAGCTACTGACTGAATGAAAGGAGCTGGCATCTCACTCTCTTTGAATCTTCTTTATCATGCTAGGATTAGCAGGAAAAAGCAAAAAATTTCAGAATTGCACCTTGCAATGCGGAGAAATTACTGTTTGTGCATTTACAATATTCATTGATTTTTGCCATTGAAAAACATGTTATTCATATACCAGAAATGTTTGAAGCTACTGACTGAATGAAAAGAGCTGGCATCTCACTCTCTTTGAATCTTCTTTATCATGCTAAGAGGAGCAGGAAAAAGCAAAAAATTTCAAAATTGCACCTTGCAATGTGGAGATATTACTGTTTGTGCATTTACAATATTCATTGATTTTTGCCATTGAAAAACGTCCAGAAATGTTTGAAGCTACTGACTGAATGAAAGGAGCTGGCATCTCACTCTCTTTGAATCTTCTTTATCATGCTAGGATTAGCAGGAAAAAGCAAAAAATTTCAGAATTGCACCTTGCAATGCGGAGAAATTACTGTTTGTGCATTTACAATATTCATTGATTTTTGCCATTGAAAAACATCATGTTATTCATATACCAGAAATGTTTGAAGCTACTGACTGAATGAAAAGAGCTGGCATCTCACTCTCTTTGAATCTTCTTTATCGTGCTAAGAGGAGCAGGAAAAAGCAAAAAATTTCAGAATTGCACCTTGCAATGTGGAGATATTACTGTTTGTGCATTTACAATATTCATTGATTTTTGCCATTGAAAAACGTCCAGAAATGTTTGAAGCTACTGACTGAATGAAAGGAGCTGGCATCTCACTCTCTTTGAATCTTCTTTATCATGCTAGGATTAGCAGGAAAAAGCAAAAAATTTCAGAATTGCACCTTGCAATGCGGAGAAATTACTGTTTGTGCATTTACAATATTCATTGATTTTTGCCATTGAAAAACATCATGTTATTCATATACCAGAAATGTTTGAAGCTACTGACTGAATGAAAAGAGCTGGCATCTCACTCTCTTTGAATCTTCTTTATCATGCTAAGAGGAGCAGGAAAAAGCAAAAAATTTCAGAATTGCACCTTGCAATGTGGAGATATTACTGTTTGTGCATTTACAATATTCATTGATTTTTGCCATTGAAAAACGTCCAGAAATGTTTGAAGCTACTGACTGAATGAAAGGAGCTGGCATCTCAATCTCTTTGAATCTTCTTTATCATGCTAGCATTAGCAGGAAAAAGCAAAAAATTTCAGAATTGCACCTTGCAATGCGGAGAAATTATTGTTTGTGCATTTACAATATTCATTGATTTTTGCCATTGAAAAACATCATGTTATTCATATACCAGAGATGTTTGAAGCTACTGACTGAATGAAAAGAGCTGGCATCTCACTCTCTTTGAATCTTCTTTATCATGCTAAGAGGAGCAGGAAAAAGCAAAAAATTTCAGAATTGCACCTTGCAATGTGGAGATATTACTGTTTGTGCATTTACAATATTCATTGATTTTTGCCATTGAAAAACGTCCAGAAATGTTTGAAGCTACTGACTGAATGAAAGGAGCTGGCATCTCAATCTCTTTGAATCTTCTTTATCATGCTAGGATTAGCAGGAAAAAGCAAAAAATTTCAGAATTGCACCTTGCAATGCGGAGAAATTACTGTTTGTGCATTTACAATATTCATTGATTTTTGCCATTGAAAAATATCATGTTATTCATATACCAGAGATGTTTGAAGCTACTGACTGAATGAAAAGAGCTGGCATCTCACTCTCTTTGAATCTTCTTTATCATGCTAAGAGGAGCAGGAAAAAGCAAAAAATTTCAGAATTGCACGTTGCAATGTGGAGATATCACTGTTTGTGCATTTACAATATTCATTGATTTTTGCCATTGAAAAACGTCCAGAAATGTTTGAAGCTACTGACTGAATGAAAGGAGCTGGCATCTCACTCTCTTTGAATCTTCTTTATCATGCTAGGATTAGCAGGAAAAAGCAAAAAATTTCAGAATTGCACCTTGCAATGCGGAGAAATTACTGTTTGTGCATTTACAATATTCATTGATTTTTGCCATTGAAAAACATCATGTTATTCATATACCAGAAATGTTTGAAGCTACTGACTGAATGAAAAGAGCTGGCATCTCACTCTCTTTGAATCTTCTTTATCATGCCAGGATTAGCAGGAAAAAGCAAAAAATTTCAGAATTGCACCTTGCAATGTGGAGATATTACTGTTTGTGCATTTACAATATTCATTGATTTTTGCCATTGAAAAATGTCCAGAAATGTTTGAAGCTACTGACTGAATGAAAGGAGCTGGCATCTCACTCTCTTTGAATCTTCTTTATCATGCCAGGATTAGCAGGAAAAAGCAAAAAATTTCAGAATTGCACCTTGCAATGCGGAGAAATTACTGTTTGTGCATTTACAATATTCATTGATTTTTGCCATTGAAAAACATCATGTTATTCATATACCAGAAATGTTTGAAGCTACTGACTGAATGAAAAGAGCTGGCATCTCACTTTCTTTGAATCTTCTTTATCATGCCAGGATTAGCAGGAAAAAGCAAAAAATTTCAGAATTGCACCTTGCAATGTGGAGATATTATTGTTTGTGCATTTACAATATTCATTGATTTTTGCCATTGAAAAACGTCCAGAAATGTTTGAAGCTACTGACTGAATGAAAGGAGCTGGCATCTCACTCTCTTTGAATCTTCTTTATCATGCTAGGATTAGCAGGAAAAAGCAAAAAATTTCAGAATTGCACCTTGCAATGCGGAGAAATTACTGTTTGTGCATTTACAATATTCATTGATTTTTGCCATTGAAAAACATCATGTTATTCATATACCAGAAATGTTTGAAGCTACTGACTGAATGAAAAGAGCTGGCATCTCGCTTTCTTTGAATCTTCTTTATCATGCCAGGATTAGCAGGAAAAAGCAAAAAATTTCAGAATTGCACCTTGCAATGTGGAGATATTACTGTTTGTGCATTTACAATATTCATTGATTTTTGCCATTGAAAAACGTCCAGAAATGTTTGAAGCTACTGACTGAATGAAAGGAGCTGGCATCTCACTCTCTTTGAATCTTCTTTATCATGCTAGGATTAGCAGGAAAAAGCAAAAAATTTCAGAATTGCACCTTGCAATGCGGAGAAATTACTGTTTGTGCATTTACAATATTCATTGATTTTTGCCATTGAAAAACATGTTATTCATATACCAGAAATGTTTGAAGTTACTGACTGAATGAAAAGAGCTGGCATCTCACTCTCTTTGAATCTTCTTTATCATGCTAAGAGGAGCAGGAAAAAGCAAAAAATTTCAGAATTGCACCTTGCAATGTGGAGATATTACTGTTTGTGCATTTACAATATTCATTGATTTTTGCCATTGAAAAACGTCCAGAAATGTTTGAAGCTACTGACTGAATGAAAGGAGCTGGCATCTCACTCTCTTTGAATCTTCTTTATCATGCTAGGATTAGCAGGAAAAAGCAAAAAATTTCAGAATTGCACCTTGCAATGCGGAGAAATTACTGTTTGTGCATTTACAATATTCATTGATTCTTGCCATTGAAAAATATCATGTTATTCATATACCAGAAATGTTTGAAGCTACTGACTGAATGAAAAGAGCTGGCATCTCACTCTCTTTGAATCTTCTTTATCATGCTAAGAGGAGCAGGAAAAAGCAAAAAATTTCAGAATTGCACCTTGCAATGTGGAGATATTACTGTTTGTGCATTTACAATATTCATTGATTTTTGCCATTGAAAAACGTCCAGAAATGTTTGAAGCTACTGACTGAATGAAAGGAGCTGGCATCTCACTCTCTTTGAATCTTCTTTATCATGCTAGGATTAGCAGGAAAAAGCAAAAAATTTCAGAATTGCACCTTGTAATGCGGAGAAATTACTGTTTGTGCATTTACAATATTCATTGATTTTTGCCATTGAAAAACATCATGTTATTCATATACCAGAAATGTTTGAAGCTACTGACTGAATGAAAAGAGCTGGCATCTCACTCTCTTTGAATCTTCTTTATCATGCTAAGAGGAGCAGGAAAAAGCAAAAAATTTCAGAATTGCACCTTGCAATGTGGAGATATTACTGTTTGTGCATTTACAATATTCATTGATTTTTGCCATTGAAAAACGTCCAGAAATGTTTGAAGCTACTGACTGAATGAAAGGAGCTGGCATCTCAATCTCTTTGAATCTTCTTTATCATGCTAGGATTAGCAGGAAAAAGCAAAAAATTTCAGAATTGCACCTTGCAATGCGGAGAAATTACTGTTTGTGCATTTACAATATTCATTGATTTTTGCCATTGAAAAACATGTTATTCATATACCAGAAATGTTTGAAGCTACTGACTGAATGAAAAGAGCTGGCATCTCACTCTCTTTGAATCTTCTTTATCATGCTAAGAGGAGCAGGAAAAAGCAAAAAATTTCAGAATTGCACGTTGCAATGTGGAGATATTACTGTTTGTGCATTTACAATATTCATTGATTTTTGCCATTGAAAAATGTCCAGAAATGTTTGAAGCTACTGACTGAATGACAGGAGCTGACATCTCACTCTCTTTGAATCTTCTTTATCATGCTAGGATTAGCAGGAAAAAGCAAAAAATTTCAGAATTGCACCTTGCAATGCGGAGAAATTACTGTTTGTGCATTTACAATATTCATTGATTTTTGCCTTTGAAAAACATCATGTTATTCATATACCAGAAATGTTTGAAGCTACTGACTGAATGAAAAGAGCTGGCATCTCACTCTCTTTGAATCTTCTTTATCATGCTAAGAGGAGCAGGAAAAAGCAAAAAATTTCAGAATTGCACCTTGCAATGTGGAGATATTACTGTTTGTGCATTTACAATATTCATTGATTTTTGCCATTGAAAAACGTCCAGAAATATTTGAAGCTACTGACTGAATGAAAGGAGCTGGCATCTCAATCTCTTTGAATCTTCTTTATCATGCTAGGATTAGCAGGAAAAAGCAAAAAATTTCAGAATTGCACCTTGCAATGCGGAGAAATTACTGTTTGTGCATTTACAATATTCATTGATTTTTGCCATTGAAAAACATCATGTTATTCATATACCAGAGATGTTTGAAGCTACTGACTGAATGAAAAGAGCTGGCATCTCACTCTCTTTGAATCTTCTTTATCATGCTAAGAGGAGCAGGAAAAAGCAAAAAATTTCAGAATTGCACCTTGCAATGTGGAGATATTACTGTTTGTGCATTTACAATATTCATTGATTTTTGCCATTGAAAAACGTCCAGAAATGTTTGAAGCTACTGACTGAATGAAAGGAGCTGGCATCTCAATCTCTTTGAATCTTCTTTATCATGCTAGGATTAGCAGGAAAAAGCAAAAAATTTCAGAATTGCACCTTGCAATGCGGAGAAATTACTGTTTGTGCATTTACAATATTCATTGATTTTTGCCATTGAAAAACATCATGTTATTCATATACCAGAGATGTTTGAAGCTACTGACTGAATGAAAAGAGCTGGCAACTCACTCTCTTTGAATCTTCTTTATCATGCTAAGAGGAGCAGGAAAAAGCAAAAAATTTCAGAATTGCACGTTGCAATGTGGAGATATCACTGTTTGTGCATTTACAATATTCATTGATTTTTGCCATTGAAAAACGTCCAGAAATGTTTGAAGCTACTGACTGAATGAAAGGAGCTGGCATCTCACTCTCTTTGAATCTTCTTTATCATGCTAGGATTAGCAGGAAAAAGCAAAAAATTTCAGAATTGCACCTTGCAATGCGGAGAAATTACTGTTTGTGCATTTACAATATTCATTGATTTTTGCCATTGAAAAACATCATGTTATTCATATACCAGAAATGTTTGAAGCTACTGACTGAATGAAAAGAGCTGGCATCTCACTCTCTTTGAATCTTCTTTATCATGCCAGGATTAGCAGGAAAAAGCAAAAAATTTCAGAATTGCACCTTGCAATGTGGAGATATTACTGTTTGTGCATTTACAATATTCATTGATTTTTGCCATTGAAAAATGTCCAGAAATGTTTGAAGCTACTGACTGAATGAAAGGAGCTGGCATCTCACTCTCTTTGAATCTTCTTTATCATGCTAGGATTAGCAGGAAAAAGCAAAAAATTTCAGAATTGCACCTTACAATGCGGAGAAATTACTGTTTGTGCATTTACAATATTCATTGATTTTTGCCATTGAAAAACATCATGTTATTCATATACCAGAAATGTTTGAAGCTACTGACTGAATGAAAAGAGCTGGCATCTCACTTTCTTTGAATCTTCTTTATCATGCCAGGATTAGCAGGAAAAAGCAAAAAATTTCAGAATTGCACCTTGCAATGTGGAGATATTACTGTTTGTGCATTTACAATATTCATTGATTTTTGCCATTGAAAAACGTCCAGAAATGTTTGAAGCTACTGACTGAATGAAAGGAGCTGGCATCTCACTCTCTTTGAATCTTCTTTATCATGCTAGGATTAGCAGGAAAAAGCAAAAAATTTCAGAATTGCACATTGCAATGCGGAGAAATTACTGTTTGTGCATTTACAATATTCATTGATTTTTGCCATTGAAAAACATGTTATTCATATACCAGAAATGTTTGAAGCTACTGACTGAATGAAAAGAGCTGGCATCTCACTCTCTTTGAATCTTCTTTATCATGCTAAGAGGAGCAGGAAAAAGCAAAAAATTTCAGAATTGCACCTTGCAATGTGGAGATATTACTGTTTGTGCATTTACAATATTCATTGATTTTTGCCATTGAAAAACGTCCAGAAATGTTTGAAGCTACTGACTGAATGAAAGGAGCTGGCATCTCACTCTCTTTGAATCTTCTTTATCATGCTAGGATTAGCAGGAAAAAGCAAAAAATTTCAGAATTGCACCTTGCAATGCGGAGAAATTACTGTTTGTGCATTTACAATATTCATTGATTTTTGCCATTGAAAAACATCATGTTATTCATATACCAGAAATGTTTGAAGCTACTGACTGAATGAAAAGAGCTGGCATCTCACTCTCTTTGAATCTTCTTTATCATGCTAAGAGGAGCAGGAAAAAGCAAAAAATTTCAGAATTGCACCTTGCAATGTGGAGATATTACTGTTTGTGCATTTACAATATTCATTGATTTTTGCCATTGAAAAACGTCCAGAAATGTTTGAAGCTACTGACTGAATGAAAGGAGCTGGCATCTCAATCTCTTTGAATCTTCTTTATCATGCTAGGATTAGCAGGAAAAAGCAAAAAATTTCAGAATTGCACCTTGCAATGCGGAGAAATTACTGTTTGTGCATTTACAATATTCATTGATTTTTGCCATTGAAAAACATGTTATTCATATACCAGAAATGTTTGAAGCTACTGACTGAATGAAAAGAGCTGGCATCTCACTCTCTTTGAATCTTCTTTATCATGCTAAGAGGAGCAGGAAAAAGCAAAAAATTTCAGAATTGCACCTTGCAATGTGGAGATATTACTGTTTGTGCATTTACAATATTCATTGATTTTTGCAATTGAAAAACGTCCAGAAATGTTTGAAGCTACTGACTGAATGAAAGAAGCTGGCATCTCAATCTCTTTGAATCTTCTTTATCATGCTAGGATTAGCAGGAAAAAGCAAAAAATTTCAGAATTGCACCTTGCAATGCGGAGAAATTACTGTTTGTGCATTTACAATATTCATTGATTTTTGCCATTGAAAAACATCATGTTATTCATATACCAGAAATGTTTGAAGCTACTGACTGAATGAAAAGAGCTGGCATCTCACTCTCTTTGAATCTTCTTTATCATGCCAGGATTAGCAGGAAAAAGCAAAAAATTTCAGAATTGCACATTGCAATGTGGAGATATTACTGTTTGTGCATTTACAATATTCATTGATTTTTGCCATTGAAAAACGTCCAGAAATGTTTGAAGCTACTGACTGAATGAAAGGAGCTGGCATCTCACTCTCTTTGAATCTTCTTTATCATGCTAGGATTAGCAGGAAAAAGCAAAAAATTTCAGAATTGCACCTTGCAATGCGGAGAAATTACTGTTTGTGCATTTACAATATTCATTGATTTTTGCCATTGAAAAACATCATGTTATTCATATACCAGAAATGTTTGAAGCTACTGACTGAATGAAAAGAGCTGGCATCTCACTCTCTTTGAATCTTCTTTATCATGCCAGGGTTAGCAGGAAAAAGCAAAAAATTTCAGAATTGCACCTTGCAATGTGGAGATATTACTGTTTGTGCATTTACAATATTCATTGATTTTTGCCATTGAAAAACGTCCAGAAATGTTTGAAGCTACTGACTGAATGAAAGGAGCTGGCATCTCACTCTATTTGAATCTTCTTTATCATGCTAGGATTAGCAGGAAAAAGCAAAAAATTTCAGAATTGCACCTTGCAATGCGGAGAAATTACTGTTTGTGCATTTACAATATTCATTGATTTTTGCCTTTGAAAAACATGTTATTCATATACCAGAAATGTTTGAAGCTACTGACTGAATGAAAAGAGCTGGCATCTCACTCTCTTTGAATCTTCTTTATCATGCTAAGAGGAGCAGGAAAAAGCAAAAAATTTCAGAATTGCACCTTGCAATGTGGAGATATTACTGTTTGTGCATTTACAATATTCATTGATTTTTGCCATTGAAAAACGTCCAGAAATGTTTGAAGCTACTGACTGAATGAAAGGAGCTGGCATCTCACTCTCTTTGAATCTTCTTTATCATGCTAGGATTAGCAGGAAAAAGCAAAAAATTTCAGAATTGCACCTTGCAATGCGGAGAAATTACTGTTTGTGCATTTACAATATTCATTGATTTTTGCCATTGAAAAACATCATGTTATTCATATACCAGAGATGTTTGAAGCTACTGACTGAATGAAAAGAGCTGGTATCTCACTCTCTTTAATTCTTCTTTATCATGCTAAGAGGAGCAGGAAAAAGCAAAAAATTTCAGAATTGCACCTTGCAATGTGGAGATATTACTGTTTATGCATTTACAATATTCATTGATTTTTGCCATTGAAAAACGTCCAGAAATGTTTGAAGCTACTGACTGAATGAAAGGAGCTGGCATCTCACTCTCTTTGAATCTTCTTTATCATCTAGGATTAGCAGGAAAAAGCAAAAAATTTCAGAATTGCACCTTGCAATGCGGAGAAATTACTGTTTGTGCATTTACAATATTCATTGATTTTTGCCATTGAAAAACATCATGTTATTCATATACCAGAGATGTTTGAAGCTACTGACTGAATGAAAAGAGCTGGTATCTCACTCTCTTTGAATCTTCTTTATCATGCTAAGAGAAGCAGGAAAAAGCAAAAAATTTCAGAATTGCACGTTGCAATGTGGAGATATCACTGTTTGTGCATTTACAATATTGATTGATTTTTGCCATTGAAAAACGTCCAGAAATGTTTGAAGCTACTGACTGAATGAAAGGAGCTGGCATCTCACTCTCTTTGAATCTTCTTTATCATGCTAGGATTAGCAGGAAAAAGCAAAAAATTTCAGAATTGCACCTTGCAATGCGGAGAAATTACTGTTTGTGCATTTACAATATTCATTGATTCTTGCCATTGAAAAACATCATGTTATTCATATACCAGAAATGATTGAAGCTACTGACTGAATGAAAAGAGCTGGCATCTCACTCTCTTTGAATCTTCTTTATCATGCCAGGATTAGCAGGAAAAAGGAAAAAAATTTCAGAATTGCACCTTGCAATGCGGAGAAATTACTGTTTGTGCATTTACAATATTCATTGATTTTTGCCATTGAAAAACATCATGTTATTCATATACCAGAAATGTTTGAAGCTACTGACTGAATGAAAGGAGCTGGCATCTCACTCTCTTTGAATCTTCTTTATCATGCTAGGATTAGAAGGAAAAAGCAAAAAATTTCAGAATTGCACCTTGCAATGCGGAGAAATTACTGTTTGTGCATTTACAATATTCATTGATTTTTGCCATTGAAAAACATGTTATTCATATACCAGAAATGTTTGAAGCTACTGACTGAATGAAAAGAGCTGGCATCTCACTCTCTTTGAATCTTCTTTATCATGCTAAGAGGAGCAGGAAAAAGCAAAAAATTTCAGAATTGCACCTTGCAATGTGGAGATATTACTGTTTGTGCATTTACAATATTCATTGATTTTTGCCATTGAAAAACGTCCAGAAATGTTTGAAGCTACTGACTGAATGAAAGGAGCTGGCATCTCACTCTCTTTGAATCTTCTTTATCATGCTAGGATTAGCAGGAAAAAGCAAAAAAATTCAGAATTGCACCTTGCAATGCGGAGAAATTACTGTTTGTGCATTTACAATATTCATTGATTTTTGCCATTGAAAAACATCATGTTATTCATATACCAGAAATGTTTGAAGCTACTGACTGAATGAAAAGAGCTGGCATCTCACTCTCTTTGAATCTTCTTTATCATGCTAAGAGGAGCAGGAAAAAGCAAAAAATTTCAGAATTGCACCTTGCAATGCGGAGAAATTACTGTTTGTGCATTTACAATATTCATTGATTTTTGCCATTGAAAAACATCATGTTATTCATATACCAGAAATGTTTGAAGCTACTGACTGAATGAAAAGAGCTGGCATCTCACTCTCTTTGAATCTTCTTTATCATGCTAAGAGGAGCAGGAAAAAGCAAAAAATTTCAGAATTGCACCTTGCAATGTGGAGATATTACTGTTTGTGCATTTACAATATTCATTGATTTTTGCCATTGAAAAACGTCCAGAAATGTTTGAAGCTACTGACTGAATGAAAGGAGCTGGCATCTCACTCTCTTTGAATCTTCTTTATCATGCTAGGATTAGCAGGAAAAAGCAAAAAATTTCAGAATTGCACCTTGCAATGCGGAGAAATTACTGTTTGTGCATTTACAATATTCATTGATTTTTGCCATTGAAAAACATCATGTTATTCATATACCAGAAATGTTTGAAGCTACTGACTGAATGAAAAGAGCTGGCATCTCACTCTCTTTGAATCTTCTTTATCATGCTAAGAGGAGCAGGAAAAAGCAAAAAATTTCAGAATTGCACCTTGCAATGTGGAGATATTACTGTTTGTGCATTTACAATATTCATTGATTTTTGCCATTGAAAAACGTCCAGAAATGTTTGAAGTTACTGACTGAATGAAAGGAGCTGGCATCTCAATCTCTTTGAATCTTCTTTATCATGCCAGGATTAGCAGGAAAAAGCAAAAAATTTCAGAATTGCACCTTGCAATGCGGAGAAATTACTGTTTGTGCATTTACAATATTCATTGATTTTTGCCATTGAAAAACATCATGTTATTCATATACCAGAAATGTTTGAAGCTACTGACTGAATGAAAGGAGCTGGCATCTCACTCTCTTTGAATCTTCTTTATCATGCTAGGATTAGCAGGAAAAAGCAAAAAATTTCAGAATTGCACCTTGCAATGCGGAGAAATTACTGTTTGTGCATTTACAATATTCATTGATTTTTGCCATTGAAAAACATGTTATTCATATACCAGAAATGTTTGAAGCTACTGACTGAATGAAAAGAGCTGGCATCTCACTCTCTTTGAATCTTCTTTATCATGCTAAGAGGAGCAGGAAAAAGCAAAAAATTTCAGAATTGCACCTTGCAATGTGGAGATATTACTGTTTGTGCATTTACAATATTCATTGATTTTTGCCATTGAAAAACGTCCAGAAATGTTTGAAGCTACTGACTGAATGAAAGGAGCTGGCATCTCACTCTCTTTGAATCTTCTTTATCATGCTAGGATTAGCAGGAAAAAGCAAAAAATTTCAGAATTGCACCTTGCAATGCGGAGAAATTACTGTTTGTGCATTTACAATATTCATTGATTTTTGCCATTGAAAAACATCATGTTATTCATATACCAGAAATGTTTGAAGCTACTGACTGAATGAAAAGAGCTGGCATCTCACTCTCTTTGAATCTTCTTTATCATGCTAAGAGGAGCAGGAAAAAGCAAAAAATTTCAGAATTGCACCTTGCAATGTGGAGATATTACTGTTTGTGCATTTACAATATTCATTGATTTTTGCCATTGAAAAACGTCCAGAAATGTTTGAAGCTACTGACTGAATGAAAGGAGCTGGCATCTCACTCTCTTTGAATCTTCTTTATCATGCTAGGATTAGCAGGAAAAAGCAAAAAATTTCAGAATTGCACCTTGCAATGCGGAGAAATTACTGTTTGTGCATTTACAATATTCATTGATTTTTGCCATTGAAAAACATCATGTTATTCATATACCAGAAATGTTTGAAGCTACTGACTGAATGAAAAGAGCTGGCATCTCACTCTCTTTGAATCTTCTTTATCATGCTAAGAGGAGCAGGAAAAAGCAAAAAATTTCAGAATTGCACCTTGCAATGTGGAGATATTACTGTTTGTGCATTTACAATATTCATTGATTTTTGCCATTGAAAAACGTCCAGAAATGTTTGAAGTTACTGACTGAATGAAAGGAGCTGGCATCTCAATCTCTTTGAATCTTCTTTATCATGCTAGGATTAGCAGGAAAAAGCAAAAAATTTCAGAATTGCACCTTGCAATGCGGAGAAATTACTGTTTGTGCATTTACAATATTCATTGATTTTTGCCATTGAAAAACATCATGTTATTCATATACCAGAGATGTTTGAAGCTACTGACTGAATGAAAAGAGCTGGCATCTCACTCTCTTTGAATCTTCTTTATCATGCTAAGAGGAGCAGGAAAAAGCAAAAAATTTCAGAATTGCACGTTGCAATGTGGAGATATCACTGTTTGTGCATTTAGAATATTCATTGATTTTTGCCATTGAAAAACGTCCAGAAATGTTTGAAGCTACTGACTGAATGAAAGGAGCTGGCATCTCACTCTCTTTGCATCTTCTTTATCATGCTAGGATTAGCAGGAAAAAGCAAAAAATTTCAGAATTGCACCTTGCAATGCGGAGAAATTACTGTTTGTGCATTTACAATATTCATTGATTTTTGCCATTGAAAAACATCATGTTATTCATATACCAGAAATGTTTGAAGCTACTGACTGAATGAAAAGAAGCTGGCATCTCACTCTCTTTGAATCTTCTTTATCATGCCAGGATTAGCAGGAAAAAGCAAAAAATTTCAGAATTGCACGTTGCAATGTGGAGATATTACTGTTTGTGCATTTACAATATTCATTGATTTTTGCCATTGAAAAACGTCCAGAAATGTTTGAAGCTACTGACTGAATGAAAGGAGCTGGCATCTCACTCTCTTTGAATCTTCTTTATCATGCTAGGATTAGCAGGAAAAAGCAAAAAATTTCAGAATTGCACCTTGCAATGCGGAGAAATTACTGTTTTTGCATTTACAATATTCATTGATTTTTGCCATTGAAAAACATCATGTTATTCATATACCAGAAATGTTTGAAGCTACTGACTGAATGAAAAGAGCTGGCATCTCACTCTCTTTGAATCTTCTTTTTCATGCCAGGATTAGCAGGAAAAAGCAAAAAATTTCAGAATTGCACCTTGCAATGTGGAGATATTACTGTTTGTGCATTTACAATATTCATTGATTTTTGCCATTGAAAAACGTCCAGAAATGTTTGAAGCTACTGACTGAATGAAAGGAGCTGGCATCTCACTCTCTTTGAATCTTCTTTATCATGCTAGGATTAGCAGGAAAAAGCAAAAAATTTCAGAATTGCACCTTGCAATGCGGAGAAATTACTGTTTGTGCATTTACAATATTCATTGATTTTTGCCATTGAAAAACATCATGTTATTCATATACCAGAAATGTTTGAAGCTGCTGACTGAATGAAAAGAGCTGGCATCTCACTCTCTTTGAATCTTCTTTATCATGCTAAGAGGAGCAGGAAAAAGCAAAAAATTTCAGAATTGCACCTTGCAATGTGGAGATATTACTGTTTGTGCATTTACAATATTCATTGATTTTTGCCATTGAAAAACGTCCAGAAATGTTTGAAGCTACTGACTGAATGAAAGGAGCTGGCATCTCAATCTCTTTGAATCTTCTTTATCATGCTAGGATTAGCAGGAAAAAGCAAAAAATTTCAGAATTGCACCTTGCAATGCGGAGAAATTACTGTTTGTGCATTTACAATATTCATTGATTTTTGCCATTGAAAAACATCATGTTATTCATATACCAGAAATGTTTGAAGCTACTGACTGAATGAAAAGAGCTGGCATCTCACTCTCTTTGAATCTTCTTTATCATGCTAAGAGGAGCAGGAAAAAGCAAAAAATTTCAGAATTGCACGTTGCAATGTGGAGATATTACTGTTTGTGCATTTACAATATTCATTGATTTTTGCCATTGAAAAATGTCCAGAAATGTTTGAAGCTACTGACTGAATGAAAGGAGCTGACATCTCACTCTCTTTGAATCTTCTTTATCATGCTAGGATTAGCAGGAAAAAGCAAAAAATTTCAGAATTGCACCTTGCAATGCGGAGAAATTACTGTTTGTGCATTTACAATATTCATTGATTTTTGCCATTGAAAAACATCATGTTATTCATATACCAGAAATGTTTGAAGCTACTGACTGAATGAAAAGAGCTGGCATCTCACTCTCTTTGAATCTTCTTTATCATGCCAGGATTAGCAGGAAAAAGCAAAAAATTTCAGAATTGCACGTTGCAATGTGGAGATATTACTGTTTGTGCATTTACAATATTCATTGATTTTTGCCATTGAAAAACGTCCAGAAATGTTTGAAGCTACTGACTGAATGAAAGGAGCTGGCATCTCAATCTCTTTGAATCTTCTTTATCATGCTAGGATTAGCAGGAAAAAGCAAAAAATTTCAGAATTGCACCTTGCAATGCGGAGAAATTACTGTTTGTGCATTTACAATATTCATTGATTTTTGCCATTGAAAAACATCATGTTATTCATATACCAGAAATGTTTGAAGCTACTGACTGAATGAAAAGAGCTGGCATCTCACTCTCTTTGAATCTTCTTTATCATGCCAGGATTAGCAGGAAAAAGCAAAAAATTTCAGAATTGCACCTTGCAATGTGGAGATATTACTGTTTGTGCATTTACAATATTCATTGATTTTTGCCATTGAAAAACGTCCAGAAATGTTTGAAGCTACTCACTGAATGAAAGGAGCTGGCATCTCACTCTCTTTGAATCTTCTTTATCATGCTAGGATTAGCAGGAAAAAGCAAAAAATTTCAGAATTGCACCTTGCAATGCGGAGAAATTACTGTTTGTGCATTTACAATATTCATTGATTTTTGCCATTGAAAAACATGTTATTCATATACCAGAAATGTTTGAAGCTACTGACTGAATGAAAAGAGCTGGCATCTCACTCTCTTTGAATCTTCTTTATCATGCTAAGTGGAGCAGGAAAAAGCAAAAAATTTCAGAATTGCACCTTGCAATGTGGAGATATTACTGTTTGTGCATTTACAATATTCATTGATTTTTGCCATTGAAAAACGTCCAGAAATGTTTGAAGCTACTGACTGAATGAAAGGAGCTGGCATCTCACTCTCTTTGAATCTTCTTTATCATGCTAGGTTTAGCAGGAAAAAGCAAAAAATTTCAGAATTGCACCTTGCAATGCGGAGAAATTACTGTTTGTGCATTTACAATATTCATTGATTTTTGCCATTGAAAAACATCATGTTATTCATATACCAGAGATGTTTGAAGCTACTGACTGAATGAAAAGAGCTGGCATCTCACTCTCTTTGAATCTTCTTTATCATGCTAAGAGGAGCAGGAAAAAGCAAAAAATTTCAGAATTGCACGTTGCAATGTGGAGATATTACTGTTTGTGCATTTAAAATATTCATTGATTTTTGCCATTGAAAAACGTCCAGAAATGTTTGAAGCTACTGACTGAATGAAAGGAGCTGGCATCTCACTCTCTTTGAATCTTCTTTATCATGCTAGGATTAGCAGGAAAAAGCAAAAAATTTCAGAATTGCACCTTGCAATGCGGAGAAATTACTGTTTGTGCATTTACAATATTCATTGATTTTTGCCATTGAAAAACATCATGTTATTCATATACCAGAAATGTTTGAAGCTACTGACTGAATGAAAAGAGCTGGCATCTCACTCTCTTTGAATCTTCTTTATCATGCTAAGAGGAGCAGGAAAAAGCAAAAAATTTCAGAATTGCACCTTGCAATGTGGAGATATTACTGTTTGTGCATTTACAATATTCATTGATTTTTGCCATTGAAAAACATGTTATTCATATACCAGAAATGTTTGAAGCTACTGACTGAATGAAAAGAGCTGGCATCTCACTCTCTTTGAATCTTCTTTATCATGCTAAGTGGAGCAGGAAAAAGCAAAAAATTTCAGAATTGCACCTTGCAATGTGGAGATATTACTGTTTGTGCATTTACAATATTCATTGATTTTTGCCATTGAAAAACGTCCAGAAATGTTTGAAGCTACTGACTGAATGAAAGGAGCTGGCATCTCACTCTCTTTGAATCTTCTTTATCATGCTAGGTTTAGCAGGAAAAAGCAAAAAATTTCAGAATTGCACCTTGCAATGCGGAGAAATTACTGTTTGTGCATTTACAATATTCATTGATTTTTGCCATTGAAAAACATCATGTTATTCATATACCAGAGATGTTTGAAGCTACTGACTGAATGAAAAGAGCTGGCATCTCACTCTCTTTGAATCTTCTTTATCATGCTAAGAGGAGCAGGAAAAAGCAAAAAATTTCAGAATTGCACGTTGCAATGTGGAGATATTACTGTTTGTGCATTTAAAATATTCATTGATTTTTGCCATTGAAAAACGTCCAGAAATGTTTGAAGCTACTGACTGAATGAAAGGAGCTGGCATCTCACTCTCTTTGAATCTTCTTTATCATGCTAGGATTAGCAGGAAAAAGCAAAAAATTTCAGAATTGCACCTTGCAATGCGGAGAAATTACTGTTTGTGCATTTACAATATTCATTGATTTTTGCCATTGAAAAACATCATGTTATTCATATACCAGAAATGTTTGAAGCTACTGACTGAATGAAAAGAGCTGGCATCTCACTCTCTTTGAATCTTCTTTATCATGCTAAGAGGAGCAGGAAAAAGCAAAAAATTTCAGAATTGCACCTTGCAATGTGGAGATATTACTGTTTGTGCATTTACAATATTCATTGATTTTTGCCATTGAAAAACATCATGTTATTCATATACCAGAAATGTTTGAAGCTACTGACTGAATGAAAAGAGTTGGCATCTCACTCTCTTTGAATCTTCTTTATCATGCCAGGATTAGCAGGAAAAAGCAAAAAATTTCAGAATTGCACGTTGCAATGTGGAGATATTACTGTTTGTGCATTTACAATATTCATTGATTTTTGCCATTGAAAAACATCCAGAAATGTTTGAAGCTACTGACTGAATGAAAGGAGCTGGCATCTCACTCTCTTTGAATCTTCTTTATCATGCTAGGATTAGCAGGAAAAAGCAAAAAATTTCAGAATTGCACCTTGCAATGCGGAGAAATTACTGTTTGTGCATTTACAATATTCATTGATTTTTGCCATTGAAAAACATCATGTTATTCATATACCAGAAATGTTTGAAGCTACTGACTGAATGAAAAGAGCTGGCATCTCACTCTCTTTGAATCTTCTTTATCATGCCAGGATTAGCAGGAAAAAGCAAAAAATTTCAGAATTGCACCTTGCAATGTGGAGATATTACTGTTTGTGCATTTACAATATTCATTGATTTTTGCCATTGAAAAACGTCCAGAAATGTTTGAAGCTACTGACTGAATGAAAGGAGCTGGCATCTCACTCTCTTTGAGTCTTCTTTATCATGCTAGGATTAGCAGGAAAAAGCAAAAAATTTCAGAATTGCACCTTGCAATGCGGAGAAATTACTGTTTGTGCATTTACAATATTCATTGATTTTTGCCATTGAAAAACATGTTATTCATATACCAGAAATGTTTGAAGCTACTGACTGAATGAAAAGAGCTGGCATCTCACTCTCTTTGAATCTTCTTTATCATGCTAAGAGGAGCAGGAAAAAGCAAAAAATTTCAGAATTGCACCTTGCAATGTGGAGATATTACTGTTTGTGCATTTACAATATTCATTGATTTTTGCCATTGAAAAACGTCCAGAAATGTTTGAAGCTACTGACTGAATGAAAGGAGCTGGCATCTCACTCTCTTTGAATCTTCTTTATCATGCTAGGATTAGCAGGAAAAAGCAAAAAATTTCAGAATTGCACCTTGCAATGCGGAGAAATTACTGTTTGTGCATTTACAATATTCATTGATTTTTGCCATTGAAAAACCATGTTATTCATATAACAGAAATGTTTGAAGCTACTGACTGAATGAAAAGAGCTGGCATCTCACTCTCTTTGAATCTTCTTTATCATGCTAAGAGGAGCAGGAAAAAGCAAAAAATTTCAGAATTGCACCTTGCAATGTGGAGATATTACTGTTTGTGCATTTACAATATTCATTGATTTTTGCCATTGAAAAACGTCCAGAAATGTTTGAAGCTACTGACTGAATGAAAGGAGCTGGCATCTCACTCTCTTTGAATCTTCTTTATCATGCTAGGATTAGCAGGAAAAAGCAAAAAATTTCAGAATTGCACCTTGCAATGCGGAGAAATTACTGTTTGTGCATTTACAATATTCATTGATTTTTGCCATTGAAAAACATCATGTTATTCATATACCAGAAATGTTTGAAGCTACTGACTGAATGAAAAGAGCTGGCATCTCACTCTCTTTGAATCTTCTTTATCATGCTAAGAGGAGCAGGAAAAAGCAAAAAATTTCAGAATTGCACCTTGCAATGTGGAGATATTACTGTTTGTGCATTTACAATATTCATTGATTTTTGCCATTGAAAAACGTCCAGAAATGTTTGAAGCTACTGACTGAATGAAAGGAGCTGGCATCTCAATCTCTTTGAATCTTCTTTATAATGCTAGGATTAGCAGGAAAAAGCAAAAAATTTCAGAATTGCACCTTGCAATGCGGAGAAATTACTGTTTGTGCATTTACAATATTCATTGATTTTTGCCATTGAAAAACATCATGTTATTCATATACCAGAGATGTTTGAAGCTACTGACTGAATGAAAAGAGCTGGCATCTCACTCTCTTTGAATCTTCTTTATCATGCTAAGAGGAGCAGGAAAAAGCAAAAAATTTCAGAATTGCACGTTGCAATGTGGAGATATCACTGTTTGTGCATTTACAATATTCATTGATTTTTGCCATTGAGAAACGTCCAGAAATGTTTGAAGCTACTGACTGAATGAAAGGAGCTGGCATCTCACTCTCTTTGAATCTTCTTTATCATGCTAGGATTAGCAGGAAAAAGCAAAAAATTTCAGAATTGCACCTTGCAATGCGGAGAAATTACTGTTTGTGCATTTACAATATTCATTGATTTTTGCCATTGAAAAACATCATGTTATTCATATACCAGAAATGTTTGAAGCTACTGACTGAATGAAAAGAGCTGGCATCTCACTCTCTTTGAATCTTCTCTATCATGCCAGGATTAGCAGGAAAAAGCAAAAAATTTCAGAATTGCACCTTGCAATGCGGAGAAATTACTGTTTGTGCATTTACAATATTCACTGATTTTTGCCATTGAAAAACATCATGTTATTCATATACCAGAAATGTTTGAAGCTACTGACTGAATGAAAGGAGCTGGCATCTCACTCTCTTTGAATCTTCTTTATCATGCTAGGATTAGCAGGAAAAAGCAAAAAATTTCAGAATTGCACCTTGCAATGCGGAGAAATTACTGTTTGTGCATTTACAATATTCATTGATTTTTGCCATTGAAAAACATGTTATTCATATACCAGAAATGTTTGAAGCTACTGACTGAATGAAAAGAGCTGGCATCTCACTCTCTTTGAATCTTCTTTATCATGCTAAGAGGAGCAGGAAAAAGCAAAAAAATTCAGAATTGCACCTTGCAATGTGGAGATATTACTGTTTGTGCATTTACAATATTCATTGATTTTTGCCATTGAAAAACGTCCAGAAATGTTTGAAGCTACTGACTGAATGAAAGGAGCTGGCATCTCACTCTCTTTGAATCTTCTTTATCATGCTAGGATTAGCAGGAAAAAGCAAAAAATTTCAGAATTGCACCTTGCAATGCGGAGAAATTACTGTTTGTGCATTTACAATATTCATTGATTTTTGCCATTGAAAAACATCATGTTATTCATATACCAGAAATGTTTGAAGCTGCTGACTGAATGAAAAGAGCTGGCATCTCACTCTCTTTGAATCTTCCTTATCATGCTAAGAGGAGCAGGAAAAAGTAAAAAAATTTCAGAATTGCACCTTGCAATGTGGAGATATTACTGTTTGTGCATTTACAATATTCATTGATTTTTGCCATTGAAAAACGACCAGAAATGTTTGAAGCTACTGACTGAATGAAAGGAGCTGGCATCTCAATCTCTTTGAATGTTCTTTATCATGCTAGGATTAGCAGGAAAAAGCAAAAAATTTCAGAATTGCACCTTGCAATGCGGAGAAATTACTGTTTGTGCATTTACAATATTCATTGATTTTTGCCATTGAAAAACATCATGTTATTCATATACCAGAAATGTTTGAAGCTACTGACTGAATGAAAAGAGCTGGCATCTCACTCTCTTTGAATCTTCATTATCATGCTAAGAGGAGCAGGAAAAAGCAAAAAATTTCAGAATTGCACGTTGCAATGTGGAGATATTACTGTTTGTGCATTTACAATATTCATTGATTTTTGCCATTGAAAAATGTCCAGAAATGTTTGAAGCTACTGACTGAATGAAAGGAGCTGACATCTCACTCTCTTTGAATCTTCTTTATCATGCTAGGAGTAGCAGGAAAAAGCAAAAAATTTCAGAATTGCACCTTGCAATGCGGAGAAATTACTGTTTGTGCATTTACAATATTCATTGATTTTTGCCATTGAAAAACATCATGTTATTCATATACCAGAAATGTTTGAAGCTACTGACTGAATGAAAAGAGCTGGCATCTCACTCTCTCTGAATCTTCTTTATCATGCTAGGATTAGCAGGAAAAAGCAAAAAATTTCAGAATTGCACGTTGCAATGTGGAGATATTACTGTTTGTGCATTTACAATATTCATTGATTTTTGCCATTGAAAAACGTCCAGAAATGTTTGAAGCTACTGACTGAATGAAAGGAGCTGGCATCTCACTCTCTTTGAATCTTCTTTATCATGCTAGGATTAGCAGGAAAAAGCAAAAAATTTCAGAATTGCACCTTGCAATGCGGAGAAATTACTGTTTGTGCATTTACAATATTCATTGATTTTTGCCATTGAAAAACATCATGTTATTCATATACCAGAAATGTTTGAAGCTACTGACTGAATGAAAGGAGCTGGCATCTCACTCTCTCTGAATCTTCTTTATCATGCTAGGATTAGCAGGAAAAAGCAAAAAATTTCAGAATTGCACCTTGCAATGCGGAGAAATTACTGTTTGTGCATTTACAATATTCATTGATTTTTGCCATTGAAAAACATCATGTTATTCATATACCAGAAATGTTTGAAGCTACTGACTGAATGAAAAGAGCTGGCATCTCACTCTCTTTGAATCTTCATTATCATGCTAAGAGGAGCAGGAAAAAGCAAAAAATTTCAGAATTGCACGTTGCAATGTGGAGATATTACTGTTTGTGCATTTACAATATTCATTGATTTTTGCCATTGAAAAATGTCCAGAAATGTTTGAAGCTACTGACTGAATGAAAGGAGCTGACATCTCACTCTCTTTGAATCTTCTTTATCATGCTAGGAGTAGCAGGAAAAAGCAAAAAATTTCAGAATTGCACCTTGCAATGCGGAGAAATTACTGTTTGTGCATTTACAATATTCATTGATTTTTGCCATTGAAAAACATCATGTTATTCATATACCAGAAATGTTTGAAGCTACTGACTGAATGAAAAGAGCTGGCATCTCACTTTCTTTGAATCTTCTTTATCATGCCAGGATTAGCAGGAAAAAGCAAAAAATTTCAGAATTGCACGTTGCAATGTGGAGATATTACTGTTTGTGCATTTACAATATTCATTGATTTTTGCCATTGAAAAACGTCCAGAAATGTTTGAAGCTACTGACTGAATGAAAGGAGCTGGCATCTCACTCTCTTTGAATCTTCTTTATCATGCTAGGATTAGCAGGAAAAAGCAAAAAATTTCAGAATTGCACCTTGCAATGCGGAGAAATTACTGTTTGTGCATTTACAATATTCATTGATTTTTGCCATTGAAAAACATCATGTTATTCATATACCAGAAATGTTTGAAGCTACTGACTGAATGAAAGGAGCTGGCATCTCACTCTCTTTGAATCTTCTTTATCATGCTAGGATTAGCAGGAAAAAGCAAAAAATTTCAGAATTGCACCTTGCAATGCGGAGAAATTACTGTTTGTGCATTTACAATATTCATTGATTTTTGCCATTGAAAAACATCATGTTATTCATATACCAGAGATGTTTGAAGCTACTGACTGAATGAAAAGAGCTGGCATCTCACTCTCTTTGAATCTTCTTTATCATGCTAAGAGGAGCAGGAAAAAGCAAAAAATTTCAGAATTGCACGTTGCAATGTGGAGATATCACTGTTTGTGCATTTACAATATTCATTGATTTTTGCGATTGAAAAACGTCCAGAAATGTTTGAAGCTACTGACTGAATGAAAGGAGCTGGCATCTCACTCTCTTTGAATCTTCTTTATCATGCTAGGATTAGCAGGAAAAAGCAAAAAATTTCAGAATTGCACCTTGCAATGCGGAGAAATTACTGTTTGTGCATTTACAATATTCATTGATTTTTGCCATTGAAAAACATCATGTTATTCATATACCAGAAATGTTTGAAGCTACTGACTGAATGAAAAGAGCTGGCATCTCACTCTCTTTGAATCTTCTTTATCATGCCAGGATTAGCAGGAAAAAGCAAAAAAATTTCAGAATTGCACCTTGCAATGCGGAGAAATTACTGTTTGTGCATTTACAATATTCATTGATTTTTGCCATTGAAAAACATGTTATTCATATACCAGAAATGTTTGAAGCTACTGACTGAATGAAAAGAGCTGGCATCTCACTCTCTTTGAATCTTCTTTATCATGCTAAGAGGAGCAGGAAAAGCAAAAAATTTCAGAATTGCACCTTGCAATGTGGAGATATTACTGTTTGTGCATTTACAATATTCATTGATTTTTGCCATTGAAAAACGTCCAGAAATGTTTGAAGCTACTGACTGAATGAAAGGAGCTGGCATCTCACTCTCTTTGAATCTTCTTTATCATGCTAGGATTAGCAGGAAAAAGCAAAAAATTTCAGAATTGCACCTTGCAATGCGGAGAAATTACTGTTTGTGCATTTACAATATTCATTGATTTTTGCCATTGAAAAACATCATGTTATTCATATACCAGAGATGTTTGAAGCTACTGACTGAATGAAAAGAGCTGGCATCTCACTCTCTTTGAATCTTCTTTATCATGCTAAGAGGAGCAGGAAAAAGCAAAAAATTTCAGAATTGCACCTTGCAATGTGGAGATATTACTGTTTGTGCATTTACAATATTCATTGATTTTTGCCATTGAAAAACGTCCAGAAATGTTTGAAGCTACTGACTGAATGAAAGGAGCTGGCATCTCACTCTCTTTGAATCTTCTTTATCATGCTAGGATTAGCAGGAAAAAGCAAAAAATTTCAGAATTGCACCTTGCAATGCGGAGAAATTACTGTTTGTGCATTTACAATATTCATTGATTTTTGCCATTGAAAAACCATGTTATTCATATAACAGAAATGTTTGAAGCTACTGACTGAATGAAAAGAGCTGGCATCTCACTCTCTTTGAATCTTCTTTATCATGCTAAGAGGAGCAGGAAAAAGCAAAAAATTTCAGAATTGCACCTTGCAATGTGGAGATATTACTGTTTGTGCATTTACAATATTCATTGATTTTTGCCATTGAAAAACGTCCAGAAATGTTTGAAGCTACTGACTGAATGAAAGGAGCTGGCATCTCACTCTCTTTGAATCTTCTTTATCATGCTAGGATTAGCAGGAAAAAGCAAAAAATTTCAGAATTGCACCTTGCAATGCGGAGAAATTACTGTTTGTGCATTTACAATATTCATTGATTTTTGCCATTGAAAAACATCATGTTATTCATATACCAGAAATGTTTAATGCTACTGACTGAATGAAAAGAGCTGGCATCTCACTCTCTTTGAATCTTCTTTATCATGCTAAGAGGAGCAGGAAAAAGCAAAAAATTTCAGAATTGCACCTTGCAATGTGGAGATATTACTGTTTGTGCATTTACAATATTCATTGATTTTTGCCATTGAAAAACGTCCAGAAATGTTTGAAGCTACTGACTGAATGATAGGAGCTGGCATCTCAATCTCTTTGAATCTTCTTTATAATGCTAGGATTAGCAGGAAAAAGCAAAAAATTTCAGAATTGCACCTTGCAATGCGGAGAAATTACTGTTTGTGCATTTACAATATTCATTGATTTTTGCCATTGAAAAACATCATGTTATTCATATACCAGAGATGTTTGAAGCTACTGACTGAATGAAAAGAGCTGGCATCTCACTCTCTTTGAATCTTCTTTATCATGCTAAGAGGAGCAGGAAAAAGCAAAAAATTTCAGAATTGCACGTTGCAATGTGGAGATATCACTGTTTGTGCATTTACAATATTCATTGATTTTTGCCATTGAGAAACGTCCAGAAATGTTTGAAGCTACTGACTGAATGAAAGGAGCTGGCATCTCACTCTCTTTGAATCTTCTTTATCATGCTAGGATTAGCAGGAAAAAGCAAAAAATTTCAGAATTGCACCTTGCAATGCGGAGAAATTACTGTTTGTGCATTTACAATATTCATTGATTTTTGCCATTGAAAAACATCATGTTATTCATATACCAGATATGTTTGAAGCTACTGACTGAATGAAAAGAGCTGGCATCTCACTCTCTTTGAATCTTCTTTATCATGCCAGGATTAGCAGGAAAAAGCAAAAAATTTCAGAATTGCACCTTGCAATGCGGAGAAATTACTGTTTGTGCATTTACAATATTCATTGATTTTTGCCATTGAAAAACATCATGTTATTCATATACCAGAAATGTTTGAAGCTACTGACTGAATGAAAGGAGCTGGCATCTCACTCTCTTTGAATCTTCTTTATCATGCTAGGATTAGCAGGAAAAAGCAAAAAATTTCAGAATTGCACCTTGCAATGCGGAGAAATTACTGTTTGTGCATTTACAATATTCATTGATTTTTGCCATTGAAAAACATGTTATTCATTTACCAGAAATGTTTGAAGCTACTGACTGAATGAAAAGAGCTGGCATCTCACTCTCTTTGAATCTTCTTTATCATGCTAAGAGGAGCAGGAAAAAGCAAAAAATTTCAGAATTGCACCTTGCAATGTGGAGATATTACTGTTTGTGCATTTACAATATTCATTGATTTTTGCCATTGAAAAACGTCCAGAAATGTTTGAAGCTACTGACTGAATGAAAGGAGCTGGCATCTCAATCTCTTTGAATCTTCTTTATCATGCTAGGATTAGCAGGAAAAAGCAAAAAATTTCAGAATTGCACCTTGCAATGCGGAGAAATTACTGTTTGTGCATTTACAATATTCATTGATTTTTGCCATTGAAAAACATCATGTTATTCATATACCAGAAATGTTTGAAGCTGCTGACTGAATGAAAAGAGCTGGCATCTCACTCTCTTTGAATCTTCTTTATCATGCTAAGAGGAGCAGGAAAAAGTAAAAAAATTTCAGAATTGCACCTTGCAATGTGGAGATATTACTGTTTGTGCATTTACAATATTCATTGATTTTTGCCATTGAAAAACGTCCAGAAATGTTTGAAGCTACTGACTGAATGAAAGGAGCTGGCATCTCAATCTCTTTGAATGTTCTTTATCATGCTAGGATTAGCAGGAAAAAGCAAAAAATTTCAGAATTGCACCTTGCAATGCGGAGAAATTACTGTTTGTGCATTTACAATATTCATTGATTTTTGCCATTGAAAAACATCATGTTATTCATATACCAGAAATGTTTGAAGCTACTGACTGAATGAAAAGAGCTGGCATCTCACTCTCTTTGAATCTTCATTATCATGCTAAGAGGAGCAGGAAAAAGCAAAAAATTTCAGAATTGCACGTTGCAATGTGGAGATATTACTGTTTGTGCATTTACAATATTCATTGATTTTTGCCATTGAAAAATGTCCAGAAATGTTTGAAGCTACTGACTGAATGAAAGGAGCTGACATCTCACTCTCTTTGAATCTTCTTTATCATGCTAGGATTAGCAGGAAAAAGCAAAAAATTTCAGAATTGCACCTTGCAATGCGGAGAAATTACTTTTTGTGCATTTACAATATTCATTGATTTTTGCCATTGAAAAACATCATGTTATTCATATACCAGAAATGTTTGAAGCTACTGACTGAATGAAAAGAGCTGGCATCTCACTCTCTTTGAATCTTCTTTATCATGCCAGGATTAGCAGGAAAAATCAAAAAATTTCAGAATTGCACGTTGCAATGTGGAGATATTACTGTTTGTGCATTTACAATATTCATTGATTTTTGCCATTGAAAAACGTCCAGAAATGTTTGAAGCTACTGACTGAATGAAAGGAGCTGGCATCTCACTCTCTTTGAATCTTCTTTATCATGCTAGGATTAGCAGGGAAAAACAAAAAATTTCAGAATTGCACCTTGCAATGCGGAGAAATTACTGTTTGTGCATTTACAATATTCATTGATTTTTGCCATTGAAAAACATCATGTTATTCATATACCAGAAATGTTTGAAGCTACTGACTGAATGAAAGGAGCTGGCATCTCACTCTCTCTGAATCTTCTTTATCATGCTAGGATTAGCAGGAAAAAGCAAAAAATTTCAGAATTGCACCTTGCAATGCGGAGAAATTACTGTTTGTGCATTTACAATATTCATTGATTTTTGCCATTGAAAAACATGTTATTCATATACCAGAAATGTTTGAAGCTACTGACTGAATGAAAAGAGCTGGCATCTCACTCTCTTTGAATCTTCTTTATCATGCTAAGTGGAGCAGGAAAAAGCAAAAAATTTCAGAATTGCACCTTGCAATGTGGAGATATTACTGTTTGTGCATTTACAATATTCATTGATTTTTGCCATTGAAAAACGTCCAGAAATGTTTGAAGCTACTGACTGAATGAAAGGAGCTGGCATCTCACTCTCTTTGAATCTTCTTTATCATGCTAGGATTAGCAGGAAAAAGCAAAAAATTTCAGAATTGCACCTTGCAATGCGGAGAAATTACTGTTTGTGCATTTACAATATTCATTGATTTTTGCCATTGAAAAACATCATGTTATTCATATACCAGAGATGTTTGAAGCTACTGACTGAATGAAAAGAGCTGGCATCTCACTCTCTTTGAATCTTCTTTATCATGCTAAGAGGAGCAGGAAAAAGCAAAAAATTTCAGAATTGCACGTTGCAATGTGGAGATATCACTGTTTGTGCATTTACAATATTCATTGATTTTTGCCATTGAAAAACGTCCAGAAATGTTTGAAGCTACTGACTGAAAGAAAGGAGCTGGCATCTCACTCTCTTTGAATCTTCTTTATCATGCTAGGATTAGCAGGAAAAAGCAAAAAATTTCAGAATTGCACCTTGCAATGCGGAGAAATTACTGTTTGTGCATTTACAATATTCATTGATTTTTGCCATTGAAAAACATCATGTTATTCATATACCAGAAATGTTTGAAGCTACTGACTGAATGAAAAGAGCTGGCATCTCACTCTCTTTGAATCTTCTTTATCATGCCAGGATTAGCAGGAAAAAGCAAAAAATTTCAGAATTGCACCTTGCAATGCGGAGAAATTACTGTTTGTGCATTTACAATATTCATTGATTTTTGCCATTGAAAAACATCATGTTATTCATATACCAGAAATGTTTGAAGCTACTGACTGAATGAAAGGAGCTGGCATCTCACTCTCTTTGAATCTTCTTTATCATGCTAGGATTAGCAGGAAAAAGCAAAAAATTTCAGAATTGCACCTTGCAATGCGGAGAAATTACTGTTTGTGCATTTACAATATTCATTGATTTTTGCCATTGAAAAACATGTTATTCATATACCAGAAATGTTTGAAGCTACTGACTGAATGAAAAGAGCTGGCATCTCACTCTCTTTGAATCTTCTTTATCATGCTAAGAGGAGCAGGAAAAAGCAAAAAATTTCAGAATTGCACCTTGCAATGTGGAGATATTACTGTTTGTGCATTTACAATATTCATTGATTTTTGCCATTGAAAAACGTCCAGAAATGTTTGAAGCTACTGACTGAATGAAAGGAGCTGGCATCTCACTCTCTTTGAATCTTCTTTATCATGCTAGGATTAGCAGGAAAAAGCAAAAAATTTCAGAATTGCACCTTGCAATGCGGAGAAATTACTGTTTGTGCATTTACAATATTCATTGATTTTTGCCATTGAAAAACATCATGTTATTCATATACCAGAAATGTTTAATGCTACTGACTGAATGAAAAGAGCTGGCATCTCACTCTCTTTGAATCTTCTTTATCATGCTAAGAGGAGCAGGAAAAAGCAAAAAATTTCAGAATTGCACCTTGCAATGTGGAGATATTACTGTTTGTGCATTTACAATATTCATTGATTTTTGCCATTGAAAAACGTCCAGAAATGTTTGAAGCTACTGACTGAATGATAGGAGCTGGCATCTCAATCTCTTTGAATCTTCTTTATAATGCTAGGATTAGCAGGAAAAAGCAAAAAATTTCAGAATTGCACCTTGCAATGCGGAGAAATTACTGTTTGTGCATTTACAATATTCATTGATTTTTGCCATTGAAAAACATCATGTTATTCATATACCAGAGATGTTTGAAGCTACTGACTGAATGAAAAGAGCTGGCATCTCACTCTCTTTGAATCTTCTTTATCATGCTAAGAGGAGCAGGAAAAAGCAAAAAATTTCAGAATTGCACGTTGCAATGTGGAGATATCACTGTTTGTGCATTTACAATATTCATTGATTTTTGCCATTGAGAAACGTCCAGAAATGTTTGAAGCTACTGACTGAATGAAAGGAGCTGGCATCTCACTCTCTTTGAATCTTCTTTATCATGCTAGGATTAGCAGGAAAAAGCAAAAAATTTCAGAATTGCACCTTGCAATGCGGAGAAATTACTGTTTGTGCATTTACAATATTCATTGATTTTTGCCATTGAAAAACATCATGTTATTCATATACCAGATATGTTTGAAGCTACTGACTGAATGAAAAGAGCTGGCATCTCACTCTCTTTGAATCTTCTTTATCATGCCAGGATTAGCAGGAAAAAGCAAAAAATTTCAGAATTGCACCTTGCAATGCGGAGAAATTACTGTTTGTGCATTTACAATATTCATTGATTTTTGCCATTGAAAAACATCATGTTATTCATATACCAGAAATGTTTGAAGCTACTGACTGAATGAAAGGAGCTGGCATCTCACTCTCTTTGAATCTTCTTTATCATGCTAGGATTAGCAGGAAAAAGCAAAAAATTTCAGAATTGCACCTTGCAATGCGGAGAAATTACTGTTTGTGCATTTACAATATTCATTGATTTTTGCCATTGAAAAACATGTTATTCATTTACCAGAAATGTTTGAAGCTACTGACTGAATGAAAAGAGCTGGCATCTCACTCTCTTTGAATCTTCTTTATCATGCTAAGAGGAGCAGGAAAAAGCAAAAAATTTCAGAATTGCACCTTGCAATGTGGAGATATTACTGTTTGTGCATTTACAATATTCATTGATTTTTGCCATTGAAAAACGTCCAGAAATGTTTGAAGCTACTGACTGAATGAAAGGAGCTGGCATCTCAATCTCTTTGAATCTTCTTTATCATGCTAGGATTAGCAGGAAAAAGCAAAAAATTTCAGAATTGCACCTTGCAATGCGGAGAAATTACTGTTTGTGCATTTACAATATTCATTGATTTTTGCCATTGAAAAACATCATGTTATTCATATACCAGAAATGTTTGAAGCTGCTGACTGAATGAAAAGAGCTGGCATCTCACTCTCTTTGAATCTTCTTTATCATGCTAAGAGGAGCAGGAAAAAGTAAAAAAATTTCAGAATTGCACCTTGCAATGTGGAGATATTACTGTTTGTGCATTTACAATATTCATTGATTTTTGCCATTGAAAAACGTCCAGAAATGTTTGAAGCTACTGACTGAATGAAAGGAGCTGGCATCTCAATCTCTTTGAATGTTCTTTATCATGCTAGGATTAGCAGGAAAAAGCAAAAAATTTCAGAATTGCACCTTGCAATGCGGAGAAATTACTGTTTGTGCATTTACAATATTCATTGATTTTTGCCATTGAAAAACATCATGTTATTCATATACCAGAAATGTTTGAAGCTACTGACTGAATGAAAAGAGCTGGCATCTCACTCTCTTTGAATCTTCATTATCATGCTAAGAGGAGCAGGAAAAAGCAAAAAATTTCAGAATTGCACGTTGCAATGTGGAGATATTACTGTTTGTGCATTTACAATATTCATTGATTTTTGCCATTGAAAAATGTCCAGAAATGTTTGAAGCTACTGACTGAATGAAAGGAGCTGACATCTCACTCTCTTTGAATCTTCTTTATCATGCTAGGATTAGCAGGAAAAAGCAAAAAATTTCAGAATTGCACCTTGCAATGCGGAGAAATTACTGTTTGTGCATTTACAATATTCATTGATTTTTGCCATTGAAAAACATCATGTTATTCATATACCAGAAATGTTTGAAGCTACTGACTGAATGAAAAGAGCTGGCATCTCACTCTCTTTGAATCTTCTTTATCATGCCAGGATTAGCAGGAAAAATCAAAAAATTTCAGAATTGCACGTTGCAATGTGGAGATATTACTGTTTGTGCATTTACAATATTCATTGATTTTTGCCATTGAAAAACGTCCAGAAATGTTTGAAGCTACTGACTGAATGAAAGGAGCTGGCATCTCACTCTCTTTGAATCTTCTTTATCATGCTAGGATTAGCAGGGAAAAACAAAAAATTTCAGAATTGCACCTTGCAATGCGGAGAAATTACTGTTTGTGCATTTACAATATTCATTGATTTTTGCCATTGAAAAACATCATGTTATTCATATACCAGAAATGTTTGAAGCTACTGACTGAATGAAAGGAGCTGGCATCTCACTCTCTCTGAATCTTCTTTATCATGCTAGGATTAGCAGGAAAAAGCAAAAAATTTCAGAATTGCACCTTGCAATGCGGAGAAATTACTGTTTGTGCATTTACAATATTCATTGATTTTTGCCATTGAAAAACATGTTATTCATATACCAGAAATGTTTGAAGCTACTGACTGAATGAAAAGAGCTGGCATCTCACTCTCTTTGAATCTTCTTTATCATGCTAAGTGGAGCAGGAAAAAGCAAAAAATTTCAGAATTGCACCTTGCAATGTGGAGATATTACTGTTTGTGCATTTACAATATTCATTGATTTTTGCCATTGAAAAACGTCCAGAAATGTTTGAAGCTACTGACTGAATGAAAGGAGCTGGCATCTCACTCTCTTTGAATCTTCTTTATCATGCTAGGATTAGCAGGAAAAAGCAAAAAATTTCAGAATTGCACCTTGCAATGCGGAGAAATTACTGTTTGTGCATTTACAATATTCATTGATTTTTGCCATTGAAAAACATCATGTTATTCATATACCAGAGATGTTTGAAGCTACTGACTGAATGAAAAGAGCTGGCATCTCACTCTCTTTGAATCTTCTTTATCATGCTAAGAGGAGCAGGAAAAAGCAAAAAATTTCAGAATTGCACGTTGCAATGTGGAGATATCACTGTTTGTGCATTTACAATATTCATTGATTTTTGCCATTGAAAAACGTCCAGAAATGTTTGAAGCTACTGACTGAATGAAAGGAGCTGGCATCTCACTCTCTTTGAATCTTCTTTATCATGCTAGGATTAGCAGGAAAAAGCAAAAAATTTCAGAATTGCACCTTGCAATGCGGAGAAATTACTGTTTGTGCATTTACAATATTCATTGATTTTTGCCATTGAAAAACATCATGTTATTCATATACCAGAAATGTTTGAAGCTACTGACTGAATGAAAAGAGCTGGCATCTCACTCTCTTTGAATCTTCTTTATCATGCCAGGATTAGCAGGAAAAAGCAAAAAATTTCAGAATTGCACCTTGCAATGCGGAGAAATTACTGTTTGTGCATTTACAATATTCATTGATTTTTGCCATTGAAAAACATCATGTTATTCATATACCAGAAATGTTTGAAGCTACTGACTGAATGAAAGGAGCTGGCATCTCACTCTCTTTGAATCTTCTTTATCATGCTAGGATTAGCAGGAAAAAGCAAAAAATTTCAGAATTGCACCTTGCAATGCGGAGAAATTACTGTTTGTGCATTTACAATATTCATTGATTTTTGCCATTGAAAAACATGTTATTCATATACCAGAAATGTTTGAAGCTACTGACTGAATGAAAAGAGCTGGCATCTCACTCTCTTTGAATCTTCTTTATCATGCTAAGAGGAGCAGGAAAAAGCAAAAAATTTCAGAATTGCACCTTGCAATGTGGAGATATTACTGTTTGTGCATTTACAATATTCATTGATTTTTGCCATTGAAAAACGTCCAGAAATGTTTGAAGCTACTGACTGAATGAAAGGAGCTGGCATCTCACTCTCTTTGAATCTTCTTTATCATGCTAGGATTAGCAGGAAAAAGCAAAAAATTTCAGAATTGCACCTTGCAATGCGGAGAAATTACTGTTTGTGCATTTACAATATTCATTGATTTTTGCCATTGAAAAACATCATGTTATTCGTATACCAGAAATGTTTGAAGCTACTGACTGAATGAAAAGAGCTGGCATCTCACTCTCTTTGAATCTTCTTTATCATGCCAGGATTAGCAGGAAAAAGCAAAAAATTTCAGAATTGCACCTTGCAATGCGGAGAAATTACTGTTTGTGCATTTACAATATTCATTGATTTTTGCCATTGAAAAACATCATGTTATTCATATACCAGAAATGTTTGAAGCTACTGACTGAATGAAAGGAGCTGGCATCTCACTCTCTTTGAATCTTCTTTATCATGCTAGGATTAGCAGGAAAAAGCAAAAAATTTCAGAATTGCACCTTGCAATGCGGAGAAATTACTGTTTGTGCATTTACAATATTCATTGATTTTTGCCATTGAAAAACATGTTATTCATATACCAGAAATGTTTGAAGCTACTGACTGAATGAAAAGAGCTGGCATCTCACTCTCTTTGAATCTTCTTTATCATGCTAAGAGGAGCAGGAAAAAGCAAAAAATTTCAGAATTGCACCTTGCAATGTGGAGATATTACTGTTTGTGCATTTACAATATTCATTGATTTTTGCCATTGAAAAACGTCCAGAAATGTTTGAAGCTACTGACTGAATGAAAGGAGCTGGCATCTCACTCTCTTTGAATATTCTTTATCATGCTAGGATTAGCAGGAAAAAGCAAAAAATTTCAGAATTGCACCTTGCAATGCGGAGAAATTACTGTTTGTGCATTTACAATATTCATTGATTTTTGCCATTGAAAAACATCATGTTATTCATATACCAGAAATGTTTGAAGCTACTGACTGAATGAAAAAAGCTGGCATCTCACTCTCTTTGAATCTTCTTTATCATGCTAAGAGGAGCAGGAAAAAGAAAAAATTTCAGAATTGCACGTTGCAATGTGGAGATATCACTGTTTGTGCATTTACAATATTCATTGATTTTTGCCATTGAAAAACGTCCAGAAATGTTTGAAGCTACTGACTGAATGAAAGGAGCTGGCATCTCACTCTCTTTGAATCTTCTTTATCATGCTAGGATTAGCAGGAAAAAGCAAAAAATTTCAGAATTGCACCTTGCAATGCGGAGAAATTACTGTTTGTGCATTTACAATATTCATTGATTTTTGCCATTGAAAAACATCATGTTATTCATATACCAGAAATGTTTGAAGCTACTGACTGAATGAAAAGAGCTGGCATCTCACTCTCTTTGAATCTTCTTTATCATGCTAAGAGGAGCAGGAAAACGCAAAAAATTTCAGAATTGCACCTTGCAATGTGGAGATATTACTGTTTGTGCATTTACAATATTCATTGATTTTTGCCATTGAAAAACGTCCAGAAATGTTTGAAGCTACTGACTGAATGAAAGGAGCTGGCATCTCAATCTCTTTGAATCTTCTTTATCATGCTAGGATTAGCAGGAAAAAGCAAAAAATTTCAGAATTGCACCTTGCAATGCGGAGAAATTACTGTTTGTGCATTTACAATATTCATTGATTTTTGCCATTGAAAAACATCATGTTATTCATATACCAGAGATGTTTGAAGCTACTGACTGAATGAAAAGAGCTGGCATCTCACTCTCTTTGAATCTTCTTTATCATGCTAAGAGGAGCAGGAAAAAGCAAAAAATTTCAGAATTGCACGTTGCAATGTGGAGATATCACTGTTTGTGCCTTTACAATATTCATTGATTTTTGCCATTGAAAAACGTCCAGAAATGTTTGAAGCTACTGACTGAATGAAAGGAGCTGGCATCTCACTCTCTTTGAATCTTCTTTATCATGCTAGGATTAGCAGGAAAAAGCAAAAAATTTCAGAATTGCACCTTGCAATGCGGAGAAATTACTGTTTGTGCATTTACAATATTCATTGATTTTTGCCATTGAAAAACATCAGGTTATTCATATACCAGAAATGTTTGAAGCTACTGACTGAATGAAAAGAGCTGGCATCTCACTCTCTTTGAATCTTCTTTATCATGCCAGGATTAGCAGGAAAAAGCAAAAAATTTCAGAATTGCACCTTGCAATGCGGAGAAATTACTGTTTGTGCATTTACAATATTCATTGATTTTTGACATTGAAAAACATCATGTTATTCATATAACAGAAATGTTTGAAGCTACTGACTGAATTAAAAGAGCTGGCATCTCACTCTCTTTGAATCTTCTTTATCATGCCAGGATTAGCAGGAAAAAGCAAAAAATTTCAGAATTGCACGTTGCAATGTGGAGATATTACTGTTTGTGCATTTACAATATTCATTGATTTTTGCCATTGAAAAACGTCCAGAAATGTTTGAAGCTACTGACTGAATGAAAGGAGCTGGCATCTCACTCTCTTTGAATCTTCTTTATCATGCTAGGATTAGCAGGAAAAAGCAAAAAATTTCAGAATTGCACCTTGCAATGCGGAGAAATTACTGTTTGTGCATTTACAATATTCATTGATTTTTGCCTTTGAAAAACATGTTATTCATATACCAGAAATGTTTGAAGCTACTGACTGAATGAAAAGAGCTGGCATCTCATTCTCTTTGAATCTTCTTTATCATGCTAAGAGGAGCAGGAAAAAGCAAAAAATTTCAGAATTGCACGTTGGAATGTGGAGATATCACTGTTTGTGCATTTACAATATTCATTGATTTTTGCCATTGAAAAACGTCCAGAAATGTTTGAAGCTACTGACTGAATGAAAGGAGCTGGCATCTCACTCTCTTTGAATCTTCTTTATCATGCTAGGATTAGCAGGAAAAAGCAAAAAATTTCAGAATTGCACCTTGCAATGCGGAGAAATTACTGTTTGTGCATTTACAATATTCATTGATTTTTGCCATTGAAAAACATCATGTTATTCATATACCAGAGATGTTTGAAGCTACTGACTGAATGAAAAGAGCTGGCATCTCACTCTCTTTGAATCTTCTTTATCATGCTAAGAGGAGCAGGAAAAAGCAAAAAATTTCAGAATTGCACGTTGCAATGTGGAGATATCACTGTTTGTGCATTTACAATATTCATTGATTTTTGCGATTGAAAAACGTCCAGAAATGTTTGAAGCTACTGACTGAATGAAAGGAGCTGGCATCTCACTCTCTTTGAATCTTCTTTATCATGCTAGGATTAGCAGGAAAAAGCAAAAAATTTCAGAATTGCACCTTGCAATGCGGAGAAATTATTGTTTGTGCATTTACAATATTCATTGATTTTTGCCATTGAAAAACATCATGTTATTCATATACCAGAAATGTTTGAAGCTACTGACTGAATGAAAAGAGCTGGCATCTCACTCTCATTGAATCTTCTTTATCATGCCAGGATTAGCAGGAAAAAGCAAAAAAATTTCAGAATTGCACCTTGCAATGCGGAGAAATTACTGTTTGTGCATTTACAATATTCATTGATTTTTGCCATTGAAAAACATGTTATTCATATACCAGAAATGTTTGAAGCTACTGACTGAATGAAAAGAGCTGGCATCTCACTCTCTTTGAATCTTCTTTATCATGCTAAGAGGAGCAGGAAAAGCAAAAAATTTCAGAATTGCACCTTGCAATGTGGAGATATTACTGTTTGTGCATTTACAATATTCATTGATTTTTGCCATTGAAAAACGTCCAGAAATGTTTGAAGCTACTGACTGAATGAAAGGAGCTGGCATCTCACTCTCTTTGAATCTTCTTTATCATGCTAGGATTAGCAGGAAAAAGCAAAAAATTTCAGAATTGCACCTTGCAATGCGGAGAAATTACTGTTTGTGCATTTACAATATTCATTGATTTTTGCCATTGAAAAACATCATGTTATTCATATACCAGAGATGTTTGAAGCTACTGACTGAATGAAAAGAGCTGGCATCTCACTCTCTTTGAATCTTCTTTATCATGCTAAGAGGAGCAGGAAAAAGCAAAAAATTTCAGAATTGCACCTTGCAATGTGGAGATATTACTGTTTGTGCATTTACAATATTCATTGATTTTTGCCATTGAAAAACGTCCAGAAATGTTTGAAGCTACTGACTGAATGAAAGGAGCTGGCATCTCACTCTCTTTGAATCTTCTTTATCATGCTAGGATTAGCAGGAAAAAGCAAAAAATTTCAGAATTGCACCTTGCAATGCGGAGAAATTACTGTTTGTGCATTTACAATATTCATTGATTTTTGCCATTGAAAAACCATGTTATTCATATAACAGAAATGTTTGAAGCTACTGACTGAATGAAAAGAGCTGGCATCTCACTCTCTTTGAATCTTCTTTATCATGCTAAGAGGAGCAGGAAAAAGCAAAAAATTTCAGAATTGCACCTTGCAATGTGGAGATATTACTGTTTGTGCATTTACAATATTCATTGATTTTTGCCATTGAAAAACGTCCAGAAATGTTTGAAGCTACTGACTGAATGAAAGGAGCTGGCATCTCACTCTCTTTGAATCTTCTTTATCATGCTAGGATTAGCAGGAAAAAGCAAAAAATTTCAGAATTGCACCTTGCAATGCGGAGAAATTACTGTTTGTGCATTTACAATATTCATTGATTTTTGCCATTGAAAAACATCATGTTATTCATATACCAGAAATGTTTAATGCTACTGACTGAATGAAAAGAGCTGGCATCTCACTCTCTTTGAATCTTCTTTATCATGCTAAGAGGAGCAGGAAAAAGCAAAAAATTTCAGAATTGCACCTTGCAATGTGGAGATATTACTGTTTGTGCATTTACAATATTCATTGATTTTTGCCATTGAAAAACGTCCAGAAATGTTTGAAGCTACTGACTGAATGATAGGAGCTGGCATCTCAATCTCTTTGAATCTTCTTTATAATGCTAGGATTAGCAGGAAAAAGCAAAAAATTTCAGAATTGCACCTTGCAATGCGGAGAAATTACTGTTTGTGCATTTACAATATTCATTGATTTTTGCCATTGAAAAACATCATGTTATTCATATACCAGAGATGTTTGAAGCTACTGACTGAATGAAAAGAGCTGGCATCTCACTCTCTTTGAATCTTCTTTATCATGCTAAGAGGAGCAGGAAAAAGCAAAAAATTTCAGAATTGCACGTTGCAATGTGGAGATATCACTGTTTGTGCATTTACAATATTCATTGATTTTTGCCATTGAGAAACGTCCAGAAATGTTTGAAGCTACTGACTGAATGAAAGGAGCTGGCATCTCACTCTCTTTGAATCTTCTTTATCATGCTAGGATTAGCAGGAAAAAGCAAAAAATTTCAGAATTGCACCTTGCAATGCGGAGAAATTACTGTTTGTGCATTTACAATATTCATTGATTTTTGCCATTGAAAAACATGTTATTCATATACCAGAAATGTTTGAAGCTACTGACTGAATGAAAAGAGCTGGCATCTCACTCTCTTTGAATCTTCTTTATCATGCTAAGAGGAGCAGGAAAAAGCAAAAAATTTCAGAATTGCACCTTGCAATGTGGAGATATTACTGTTTGTGCATTTACAATATTCATTGATTTTTGCCATTGAAAAACGTCCAGAAATGTTTGAAGCTACTGACTGAATGAAAGGAGCTGGCATCTCACTCTCTTTGAATCTTCTTTATCATGCTAGGATTAGCAGGAAAAAGCAAAAAATTTCAGAATTGCACCTTGCAATGCGGAGAAATTACTGTTTGTGCATTTACAATATTCATTGATTTTTGCCATTGAAAAACATCATGTTATTCGTATACCAGAAATGTTTGAAGCTACTGACTGAATGAAAAGAGCTGGCATCTCACTCTCTTTGAATCTTCTTTATCATGCCAGGATTAGCAGGAAAAAGCAAAAAATTTCAGAATTGCACCTTGCAATGCGGAGAAATTACTGTTTGTGCATTTACAATATTCATTGATTTTTGCCATTGAAAAACATCATGTTATTCATATACCAGAAATGTTTGAAGCTACTGACTGAATGAAAGGAGCTGGCATCTCACTCTCTTTGAATCTTCTTTATCATGCTAGGATTAGCAGGAAAAAGCAAAAAATTTCAGAATTGCACCTTGCAATGCGGAGAAATTACTGTTTGTGCATTTACAATATTCATTGATTTTTGCCATTGAAAAACATGTTATTCATATACCAGAAATGTTTGAAGCTACTGACTGAATGAAAAGAGCTGGCATCTCACTCTCTTTGAATCTTCTTTATCATGCTAAGAGGAGCAGGAAAAAGCAAAAAATTTCAGAATTGCACCTTGCAATGTGGAGATATTACTGTTTGTGCATTTACAATATTCATTGATTTTTGCCATTGAAAAACGTCCAGAAATGTTTGAAGCTACTGACTGAATGAAAGGAGCTGGCATCTCACTCTCTTTGAATCTTCTTTATCATGCTAGGATTAGCAGGAAAAAGCAAAAAATTTCAGAATTGCACCTTGCAATGCGGAGAAATTACTGTTTGTGCATTTACAATATTCATTGATTTTTGCCATTGAAAAACATCATGTTATTCATATACCAGAAATGTTTGAAGCTACTGACTGAATGAAAAAAGCTGGCATCTCACTCTCTTTGAATCTTCTTTATCATGCTAAGAGGAGCAGGAAAAAGAAAAAATTTCAGAATTGCACGTTGCAATGTGGAGATATCACTGTTTGTGCATTTACAATATTCATTGATTTTTGCCATTGAAAAACGTCCAGAAATGTTTGAAGCTACTGACTGAATGAAAGGAGCTGGCATCTCACTCTCTTTGAATCTTCTTTATCATGCTAGGATTAGCAGGAAAAAGCAAAAAATTTCAGAATTGCACCTTGCAATGCGGAGAAATTACTGTTTGTGCATTTACAATATTCATTGATTTTTGCCATTGAAAAACATCATGTTATTCATATACCAGAAATGTTTGAAGCTACTGACTGAATGAAAAGAGCTGGCATCTCACTCTCTTTGAATCTTCTTTATCATGCTAAGAGGAGCAGGAAAACGCAAAAAATTTCAGAATTGCACCTTGCAATGTGGAGATATTACTGTTTGTGCATTTACAATATTCATTGATTTTTGCCATTGAAAAACGTCCAGAAATGTTTGAAGCTACTGACTGAATGAAAGGAGCTGGCATCTCAATCTCTTTGAATCTTCTTTATCATGCTAGGATTAGCAGGAAAAAGCAAAAAATTTCAGAATTGCACCTTGCAATGCGGAGAAATTACTGTTTGTGCATTTACAATATTCATTGATTTTTGCCATTGAAAAACATCATGTTATTCATATACCAGAGATGTTTGAAGCTACTGACTGAATGAAAAGAGCTGGCATCTCACTCTCTTTGAATCTTCTTTATCATGCTAAGAGGAGCAGGAAAAAGCAAAAAATTTCAGAATTGCACGTTGCAATGTGGAGATATCACTGTTTGTGCCTTTACAATATTCATTGATTTTTGCCATTGAAAAACGTCCAGAAATGTTTGAAGCTACTGACTGAATGAAAGGAGCTGGCATCTCACTCTCTTTGAATCTTCTTTATCATGCTAGGATTAGCAGGAAAAAGCAAAAAATTTCAGAATTGCACCTTGCAATGCGGAGAAATTACTGTTTGTGCATTTACAATATTCATTGATTTTTGCCATTGAAAAACATCAGGTTATTCATATACCAGAAATGTTTGAAGCTACTGACTGAATGAAAAGAGCTGGCATCTCACTCTCTTTGAATCTTCTTTATCATGCCAGGATTAGCAGGAAAAAGCAAAAAATTTCAGAATTGCACCTTGCAATGCGGAGAAATTACTGTTTGTGCATTTACAATATTCATTGATTTTTGACATTGAAAAACATCATGTTATTCATATAACAGAAATGTTTGAAGCTACTGACTGAATTAAAAGAGCTGGCATCTCACTCTCTTTGAATCTTCTTTATCATGCCAGGATTAGCAGGAAAAAGCAAAAAATTTCAGAATTGCACGTTGCAATGTGGAGATATTACTGTTTGTGCATTTACAATATTCATTGATTTTTGCCATTGAAAAACGTCCAGAAATGTTTGAAGCTACTGACTGAATGAAAGGAGCTGGCATCTCACTCTCTTTGAATCTTCTTTATCATGCTAGGATTAGCAGGAAAAAGCAAAAAATTTCAGAATTGCACCTTGCAATGCGGAGAAATTACTGTTTGTGCATTTACAATATTCATTGATTTTTGCCTTTGAAAAACATGTTATTCATATACCAGAAATGTTTGAAGCTACTGACTGAATGAAAAGAGCTGGCATCTCATTCTCTTTGAATCTTCTTTATCATGCTAAGAGGAGCAGGAAAAAGCAAAAAATTTCAGAATTGCACGTTGGAATGTGGAGATATCACTGTTTGTGCATTTACAATATTCATTGATTTTTGCCATTGAAAAACGTCCAGAAATGTTTGAAGCTACTGACTGAATGAAAGGAGCTGGCATCTCACTCTCTTTGAATCTTCTTTATCATGCTAGGATTAGCAGGAAAAAGCAAAAAATTTCAGAATTGCACCTTGCAATGCGGAGAAATTACTGTTTGTGCATTTACAATATTCATTGATTTTTGCCATTGAAAAACATCATGTTATTCATATACCAGAAATGTTTGAAGCTACTGACTGAATGAAAAGAGCTGGCATCTCACTCTCTTTGAATCTTCTTTATCATGCCAGGATTAGCAGGAAAAAGCAAAAAATTTCAGAATTGCACCTTGCAATGCGGAGAAATTACTGTTTGTGCATTTACAATATTCATTGATTTTTGCCAATGAAAAACATCATGTTATTCATATACCAGAAATGTTTGAAGCTACTGACTGAATGAAAGGAGCTGGCATCTCACTCTCTTTGAATCTTCTTTATCATGCTAGGATTAGCAGGAAAAAGCAAAAAATTTCAGAATTGCACCTTGCAATGCGGAGAAATTACTGTTTGTGCATTTACAATATTCATTGATTTTTTCCATTGAAAAACATGTTATTCATATACCAGAAATGTTTGAAGCTACTGACTGAATGAAAAGAGTTGGCATCTCACTCTCTTTGAATCTTCTTTATCATGCTAAGAGGAGCAGGAAAAAGCAAAAAATTTCAGAATTGCACCTTGCAATGTGGAGATATTACTGTTTGTGCATTTACAATATTCATTGATTTTTGCCATTGAAAAACGTCCAGAAATGTTTGAAGCTACTGACTGAATGAAAGGAGCTGGCATCTCACTCTCTTTGAATCTTCTTTATCATGCTAGGATTAGCAGGAAAAAGCAAAAAATTTCAGAATTGCACCTTGCAATGCCGTTAAATTACTGTTTGTGCATTTACAATATTCATTGATTTTTGCCATTGAAAAACATCATGTTATTCATATACCAGAAATGTTTGAAGCTACTGACTGAATGAAAAGAGCTGGCATCTCACTCTCTTTGAATCTTCTTTATCATGCCAGGATTAGCAGGAAAAAGCAAAAAATTTCAGAATTGCACCTTGCAATGCGGAGAAATTACTGTTTGTGCATTTACAATATTCATTGATTTTTGCCAATGAAAAACATCATGTTATTCATATACCAGAAATGTTTGAAGCTACTGACTGAATGAAAGGAGCTGGCATCTCACTCTCTTTGAATCTTCTTTATCATGCTAGGATTAGCAGGAAAAAGCAAAAAATTTCAGAATTGCACCTTGCAATGCGGAGAAATTACTGTTTGTGCATTTACAATATTCATTGATTTTTGCCATTGAAAAACATGTTATTCATATACCAGAAATGTTTGAAGCTACTGACTGAATGAAAAGAGCTGGCATCTCACTCTCTTTGAATCTTCTTTATCATGCTAAGAGGAGCAGGAAAAAGCAAAAAATTTCAGAATTGCACCTTGCAATGTGGAGATATTACTGTTTGTGCATTTACAATATTCATTGATTTTTGCCATTGAAAAACGTCCAGAAATGTTTGAAGCTACTGACTGAATGAAAGGAGCTGGCATCTCACTCTCTTTGAATCTTCTTTATCATGCTAGGATTAGCAGGAAAAAGCAAAAAAATTCAGAATTGCACCTTGCAATGCGGAGAAATTACTGTTTGTGCATTTACAATATTCATTGATTTTTGCCATTGAAAAACATCATGTTATTCATATACCAGAAATGTTTGAAGCTACTGACTGAATGAAAAGAGCTGGCATCTCACTCTCTTTGAATCTTCTTTATCATGCTAAGAGGAGCAGGAAAAAGCAAAAAATTTCAGAATTGCACCTTGCAATGTGGAGATATTACTGTTTGTGCATTTACAATATTCATTGATTTTTGCCATTGAAAAACGTCCAGAAATGTTTGAAGCTACTGACTGAATGAAAGGAGCTGGCATCTCACTCTCTTTGAATCTTCTTTATCATGCTAGGATTAGCAGGAAAAAGCAAAAAATTTCAGAATTGCACCTTGCAATGCCGTTAAATTACTGTTTGTGCATTTACAATATTCATTGATTTTTGCCATTGAAAAACATCATGTTATTCATATACCAGAAATGTTTGAAGCTACTGACTGAATGAAAAGAGCTGGCATCTCACTCTCTTTGAATCTTCTTTATCATGATAAGAGGAGCAGGAAAAAGCAAAAAATTTCAGAATTGCACCTTGCAATGTGGAGATATTACTGTTTGTGCATTTACAATATTCATTGATTTTTGCCATTGAAAAACGTCCAGAAATGTTTGAAGCTACTGACTGAATGAAAGGAGCTGGCATCTCAATCTCTTTGAATCTTCTTTATCATGCTAGGATTAGCAGGAAAAAGCAAAAAATTTCAGAATTGCACCTTGCAATGCGGAGAAATTACTGTTTGTGCATTTACAATATTCATTGATTTTTGCCATTGAAAAACATCATGTTATTCATATACCAGAGATGTTTGAAGCTACTGACTGAATGAAAAGAGCTGGCATCTCACTCTCTTTGAATCTTCTTTATCATGCCAGGATTAGCAGGAAAAAGCAAAAAATTTCAGAATTGCACGTTGCAATGTGGAGATATTACTGTTTGTGCATTTACAATATTCATTGATTTTTGCCATTGAAAAACGTCCAGAAATGTTTGAAGCTACTGACTGAATGAAAGGAGCTGGCATCTCACTCTCTTTGAATCTTCTTTATCATGCTAGGATTAGCAGGAAAAAGCAAAAAATTTCAGAATTGCACCTTGCAATGCGGAGAAATTACTGTTTGTGCATTTACAATATTCATTGATTTTTGCCATTGAAAAACATGTTATTCATATACCAGAAATGTTTGAAGCTACTGACTGAATGAAAAGAGCTGGCATCTCACTCTCTTTGAATCTTCTTTATCATGCTAAGAGGAGCAGGAAAAAGCAAAAAATTTCAGAATTGCACCTTGCATTGTGGAGATATTACTGTTTGTGCATTTACAATATTCATTGATTTTTGCCATTGAAAAACGTCCAGAAATGTTTGAAGCTACTGACTGAATGAAAGGAGCTGGCATCTCACTCTCTTTGAATCTTCTTTATCATGCTAGGATTAGCAGGAAAAAGCAAAAAAATTCAGAATTGCACCTTGCAATGCGGAGAAATTACTGTTTGTGCATTTACAATATTCATTGATTTTTGCTATTGAAAAACATCATGTTATTCATATACCAGAGATGTTTGAAGCTACTGACTGAATGAAAAGAGCTGGCATCTCACTCTCTTTGAATCTTCTTTATCATGCTAAGAGGAGCAGGAAAAAGCAAAAAATTTCAGAATTGCACCTTGCAATGTGGAGATATCACTGTTTGTGCATTTACAATATTCATTGATTTTTGCCATTGAAAAACGTCCAGAAATGTTTGAAGCTACTGACTGAATGAAAGGAGCTGGCATCTCACTCTCTTTGAATCTTCATTATCATGCTAGGATTAGCAGGAAAAAGCAAAAAATTTCAGAATTGCACCTTGCAATGCGGAGAAATTACTGTTTGTGCATTTACAATATTCATTGATTTTTGCCATTGAAAAACATCATGTTATTCATATACCAGAAATGTTTGAAGCTACTGACTGAATGAAAAGAGCTGGCATCTCACTCTCTTTGAATCTTCTTTATCATGCCAGGATTAGCAGGAAAAAGCAAAAAATTTCAGAATTGCACCTTGCAATGTGGAGATATTACTGTTTGTGCATTTACAATATTCATTGATTTTTGCCATTGAAAAACGTCCAGAAATGTTTGAAGCTACTGACTGAATGAAAGGAGCTGGCATCTCACTCTCTTTGAATCTTCTTTATCATGCTAAGAGGAGCAGGAAAAAGCAAAAAATTTCAGAATTGCACCTTGCAATGTGGAGATATTACTGTTTGTGCATTTACAATATTCATTGATTTTTGCCATTGAAAAACGTCCAGAAATGTTTGAAGCTACTGACTGAATGAAAGGAGCTGGCATCTCACTCTCTTTGAATCTTCTTTATCATGCTAGGATTAGCAGGAAAAAGCAAAAAATTTCAGAATTGCACCTTGCAATGCGGAGAAATTACTGTTTGTGCATTTACAATATTCATTGATTTTTGCCATTGAAAAACATCATGTTATTCATATACCAGAGATGTTTGAAGCTACTGACTGAATGAAAAGAGCTGGCATCTCACTCTCTTTGAATCTTCTTTATCATGCTAAGAGGAGCAGGAAAAAGCAAAAAATTTCAGAATTGCACGTTGCAATGTGGAGATATCACTGTTTGTGCATTTACAATATTCATTGATTTTTGCCATTGAAAAACGTCCAGAAATGTTTGAAGCTACTGACTGAATGAAAGGAGCTGGCATTTCACTCTCTTTGAATCTTCTTTATCATGCTAGGATTAGCAGGAAAAAGCAAAAAATTTCAGAATTGCACCTTGCAATGCGGAGAAATTACTGTTTGTGCATTTACAATATTCATTGATTTTTGCCATTGAAAAACATCATGTTATTCATATACCAGAAATGTTTGAAGCTACTGACTGAATGAAAAGAGCTGGCATCTCACTCTCTTTGAATCTTCTTTATCATGCCAGGATTAGCAGGAAAAAGCAAAAAATTTCAGAATTGCACCTTGCAATGCGGAGAAATTACTGTTTGTGCATTTACAATATTCATTGATTTTTGCCATTGAAAAACATCATGTTATTCATATACCAGAAATGTTTGAAGCTACTGACTGAATGAAAGGAGCTGGCATCTCACTCTCTTTGAATCTTCTTTATCATGCTAGGATTAGCAGGAAAAAGCAAAAAATTTCAGAATTGCACCTTGCAATGCGGAGAAATTACTGTTTGTGCATTTACAATATTCATTGATTTTTGCCATTGAAAAACATGTTATTCATATACCAGAAATGTTTGAAGCTACTGACTGAATGAAAAGAGCTGGCATCTCACTCTCTTTGAATCTTCTTTATCATGCTAAGAGGAGCAGGAAAAAGCAAAAAATTTCAGAATTGCACCTTGCAATGTGGAGATATTACTGTTTGTGCATTTACAATATTCATTGATTTTTGCCATTGAAAAACGTCCAGAAATGTTTGAAGCTACTGACTGAATGAAAGGAGCTGGCATCTCACTCTCTTTGAATCTTCTTTATCATGCTAGGATTAGCAGGAAAAAGCAAAAAATTTCAGAATTGCACCTTGCAATGCGGAGAAATTACTGTTTGTGCATTTACAATATTCATTGATTTTTGCCATTGAAAAACATCATGTTATTCATATACCAGAAATGTTTGAAGCTACTGACTGAATGAAAAGAGCTGGCATCTCACTCTCTTTGAATTTTCTTTATCATGCTAAGAGGAGCAGGAAAAAGCAAAAAATTTCAGAATTGCACCTTGCAATGTGGAGATATTACTGTTTGTGCATTTACAATATTCATTGATTTTTGCCATTGAAAAACGTCCAGAAATGTTTGAAGCTACTGACTGAATGAAAGGAGCTGGCATCTCACTCTCTTTGAATCTTCTTTATCATGCTAGGATTAGCAGGAAAAAGCAAAAAATTTCAGAATTGCACCTTGCAATGCGGAGAAATTACTGTTTGTGCATTTACAATATTCATTGATTTTTGCCATTGAAAAACATCATGTTATTCATATACCAGAAATGTTTGAAGCTACTGACTGAATGAAAAGAGCTGGCATCTCACTCTCTTTGAATCTTCTTTATCATGCTAAGAGGAGCAGGAAAAAGCAAAAAATTTCAGAATTGCACCTTGCAATGCGGAGAAATTACTGTTTGTGCATTTACAATATTCATTGATTTTTGCCATTGAAAAACATCATGTTATTCATATACCAGAAATGTTTGAAGCTACTGACTGAATGAAAAGAGCTGGCATCTCACTCTCTTTGAATCTTCTTTACCATGCCAGGATTAGCAGGAAAAAGCAAAAAATTTCAGAATTGCACGTTGCAATGTGGAGATATTACTGTTTGTGCATTTACAATATTCATTGATTTTTGCCATTGAAAAACGTCCAGAAATGTTTGAAGCTACTGACTGAATGAAAGGAGCTGGCATCTCACTCTCTTTGAATCTTCTTTATCATGCTAGGATTAGCAGGAAAAAGCAAAAAATTTCAGAATTGCACCTTGCAATGCGGAGAAATTACTGTTTGTGCATTTACAATATTCATTGATTTTTGCCATTGAAAAACATCATGTTATTCATATACCAGAAATGTTTGAAGCTACTGACTGAATGAAAAGAGCTGGCATCTCACTCTCTTTGAATTTTCTTTATCATGCTAAGAGGAGCAGGAAAAAGCAAAAAATTTCAGAATTGCACCTTGCAATGTGGAGATATTACTGTTTGTGCATTTACAATATTCATTGATTTTTGCCATTGAAAAACGTCCAGAAATGTTTGAAGCTACTGACTGAATGAAAGGAGCTGGCATCTCACTCTCTTTGAATCTTCTTTATCATGCTAGGATTAGCAGGAAAAAGCAAAAAATTTCAGAATTGCACCTTGCAATGCGGAGAAATTACTGTTTGTGCATTTACAATATTCATTGATTTTTGCCATTGAAAAACATCATGTTATTCATATACCAGAAATGTTTGAAGCTACTGACTGAATGAAAAGAGCTGGCATCTCACTCTCTTTGAATCTTCTTTATCATGCTAAGAGGAGCAGGAAAAAGCAAAAAATTTCAGAATTGCACCTTGCAATGTGGAGATATTACTGTTTGTGCATTTACAATATTCATTGATTTTTGCCATTGAAAAACGTCCAGAAATGTTTGAAGCTACTGACTGAATGAAAGGAGCTGGCATCTCACTCTCTTTGAATCTTCTTTATCATGCTAGGATTAGCAGGAAAAAGCAAAAAATTTCAGAATTGCACCTTGCAATGCGGAGAAATTACTGTTTGTGCATTTACAATATTCATTGATTTTTGCCATTGAAAAACATCATGTTATTCATATACCAGAAATGTTTGAAGCTACTGACTGAATGAAAAGAGCTGGCATCTCACTCTCTTTGAATCTTCTTTATCATGCCAGGATTAGCAGGAAAAAGCAAAAAATTTCAGAATTGCACCTTGCAATGCGGAGAAATTACTGTTTGTGCATTTACAATATTCATTGATTTTTGCCATTGAAAAACATCATGTTATTCATATACCAGAAATGTTTGAAGCTACTGACTGAATGAAAAGAGCTGGCATCTCACTCTCTTTGAATCTTCTTTATCATGCCAGGATTAGCAGGAAAAAGCAAAAAATTTCAGAATTGCACGTTGCAATGTGGAGATATTACTGTTTGTGCATTTACAATATTCATTGATTTTTGCCATTGAAAAACGTCCAGAAATGTTTGAAGCTACTGACTGAATGAAAGGAGCTGGCATCTCACTCTCTTTGAATCTTCTTTATCATGCTAGGATTAGCAGGAAAAAGCAAAAAATTTCAGAATAGCACCTTGCAATGCGGAGAAATTACTGTTTGTGCATTTACAATATTCATTGATTTTTGCCATTGAAAAACATGTTATTCATATACCAGAAATGTTTGAAGCTACTGACTGAATGAAAAGAGCTGGCATCTCACTCTCTTTGAATCTTCTTTATCATGCTAAGAGGAGCAGGAAAAAGCAAAAAATTTCAGAATTGCACGTTGCAATGTGGAGATATCACTGTTTGTGCATTTACAATATTCATTGATTTTTGCCATTGAAAAACGTCCAGAAATGTTTGAAGCTACTGACTGAATGAAAGGAGCTGGCATCTCACTCTCTTTGAATCTTCTTTATCATGCTAGGATTAGCAGGAAAAAGCAAAAAATTTCAGAATTGCACCTTGCAATGCGGAGAAATTACTGTTTGTGCATTTACAATATTCATTGATTTTTGTAAATGAAAAACATCATGTTATTCATATACCAGAAATGTTTGAAGCTACTGACTGAATGAAAAGAGCTGGCATCTCACTCTCTTTGAATCTTCTTTATCATGCCAGGATTAGCAGGAAAAAGCAAAAAATTTCAGAATTGCACCTTGCAATGCGGAGAAATTACTGTTTGTGCATTTACAATATTCAATGATTTTTGCCAATGAAAAACATCATGTTATTCATATACCAGAAATGTTTGAAGCTACTGACTGAATGAAAGGAGCTGGCATCTCACTCTCTTTGAATCTTCTTTATCATGCTAGGATTAGCAGGAAAAAGCAAAAAATTTCAGAATTGCACCTTGCAATGCGGAGAAATTACCGTTTGTGCATTTACAATATTCATTGATTTTTGCCATTGAAAAACATGTTATTCATATACCAGAAATGTTTGAAGCTACTGACTGAATGAAAAGAGCTGGCATCTCACTCTCTTTGAATCTTTATCATGCTAAGAGGAGCAGGAAAAAGCAAAAAATTTCAGAATTGCACCTTGCAATGTGGAGATATTACTGTTTGTGCATTTACAATATTCATTGATTTTTGCCATTGAAAAACGTCCAGAAATGTTTGAAGCTACTGACTGAATGAAAGGAGCTGGCATCTCACTCTCTTTGAATCTTCTTTATCATGCTAGGATTAGCAGGAAAAAGCAAAAAATTTCAGAATTGCACCTTGCAATGCGGAGAAATTACTGTTTGTGCATTTACAATATTCATTGATTTTTGCCATTGAAAAACATCATGTTATTCATATACCAGAAATGTTTGAAGCTACTGACTGAATGAAAAGAGCTGGCATCTCACTCTCTTTGAATCTTCTTTATCATGCTAAGAGGAGCAGGAAAAAGCAAAAAATTTCAGAATTGCACCTTGCAATGTGGAGATATTACTGTTTGTGCATTTACAATATTCATTGATTTTTGCCATTGAAAAACGTCCAGAAATGTTTGAAGCTACTGACTGAATGAAAGGAGCTGGCATCTCAATCTCTTTGAATCTTCTTTATCATGCTAGGATTAGCAGGAAAAAGCAAAAAATTTCAGAATTGCACCTTGCAATGCGGAGAAATTACTGTTTGTGCATTTACAATATTCATTGATTTTTGCCATTGAAAAACATCATGTTATTCATATACCAGAGATGTTTGAAGCTACTGACTGAATGAAAAGAGCTGGCATCTCACTCTCTTTGAATCTTCTTTATCATGCTAAGAGGAGCAGGAAAAAGCAAAAAATTTCAGAATTGCACGTTGCAATGTGGAGATATCACTGTTTGTGCATTTACAATATTCATTGATTTTTGCCATTGAAAAACGTCCAGAAATGTTTGAAGCTACTGACTGAATGAAAGGAGCTGGCATCTCACTCTCTTTGAATCTTCTTTATCATGCTAGGATTAGCAGGAAAAAGCAAAAAATTTCAGAATTGCACCTTGCAATGCGGAGAAATTACTGTTTGTGCATTTACAATATTCATAGATTTTTGCCATTGAAAAACATCATGTTATTCATATACCAGAAATGTTTGAAGCTACTGACTGAATGAAAAGAGCTGGCATCTCACTCTCTTTGAATCTTCTTTATCATGCCAGGATTAGCAGGAAAAAGCAAAAAATTTCAGAATTGCACCTTGCAATGCGGAGAAATTACTGTTTGTGCATTTACAATATTCATTGATTTTTGCCATTGAAAAACATCATGTTATTCATATACCAGAAATGTTTGAAGCTACTGACTGAATGAAAAGAGCTGGCATCTCACTCTCTTTGAATCTTCTTTATCATGCCAGGATTAGCAGGAAAAAGCAAAAAATTTCAGAATTGCACGTTGCAATGTGGAGATATTACTGTTTGTGCATTTACAATATTCATTGATTTTTGCCATTGAAAAACGTCCAGAAATGTTTGAAGCTACTGACTGAATGAAAGGAGCTGGCATCTCACTCTCTTTGAATCTTCTTTATCATGCTAGGATTAGCAGGAAAAAGCAAAAAATTTCAGAATTGCACCTTGCAATGCGGAGAAATTACTGTTTGTGCATTTACAATATTCATTGATTTTTGCCATTGAAAAACATCATGTTATTCATATACCAGAAATGTTTGAAGCTACTGACTGAATGAAAAGAGCTGGCATCTCACTCTCTTTGAATCTTCTTTATCATGCCAGGATTAGCAGGAAAAAGCAAAAAATTTCAGAATTGCACCTTGCAATGTGGAGATATTACTGTTTGTGCATTTACAATATTCATTGATTTTTGCCATTGAAAAACGTCCAGAAATGTTTGAAGCTACTGACTGAATGAAAGGAGCTGGCATCTCACTCTCTTTGAATCTTCTTTATCATGCTAGGATTAGCAGGAAAAAGCAAAAAATTTCAGAATTGCACCTTGCAATGCGGAGAAATTACTGTTTGTGCATTTACAATATTCATTGATTTTTGCCATTGAAAAACATGTTATTCATATACCAGAAATGTTTGAAGCTACTGACTGAATGAAAAGAGCTGGCATCTCACTCTCTTTGAATCTTCTTTATCATGCTAAGAGGAGCAGGAAAAAGCAAAAAATTTCAGAATTGCACCTTGCAATGTGGAGATATTACTGTTTGTGCATTTACAATATTCATTGATTTTTGCCATTGAAAAACGTCCAGAAATGTTTGAAGCTACTGACTGAATGAAAGGAGCTGGCATCTCACTCTCTTTGAATCTTCTTTATCATGCTAGGATTAGCAGGAAAAAGCAAAAAATTTCAGAATTGCACCTTGCAATGCGGAGAAATTACTGTTTGTGCATTTACAATATTCATTGATTTTTGCCATTGAAAAACATCATGTTATTCATATACCAGAAATGTTTGAAGCTACTGACTGAATGAAAAGAGCTGGCATCTCACTCTCTTTGAATCTTCTTTATCATGCTAAGAGGAGCAGGAAAAAGCAAAAAATTTCAGAATTGCACCTTGCAATGTGGAGATATTACTGTTTGTGCATTTACAATATTCATTGATTTTTGCCATTGAAAAACGTCCAGAAATGTTTGAAGCTACTGACTGAATGAAAGGAGCTGGCATCTCAATCTCTTTGAATCTTCTTTATCATGCTAGGATTAGCAGGAAAAAGCAAAAAATTTCAGAATTGCACCTTGCAATGCGGAGAAATTACTGTTTGTGCATTTACAATATTCATTGATTTTTGCCATTGAAAAACATCATGTTATTCATATACCAGAAATGTTTGAAGCTACTGACTGAATGAAAAGAGCTGGCATCTCACTCTCTTTGAATCTTCTTTATCATGCTAAGAGGAGCAGGAAAAAGCAAAAAATTTCAGAATTGCACGTTGCAATGTGGAGATATTACTGTTTGTGCATTTACAATATTCATTGATTTTTGCCATTGAAAAATGTCCAGAAATGTTTGAAGCTACTGACTGAATGAAAGGAGATGGCATCTCACTCTCTTTGAATCTTCTTTATCATGCTAGGATTAGCAGGAAAAAGCAAAAAATTTCAGAATTGCACCTTGCAATGCGGAGAAATTACTGTTTGTGCATTTACAATATTCATTGATTTTTGCCATTGAAAACATCATGATATTCATATACCAGAAATGTTTGAAGCTACTGACTGAATGAAAAGAGCTGGCATCTCACTCTCTTTGAATCTTCTTTATCATGCTAAGAGGAGCAGGAAAAAGCAAAAAATTTCAGAATTGCACCTTGCAATGTGGAGATATTACTGTTTGTGCATTTACAATATTCATTGATTTTTGCCATTGAAAAACGTCCAGAAATGTTTGAAGCTACTGACTGAATGAAAGGAGCTGGCATCTCACTCTCTTTGAATCTTCTTTATCATGCTAGGATTAGCAGGAAAAAGCAAAAAATTTCAGAATTGCACCTTGCAATGCGGAGAAATTACTGTTTGTGCATTTACAATATTCATTGATTTTTGCCATTGAAAAACCATGTTATTCATATACCAGAAATGTTTTAAGCTACTGACTGAATGAAAAGAGCTGGCATCTCCCTCTCTTTGAATCTTCTTTATCATGCCAGGATTAGCAGGAAAAAGCAAAAAATTTCAGAATTGCACCTTGCAATGCGGAGAAATTACTGTTTGTGCATTTACAATATTCATTGATTTTTGCCATTGAAAAACATCATGTTATTCATATACCAGAGATGTTTGAAGCTACTGACTGAATGAAAAGAGCTGGCATCTCACTCTCTTTGAATCTTCTTTATCATGCTAAGAGGAGCAGGAAAAAGCAAAAAATTTCAGAATTGCACGTTGCAATGTGGAGATATCACTGTTTGTGCATTTACAATATTCATTGATTTTTGCCATTGAAAAACGTCCAGAAATGTTTGAAGCTACTGACTGAATGAAAGGAGCTGGCATCTCACTCTCTTTGAATCTTCTTTATCATGCTTGGATTAGCAGGAAAAAGCAAAAAATTTCAGAATTGCACCTTGCAATGCGGAGAAATTACTGTTTGTGCATTTACAATATTCATTGATTTTTGCCATTGAAAAACATCATGTTATTCATATACCAGAAATGTTTGAAGCTACTGACTGAATGAAAAGAGCTGGCATCTCACTCTCTTTGAATCTTCTTTATCATGCCAGGATTAGCAGGAAAAAGCAAAAAATTTCAGAATTGCACCTTGCAATGTGGAGATATTACTGTTTGTGCATTTACAATATTCATTGATTTTTGCCATTGAAAAATGTCCAGAAATGTTTGAAGCTACTGACTGAATGAAAGGAGCTGGCAACTCACTCTCTTTGAATCTTCTTTATCATGCTAGGATTAGCAGGAAAAAGCAAAAAATTTCAGAATTGCACCTTGCAATGCGGAGAATTTACTGTTTGTGCATTTACAATATTCATTGATTTTTGCCATTGAAAAACATCATGTTATTCATATACCAGAAATGTTTGAAGCTACTGACTGAATGAAAAGAGCTGGCATCTCACTTTCTTTGAATCTTCTTTATCATGCCAGGATTAGCAGGAAAAAGCAAAAAATTTCAGAATTGCACCTTGCAATGTGGAGATATTACTGTTTGTGCATTTACAATATTCATTGATTTTTGCCATTGAAAAACGTCCAGAAATGTTTGAAGCTACTGACTGAATGAAAGGAGCTGGCATCTCACTCTCTTTGAATCTTCTTTATCATGCTAGGATTAGCAGGAAAAAGCAAAAAATTTCAGAATTGCACCTTGCAATGCGGAGAAATTACTGTTTGTGCATTTACAATATTCATTGATTTTTGCCATTGAAAAACATGTTATTCATATACCAGAAATGTTTGAAGCTACTGACTGAATGAAAAGAGCTGGCATCTCACTCTCTTTGAATCTTCTTTATCATGCTAAGAGGAGCAGGAAAAAGCAAAAAATTTCAGAATTGCACCTTGCAATGTGGAGATATTACTGTTTGTGCATTTACAATATTCATTGATTTTTGCCATTGAAAAACGTCCAGAAATGTTTGAAGCTACTGACTGAATGAAAGGAGCTGGCATCTCACTCTCTTTGAATCTTCTTTATCATGCTAGGATTAGCAGGAAAAAGCAAAAAATTTCAGAATTGCACCTTGCAATGCGGAGAAATTACTGTTTGTGCATTTACAATATTCATTGATTTTTGCCATTGAAAAACATCATGTTATTCATATACCAGAAATGTTTGAAGCTACTGACTGAATGAAAAGAGCTGGCATCTCACTCTCTTTGAATCTTCTTTATCATGCTAAGAGGAGCAGGAAAAAGCAAAAAATTTCAGAATTGCACCTTGCAATGTGGAGATATTACTGTTTGTGCATTTACAATATTCATTGATTTTTGCCATTGAAAAACGTCCAGAAATGTTTGAAGCTACTGACTGAATGAAAGGAGCTGGCATCTCAATCTCTTTGAATCTTCTTTATCATGCTAGGATTAGCAGGAAAAAGCAAAAAATTTCAGAATTGCACCTTGCAATGCGGAGAAATTACTGTTTGTGCATTTAGAATATTCATTGATTTTTGCCATTGAAAACATCATGTTATTCATATACCAGAAATGTTTGAAGCTACTGACTGAATGAAAAGAGCTGGCATCTCACTCTCTTTGAATCTTCTTTATCATGCTAAGAGGAGCAGGAAAAAGCAAAAAATTTCAGAATTGCACCTTGCAATGTGGAGATATTACTGTTTGTGCATTTACAATATTCATTGATTTTTGCCATTGAAAAACGTCCAGAAATGTTTGAAGCTACTGACTGAATGAAAGGAGCTGGCATCTCACTCTCTTTGAATCTTCTTTATCATGCTAGGATTAGCAGGAAAAAGCAAAAAATTTCAGAATTGCACCTTGCAATGCGGAGAAATTACTGTTTGTGCATTTACAATATTCATTGATTTTTGCCATTGAAAAACCATGTTATTCATATACCAGAAATGTTTGAAGCTACTGACTGAATGAAAAGAGCTGGCATCTCCCTCTCTTTGAATCTTCTTTATCATGCCAGGATTAGCAGGAAAAAGCAAAAAATTTCAGAATTGCACCTTGCAATGCGGAGAAATTACTGTTTGTGCATTTACAATATTCATTGATTTTTGCCATTGAAAAACATCATGTTATTCATATACCAGAGATGTTTGAAGCTACTGACTGAATGAAAAGAGCTGGCATCTCACTCTCTTTGAATCTTCTTTATCATGCTAAGAGGAGCAGGAAAAAGCAAAAAATTTCAGAATTGCACGTTGCAATGTGGAGATATCACTGTTTGTGCATTTACAATATTCATTGATTTTTGCCATTGAAAAACGTCCAGAAATGTTTGAAGCTACTGACTGAATGAAAGGAGCTGGCATCTCACTCTCTTTGAATCTTCTTTATCATGCTTGGATTAGCAGGAAAAAGCTAAAAATTTCAGAATTGCACCTTGCAATGCGGAGAAATTACTGTTTGTGCATTTACAATATTCATTGATTTTTGCCATTGAAAAACATCATGTTATTCATATACCAGAAATGTTTGAAGCTACTGACTGAATGAAAAGAGCTGGCATCTCACTCTCTTTGAATCTTCTTTATCATGCCAGGATTAGCAGGAAAAAGCAAAAAATTTCAGAATTGCACCTTGCAATGTGGAGATATTACTGTTTGTGCATTTACAATATTCATTGATTTTTGCCATTGAAAAATGTCCAGAAATGTTTGAAGCTACTGACTGAATGAAAGGAGCTGGCATCTCACTTTCTTTGAATCTTCTTTATCATGCTAGGATTAGCAGGAAAAAGCAAAAAATTTCAGAATTGCACCTTGCAATGCGGAGAAATTACTGTTTGTGCATCTACAATATTCATTGATTTTTGCCATTGAAAAACATCATGTTATTCATATACCAGAAATGTTTGAAGCTACTGACTGAATGAAAAGAGCTGGCATCTCACTTTCTTTGAATCTTCTTTATCATGCCAGGATTAGCAGGAAAAAGCAAAAAATTTCAGAATTGCACCTTGCAATGTGGAGATATTACTGTTTGTGCAATTACAATATTCATTGATTTTTGCCATTGAAAAACGTCCAGAAATGTTTGAAGCTACTGACTGAATGAAAGGAGCTGGCATCTCACTCTCTTTGAATCTTCTTTATCATGCTAGGATTAGCAGGAAAAAGCAAAAAATTTCAGAATTGCACCTTGCAATGCGGAGAAATTACTGTTTGTGCATTTACAATATTCATTGATTTTTGCCATTGAAAAACATGTTATTCATATGCCAGAAATGTTTGAAGCTACTGACTGAATGAAAAGAGCTGGCATCTCACTCTCTTTGAATCTTCTTTATCATGCTAAGAGGAGCAGGAAAAAGCAAAAAATTTCAGAATTGCACCTTGCAATGTGGAGATATTACTGTTTGTGCATTTACAATATTCATTGATTTTTGCCATTGAAAAACGTCCAGAAATGTTTGAAGCTACTGACTGAATGAAAGGAGCTTGCATCTCAATCTCTTTGAATCTTCTTTATCATGCTAGGATTAGCAGGAAAAAGCAAAAAATTTCAGAATTGCACCTTGCAATGCGGAGAAATTACTGTTTGTGCATTTACAATATTCATTGATTTTTGCCATTGAAAAACATCATGATATTCATATACCAGAAATGTTTGAAGCTACTGACTGAATGAAAAGAGCTGGCATCTCACTCTCTTTGAATCTTCTTTATCATGCTAAGAGGAGCAGGAAAAAGCAAAAAATTTCAGAATTGCACGTTGCAATGTGGAGATATTACTGTTTGTGCATTTACAATATTCATTGATTTTTGCCATTGAAAAATGTCCAGAAATGTTTGAAGCTACTGACTGAATGAAAGGAGCTGGCATCTCACTCTCTTTGAATCTTCTTTATCATGCTAGGATTAGCAGGAAAAAGCAAAAAATTTCAGAATTGCACCTTGCAATGCGGAGAAATTACTGTTTGTGCATTTAGAATATTCATTGATTTTTGCCATTGAAAACATCATGTTATTCATATACCAGAAATGTTTGAAGCTACTGACTGAATGAAAAGAGCTGGCATCTCACTCTCTTTGAATCTTCTTTATCATGCTAAGAGGAGCAGGAAAAAGCAAAAAATTTCAGAATTGCACCTTGCAATGTGGAGATATTACTGTTTGTGCATTTACAATATTCATTGATTTTTGCCATTGAAAAACGTCCAGAAATGTTTGAAGCTACTGACTGAATGAAAGGAGCTGGCATCTCACTCTCTTTGAATCTTCTTTATCATGCTAGGATTAGCAGGAAAAAGCAAAAAATTTCAGAATTGCACCTTGCAATGCGGAGAAATTACTGTTTGTGCATTTACAATATTCATTGATTTTTGCCATTGAAAAACCATGTTATTCATATACCAGAAATGTTTGAAGCTACTGACTGAATGAAAAGAGCTGGCATCTCCCTCTCTTTGAATCTTCTTTATCATGCCAGGATTAGCAGGAAAAAGCAAAAAATTTCAGAATTGCACCTTGCAATGCGGAGAAATTATTGTTTGTGCATTTACAATATTCATTGATTTTTGCCATTGAAAAACATCATGTTATTCATATACCAGAGATGTTTGAAGCTACTGACTGAATGAAAAGAGCTGGCATCTCACTCTCTTTGAATCTTCTTTATCATGCTAAGAGGAGCAGGAAAAAGCAAAAAATTTCAGAATTGCACGTTGCAATGTGGAGATATCACTGTTTGTGCATTTACAATATTCATTGATTTTTGCCATTGAAAAACGTCCAGAAATGTTTGAAGCTACTGACTGAATGAAAGGAGCTGGCATCTCACTCTCTTTGAATCTTATTTATCATGCTTGGATTAGCAGGAAAAAGCAAAAAATTTCAGAATTGCACCTTGCAATGCGGAGAAATTACTGTTTGTGCATTTACAATATTCATTGATTTTTGCCATTGAAAAACATCATGTTATTCATATACCAGAAATGTATGAAGCTACTGACTGAATGAAAAGAGCTGGCATCTCACTCTCTTTGAATCTTCTTTATCATGCCAGGATTAGCAGGAAAAAGCAAAAAATTTCAGAATTGCACCTTGCAATGTGGAGATATTACTGTTTGTGCATTTACAATATTCATTGATTTTTGCCATTGAAAAATGTCCAGAAATGTTTGAAGCTACTGACTGAATGAAAGGAGCTGGCATCTCACTCTCTTTGAATCTTCTTTATCATGCTAGGATTAGCAGGAAAAAGCAAAAAATTTCAGAATTGCACCTTGCAATGCGGAGAAATTACTGTTTGTGCATTTACAATATTCATTGATTTTTGCCATTGAAAAACATCATGTTATTCATATACCAGAAATGTTTGAAGCTACTGACTGAATGAAAAGAGCTGGCATCTCACTTTCTTTGAATCTTCTTTATCATGCCAGGATTAGCAGGAAAAAGCAAAAAATTTCAGAATTGCACCTTGCAATGTGGAGATATTACTGTTTGTGCATTTACAATATTCATTGATTTTTGCCATTGAAAAACGTCCAGAAATGTTTGAAGCTACTGACTGAATGAAAGGAGCTGGCATCTCACTCTCTTTGAATCTTCTTTATCATGCTAGGATTAGCAGGAAAAAGCAAAAAATTTCAGAATTGCACCTTGCAATGCGGAGAAATTACTGTTTGTGCATTTACAATATTCATTGATTTTTGCCATTGAAAAACATGTTATTCATATGCCAGAAATGTTTGAAGCTACTGACTGAATGAAAAGAGTTGGCATCTCACTCTCTTTGAATCTTCTTTATCATGCTAAGAGGAGCAGGAAAAAGCAAAAAATTTCAGTATTGCACCTTGCAATGTGGAGATATTACTGTTTGTGCATTTACAATATTCATTGATTTTTGCCATTGAAAAACGTCCAGAAATGTTTGAAGCTACTGACTGAATGAAAGGAGCTGGCATCTCACTCTCTTTGAATCTTCTTTATCATGCTAGGATTAGCAGGAAAAAGCAAAAAATTTCAGAATTGCACCTTGCAATGCGGAGAAATTACTGTTTGTGCATTTACAATATTCATTGATTTTTGCCATTGAAAAACATCATGTTATTCATATACCAGAAATGTTTGAAGCTACTGACTGAATGAAAAGAGCTGGCATCTCACTCTCTTTGAATCTTCCTTATCATGCTAAGAGGAGCAGGAAAAAGCAAAAAATTTCAGAATTGCACCTTGCAATGTGGAGATATTACTGTTTGTGCATTTACAATATTCATTGATTTTTGCCATTGAAAAACGTCCAGAAATGTTTGAAGCTACTGACTGAATGAAAGGAGCTGGCATCTCACTCTCTTTGAATCTTCTTTATCATGCTAGGATTAGCAGGAAAAAGCAAAAAATTTCAGAATTGCACCTTGCAATGCGGAGAAATTACTGTTTGTGCATTTACAATATTCATTGATTTTTGCCATTGAAAAACATCATGTTATTCATATACCAGAAATGTTTGAAGCTACTGACTGAATGAAAAGAGCTGGCATCTCACTCTCTTTGAATCTTCTTTATCATGCTAAGAGGAGCAGGAAAAAGCAAAAAATTTCAGAATTGCACCTTGCAATGTGGAGATATTACTGTTTGTGCATTTACAATATTCATTGATTTTTGCCATTGAAAAACGTCCAGAAATGTTTGAAGCTACTGACAGAATGAAAGGAGCTGGCATCTCAATCTCTTTGAATCTTCTTTATCATGCTAGGATTAGCAGGAAAAAGCAAAAAATTTCAGAATTGCACCTTGCAATGCGGAGAAATTACTGTTTGTGCATTTACAATATTCATTGATTTTTGCCATTGAAAAACATGTTATTCATATACCAGAAATGTTTGAAGCTACTGACTGAATGAAAAGAGCTGGCATCTCACTCTCTTTGAATCTTCTTTATCATGCTAAGAGGAGCAGGAAAAAGCAAAAAATTTCAGAATTGCACGTTGCAATGTGGAGATATTACTGTTTGTGCATTTACAATATTCATTGATTTTTGCCATTGAAAAATGTCCAGAAATGTTTGAAGCTACTGACTGAATGAAAGGAGCTGACATCTCACTCTCTTTGAATCTTCTTTATCATGCTAGGATTAGCAGGAAAAAGCAAAAAATTTCAGAATTGCACCTTGCAATGCGGAGAAATTACTGTTTGTGCATTTACAATATTCATTGATTTTTGCCATTGAAAAACATCATGTTATTCATATACTAGAAATGTTTGAAGCTACTGACTGAATGAAAAGAGCTGGCATCTCACTCTCTTTGAATCTTCTTTATCATGCCAGGATTAGCAGGAAAAAGCAAAAAATTTCAGAATTGCACGTTGCAATGTGGAGATATTACTGTTTGTGCATTTACAATATTCATTGATTTTTGCCATTGAAAAACGTCCAGAAATGTTTGAAGCTACTGACTGAATGAAAGGAGCTGGCATCTCACTCTCTTTGAATCTTCTTTATCATGCTAGGATTAGCAGGAAAAAGCAAAAAATTTCAGAATTGCACCTTGCAATGCGGAGAAATTACTGTTTGTGCATTTACAATATTCATTGATTTTTCCAATTGAAAAACATAATGTTGTTCATATACCAGAAATGTTTGAAGCTACTGACTGAATGAAAAGAGCTGGCATCTCACTCTCTTTGAATCTTCTTTATCATGCCAGGATTAGCAGGAAAAAGCAAAAAATTTCAGAATTGCACCTTGCAATGTGGAGATATTACTGTTTGTGCATTTACAATATTCATTGATTTTTGCCATTGAAAAACGTCCAGAAATGTTTGAAGCTACTGACTGAATGAAAGGAGCTGGCATCTCACTCTCTTTGAATCTTCTTTATCATGCTAGGATTAGCAGGAAAAAGCAAAAAATTTCAGAATTGCACCTTGCAATGCGGAGAAATTACTGTTTGTGCATTTACAATATTCATTGATTTTTGCCATTGAAAAACATCATGTTATTCATATACCAGAAATGTTTGAAGCTACTGACAGAATGAAAAGAGCTGGCATCTCACTCTCTTTGAATTTTCCTTATCATGCTAAGAGGAGCAGGAAAAAGCAAAAAATTTCAGAATTGCACCTTGCAATGTGGAGATATTACTGTTTGTGCATTTACAATATTCATTGATTTTTGCCATTGAAAAACGTCCAGAAATGTTTGAAGCTACTGACTGAATGAAAGGAGCTGGCATCTCACTCTCTTTGAATCTTCTTTATCATGCTAGGATTAGCAGGAAAAAGCAAAAAATTTCAGAATTGCACCTTGCAATGCGGAGAAATTACTGTTTGTGCATTTACAATATTCATTGATTTTTGCCATTGAAAAACATCATGTTATTCATATACCAGAAATGTTTGAAGCTACTGACTGAATGAAAAGAGCTGGCATCTCACTCTCTTTGAATCTTCTTTATCATGCTAAGAGGAGCAGGAAAAAGCAAAAAATTTCAGAATTGCACCTTGCAATGTGGAGATATTACTGTTTGTGCATTTACAATATTCATTGATTTTTGCCATTGAAAAACGTCCAGAAATGTTTGAAGCTACTGACTGAATGAAAGGAGCTGGCATCTCAATCTCTTTGAATCTTCTTTACCATGCTAGGATTAGCAGGAAAAAGCAAAAAATTTCAGAATTGCACCTTGCAATGCGGAGAAATTACTGTTTGTGCATTTACAATATTCATTGATTTTTGCCATTGAAAAACATGTTATTCATATACCAGAAATGTTTGAAGCTACTGACTGAATGAAAAGAGCTGGCATCTCACTCTCTTTGAATCTTCTTTATCATGCTAAGAGGAGCAGGAATAAGCAAAAAATTTCAGAATTGCACGTTGCAATGTGGAGATATTACTGTTTGTGCATTTACAATATTCATTGATTTTTGCCATTGAAAAATGTCCAGAAATGTTTGAAGCTACTGACTGAATGAAAGGAGCTGACATCTCACTCTCTTTGAATCTTCTTTATCATGCTAGGATTAGCAGGAAAAAGCAAAAAATTTCAGAATTGCACCTTGCAATGCGGAGAAATTACTGTTTGTGCATTTACAATATTCATTGATTTTTCCAATTGAAAAACATCATGTTATTCATATACCAGAAATGTTTGAAGCTACTGACTGAATGAAAAGAGCTGGCATCTCACTCTCTTTGAATCTTCTTTATCATGCCAGGATTAGCAGGAAGAAGCAAAAAATTTCAGAAATGCACCTTGCAATGTGGAGATATTACTGTTTGTGCATTTACAATATTCATTGATTTTTGCCATTGAAAAATGTCCAGAAATGTTTGAAGCTACTGACTGAATGAAAGGAGCTGGCATCTCACTCTCTTTGAATCTTCTTTATCATGCTAGGATTAGCAGGAAAAAGCAAAAAATTTCAGAATTGCACCTTGCAATGCGGAGAAATTACTGTTTGTGCATTTACAATATTCATTGATTTTTGCCATTGAAAAACATGTTATTCATATACCAGAAATGTTTGAAGCTACTGACTGAATGAAAAGAGCTGGCATCTCACTCTCTTTGAATCTTCTTTATCATGCTAAGAGGAGCAGGAAAAAGCAAAAAATTTCAGAATTGCACCTTGCAATGTGGAGATATTACTGTTTGTGCATTTACAATATTCATTGATTTTTGCCATTGAAAAACGTCCAGAAATGTTTGAAGCTACTGACTGAATGAAAGGAGCTGGCATCTCACTCTCTTTGAATCTTCTTTATCATGCTAGGATTAGCAGGAAAAAGCAAAAAATTTCAGAATTGCACCTTGCAATGCGGAGAAATTACTGTTTGTGCATTTACAATATTCATTGATTTTTGCCATTGAAAAACATCATGTTATTCATATAACAGAAATGTTTGAAGCTACTGACTGAATGAAAAGAGCTGGCATCTCACTCTCTTTGAATCTTCTTTATCATGCTAAGAGGAGCAGGAAAAAGCAAAAAATTTCAGAATTGCACCTTGCAATGTGGAGATATTACTGTTTGTGCATTTACAATATTCATTGATTTTTGCCATTGAAAAACGTCCAGAAATGTTTGAAGCTACTGACTGAATGAAAGGAGCTGGCATCTCACTCTCTTTGAATCTTCTTTATCATGCTAGGATTAGCAGGAAAAAGCAAAAAATTTCAGAATTGCACCTTGCAATGCGGAGAAATTACTGTTTGTGCATTTACAATATTCATTGATTTTTGCCATTGAAAAACATCATGTTATTCATATACCAGAAATGTTTGAAGCTACTGACTGAATGAAAAGAGCTGGCATCTCACTCTCTTTGAATCTTCTTTATCATGCTAAGAGGAGCAGGAAAAAGCAAAAAATTTCAGAATTGCACCTTGCAATGTGGAGATATTACTGTTTGTGCATTTACAATATTCATTGATTTTTGCCATTGAAAAACGTCCAGAAATGTTTGAAGCTAATGACTGAATGAAAGGAGCTGGCATCTCAATCTCTTTGAATCTTCTTTATCATGCTAGGATTAGCAGGAAAAAGCAAAAAATTTTACAATTGCACCTTGCAATGCGGAGAAATTACTGTTTGTGCATTTACAATATTCATTGATTTTTGCCATTGAAAAACATCATGTTATTCATATACCAGAAATGTTTGAAGCTACTGACTGAATGAAAAGAGCTGGCATCTCACTCTCTTTGAATCTTCTTTATCATGCTAAGAGGAGCAGGAAAAAGCAAAAAATTTCAGAATTGCACCTTGCAATGTGGAGATATTACTGTTTGTGCATTTACAATATTTATTGATTTTTGCCATTGAAAAACGTCCAGAAATGTTTGAAGCTACTGACTGAATGAAAGGAGCTGGCATCTCACTCTCTTTGAATCTTCTTTATCATGCTAGGATTAGCAGGAAAAAGCAAAAAATTTCAGAATTGCACCTTGCAATGCGGAGAAATTACTGTTTGTGCATTTACAATATTCATTGATTTTTGCCATTGAAAAACCATGTTATTCATATACCAGAAATGTTTGAAGCTACTGACTGAATGAAAAGAGCTGGCATCTCCCTCTCTTTGAATCTTCTTTATCATGCCAGGATTAGCAGGAAAAAGCAAAAAATTTCAGAATTGCACCTTGCAATGCGGAGAAATTACTGTTTGTGCATTTACAATATTCATTGATTTTTGCCATTGAAAAACATCATGTTATTCATATACCAGAGATGTTTGAAGCTACTGACTGAATGAAAAGAGCTGGCATCTCACTCTCTTTGAATCTTCTTTATCATGCTAAGAGGAGCAGGAAAAAGCAAAAAATTTCAGAATTGCACGTTGCAATGTGGAGATATCACTGTTTGTGCATTTACAATATTCATTGATTTTTGCCATTGAAAAACGTCCAGAAATGTTTGAAGCTACTGACTGAACGAAAGGAGCTGGCATCTCACTCTCTTTGAATCTTCTTTATCATGCTTGGATTAGCAGGAAAAAGCAAAAAATTTCAGAATTGCACCTTGCAATGCGGAGAAATTACTGTTTGTGCATTTACAATATTCATTGATTTTTGCCATTGAAAAACATCATGTTATTCATATACCAGAAATGTTTGAAGCTACTGACTGAATGAAAAGAGCTGGCATCTCACTCTCTTTGAATCTTCTTTATCATGCCAGGATTAGCAGGAAAAAGCAAAAAATTTCAGAATTGCACCTTGCAATGTGGAGATATTACTGTTTGTGCATTTACAATATTCATTGATTTTTGCCATTGAAAAATGTCCAGAAATGTTTGAAGCTACTGACTGAATGAAAGGAGCTGGCATCTCACTCTCTTTGAATCTTCTTTATCATGCTAGGATTAGCAGGAAAAAGCAAAAAATTTCAGAATTGCAACTTGCAATGCGGAGAAATTACTGTTTGTGCATTTACAATATTCATTGATTTTTGCCATTGAAAAACATCATGTTATTCATATACCAGAAATGTTTGAAGCTACTGACTGAATGAAAAGAGCTGGCATCTCACTTTCTTTGAATCTTCTTTATCATGCCAGGATTAGCAGGAAAAAGCAAAAAATTTCAGAATTGCACCTTGCAATGTGGAGATATTACTGTTTGTGCATTTACAATATTCATTGATTTTTGCCATTGAAAAACGTCCAGAAATGCTTGAAGCTACCGACTGAATGAAAGGAGCTGGCATCTCACTCTCTTTGAATCTTCTTTATCATGCTAGGATTAGCAGGAAAAAGCAAAAAATTTCAGAATTGCACCTTGCAATGCGGAGAAATTACTGTTTGTGCATTTACAATATTCATTTATTTTTGCCATTGAAAAACATGTTATTCATATGCCAGAAATGTTTGAAGCTACTGACTGAATGAAAAGAGCTGGCATCTCACTCTCTTTGAATCTTCTTTATCATGCTAAGAGGAGAAGGAAAAAGCAAAAAATTTCAGAATTGCACCTTGCAATGTGGAGATATTACTGTTTGTGTATTTACAATATTCATTGATTTTTGCCATTGAAAAACGTCCAGAAATGTTTGAAGCTACTGACTGAATGAAAGGAGCTGGCATCTCAATCTCTTTGAATCTTCTTTATCATGCTAGGATTAGCAGGAAAAAGCAAAAAATTTCAGAATTGCACCTTGCAATGCGGAGAAATTACTGTTTGTGCATTTACAATATTCATTGATTTTTGCCATTGAAAAACATCATGTTATTCATATACCAGAAATGTTTGAAGCTACTGACTGAATGAAAAGAGCTGGCATCTCACTCTCTTTGAATCTTCTTTATCATGCTAAGAGGAGCAGGAAAAAGCAAAAAATTTCAGAATTGCACGTTGCAATGTGGATATATTACTGTTTGTGCATTTACAATATTCATTGATTTTTGCCATTGAAAAATGTCCAGAAATGTTTGAAGCTACTGACTGAATGAAAGGAGCTGGCATCTCACTCTCTTTGAATCTTCTTTATCATGCTAGGATTAGCAGGAAAAAGCAAAAAATTTGAGAATTGCACCTTGCAATGCGGAGAAATTACTGTTTGTGCATTTAGAATATTCATTGATTTTTGCCATTGAAAACATCATGTTATTCATATACCAGAAATGTTTGAAGCTACTGACTGAATGAAAAGAGCTGGCATCTCCCTCTCTTTGAATCTTCTTTATCATGCCAGGATTAGCAGGAAAAAGCAAAAAATTTCAGAATTGCACCTTGCAATGCAGAGAAATTACTGTTTGTGCATTTACAATATTCATTGATTTTTGCCATTGAAAAACATCATGTTATTCATATACCAGAGATGTTTGAAGCTACTGACTGAATGAAAAGAGCTGGCATCTCACTCTCTTTGAATCTTCTTTATCATGCTAAGAGGAGCAGGAAAAAGCAAAAAATTTCAGAATTGCACGTTGCAATGTGGAGATATCACTGTTTGTGCATTTACAATATTCATTGATTTTTGCCATTGAAAAACGTCCAGAAATGTTTGAAGCTACTGACTGAATGAAAGGAGCTGGCATCTCACTCTCTTTGAATCTTCTTTATCATGCTTGGATTAGCAGGAAAAAGCAAAAAATTTCAGAATTGCACCTTGCAATGCGGAGAAATTACTGTTTGTGCATTTACAATATTCATTGATTTTTGCCATTGAAAAACATCATGTTATTCATATACCAGAAATGTTTGAAGCTACTGACTGAATGAAAAGAGCTGGCATCTCACTCTCTTTGAATCTTCTTTATCATGCTAAGAGGAGCAGGAAAAAGCAAAAAATTTCAGAATTGCACCTTGCAATGTGGAGATATTACTGTTTGTGCATTTACAATATTCATTGATTTTTGCCATTGAAAAACGTCCAGAAATGTTTGAAGCTACTGACTGAATGAAAGGAGCTGGCATCTCACTCTCTTTGAATCTTCTTTATCATGCTAGGATTAGCAGGAAAAAGCAAAAAATTTCAGAATTGCACCTTGCAATGCGGAGAAATTACTGTTTGTGCATTTACAATATTCATTGATTTTTGCCATTGAAAAACTTCATGTTATTCATATACCAGAAATGTTTGAAGCTACTGACTGAATGAAAAGAGCTGGCATCTCACTCTCTTTGAATCTTCCTTATCATGCTAAGAGGAGCAGGAAAAAGCAAAAAATTTCAGAATTGCACCTTGCAATGTGGAGATATTACTGTTTGTGCATTTACAATATTCATTGATTTTTGCCATTGAAAAACGTCCAGAAATGTTTGAAGCTACTGACTGAATGAAAGGAGCTGGCATCTCACTCTCTTTGAATCTTCTTTATCATGCTAGGATTAGCAGGAAAAAGCAAAAAATTTCAGAATTGCACCTTGCAATGCGGAGAAATTACTGTTTGTGCATTTACAATATTCATTGATTTTTGCCATTGAAAAACATCATGTTATTCATATACCAGAAATGTTTGAAGCTACTGACTGAATGAAAAGAGCTGGCATCTCACTCTCTTTGAATCTTCTTTATCATGCTAAGAGGAGCAGGAAAAAGCAAAAAATTTCAGAATTGCACCTTGCAATGTGGAGATATTACTGTTTGTGCATTTACAATATTCATTGATTTTTGCCATTGAAAAACGTCCAGAAATGTTTGAAGCTACTGACTGAATGAAAGGAGCTGGCATCTCAATCTCTTTGAATCTTCTTTATCATGCTAGGATTAGCAGGAAAAGGCAAAAAATTTCAGAATTGCACCTTGCAATGCGGAGAAATTACTGTTTGTGCATTTACAATATTCATTGATTTTTGCCATTGAAAAACATGTTATTCATATACCAGAAATGTTTGAAGCTACTGACTGAATGAAAAGAGCTGGCATCTCACTCTCTTTGAATCTTCTTTATCATGCTAAGAGGAGCAGGAAAAAGCAAAAAATTTCAGAATTGCACGTTGCAATGTGGAGATATTACTGTTTGTGCATTTACAATATTCATTGATTTTTGCCATTGAAAAATGTCCAGAAATGTTTGAAGCTACTGACTGAATGAAAGGAGCTGACATCTCACTCTCTTTGAATCTTCTTTATCATGATAGGATTAGCAGGAAAAAGCAAAAAATTTCAGAATTGCACCTTGCAATGCGGAGAAATTACTGTTTGTGCATTTACAATATTCATTGATTTTTGCCATTGAAAAACATCATGTTATTCATATACCAGAAATGTTTGAAGCTACTGACTGAATGAAAAGAGCTGGCATCTCACTCTCTTTGAATCTTCTTTATCATGCCAGGATTAGCAGGAAAAAGCAAAAAATTTCAGAATTGCACGTTGCAATGTGGAGATATTACTGTTTGTGCATTTACAATATTCATTGATTTTTGCCATTGAAAAACGTCCAGAAATGTTTGAAGCTACTGACTGAATGAAAGGAGCTGGCATCTCACTCTCTTCGAATCTTCTTTATCATGCTAGGATTAGCAGGAAAAAGCAAAAAATTTCAGAATTGCACCTTGCAATGCGGAGAAATTACTGTTTGTGCATTTACAATATTCATTGATTTTTGCCATTGAAAAACATCATGTTATTCATATACCAGAAATGTTTGAAGCTACTGACTGAATGAAAAGAGCTGGCATCTCACTCTCTTTGAATCTTCTTTATCATGCCAGGATTAGCAGGAAAAAGCAAAAAATTTCAGAATTGCACCTTGCAATGTGGAGATATTACTGTTTGTGCATTTACAATATTCATTGATTTTTGCCATTGAAAAACGTCCAGAAATGTTTGAAGCTACTGACTGAATGAAAGGAGCTGGCATCTCACTCTCTTTGAATCTTCTTTATCATGCTAGGATTAGCAGGAAAAAGCAAAAAATTTCAGAATTGCACCTTGCAATGCGGAGAAATTACTGTTTGTGCATTTACAATATTCATTGATTTTTGCCATTGAAAAACATGTTATTCATATACCAGAAATGTTTGAAGCTACTGACTGAATGAAAAGAGCTGGCATCTCACTCTCTTTGAATCTTCTTTATCATGCTAAGAGGAGCAGGAGAAAGCAAAAAATTTCAGAATTGCACCTTGCAATGTGGAGATATTACTGTTTGTGCATTTACAATATTCATTGATTTTTGCCATTGAAAAACGTCCAGAAATGTTTGAAGCTACTGACTGAATGAAAGGAGCTGGCATCTCACTCTCTTTGAATCTTCTTTATCATGCTAGGATTAGCAGGAAAAAGCAAAAAATTTCAGAATTGCACCTTGCAATGCGGAGAAATTACTGTTTGTGCATTTACAATTTTCATTGATTTTTGCCATTGAAAAACATCATGTTATTCATATAACAGAAATGTTTGAAGCTACTGACTGAATGAAAAGAGCTGGCATCTCACTCTCTTTGAATCTTCTTTATCATGCTAAGAGGAGCAGGAAAAAGCAAAAAATTTCAGAATTGCACCTTGCAATGTGGAGATATTACTGTTTGTGCATTTACAATATTCATTGATTTTTGCCATTGAAAAACGTCCAGAAATGTTTGAAGCTACTGACTGAATGAAAGGAGCTGGCATCTCACTCTCTTTGAATCTTCTTTATCATGCTAGGATTAGCAGGAAAAAGCAAAAAATTTCAGAATTGCACCTTGCAATGCGGAGAAATTACTGTTTGTGCATTTACAATATTCATTGATTTTTGCCATTGAAAAACATCATGTTATTCATATACCAGAAATGTTTGAAGCTACTGACTGAATGAAAAGAGCTGGCATCTCACTCTCTTCGAATCTTCTTTATCATGCTAAGAGGAGCAGGAAAAAGCAAAAAATTTCAGAATTGCACCTTGCAATGTGGAGATATTACTGTTAGTGCATTTGCAATATTCATTGATTTTTGCCATTGAAAAACGTCCAGAAATGTTTGAAGCTACTGACTGAATGAAAGGAGCTGGCATCTCAATCTCATTGAATCTTCTTTATCATGCTAGGATTAGCACGAAAAAGCAAAAAATTTCAGAATTGCACCTTGCAATGCGGAGAAATTACTGTTTGTGCATTTACAATATTCATTGATTTTTGCCATTGAAAAACATCATGTTATTCATATACCAGAGATGTTTGAAGCTACTGACTGAATGAAAATAGCTGGCATCTCACTCTCTTTGAATCTTCTTTATCATGCTAAGAGGAGCAGGAAAAAGCAAAAAATTTCAGAATTGCACGTTGCAATGTGGAGATATCACTGTTTGTGCATTTACAATATTCATTGATTTTTGCCATTGAAAAATGTCCAGAAATGTTTGAAGCTACTGACTGAATGAAAGGAGCTGGCATCTCACTCTCTTTGAATCTTCTTTATCATGCTAGGATTAGCAGGAAAAAGCAAAAAATTTCAGAATTGCACCTTGCAATGCGGAGAAATTACTGTTTGTGCATTTACAATATTCATTGATTTTTGCCATTGAAAAACATCATGTTATTCATATACCAGAAATGTTTGAAGCTACTGACTGAATGAAAAGAGCTGGCATCTCACTCTCTTTGAATCTTCTTTATCATGCCAGGATTAGCAGGAAAAAGCAAAAAATTTCAGAATTGCACGTTGCAATGTGTAGATATCACTGTTTGTGCATTTACAATATTCATTGATTTTTGCCATTGAAAAATGTCCAGAAATGTTTGAAGCTACTGACTGAATGAAAGGAGCTGGCATCTCACTCTCTTTGAATCTTCTTTATCATGCTAGGATTAGCAGGAAAAAGCAAAAAATTTCAGAATTGCACCTTACAATGCGGAGAAATTACTGTTTGTGCATTTACAATATTCATTGATTTTTGCCATTGAAAAACATCATGTTATTCATATACCAGAAATGTTTGAAGCTACTGACTGAATGAAAAGAGCTGGCATCTCACTCTCTTTGAATCTTCTTTATCATGCCAGGATTAGCAGGAAAAAGCAAAAAATTTCAGAATTGCACCTTGCAATGCGGAGAAATTACTGTTTGTGCATTTACAATATTCATTGATTTTTGCCATTGAAAAACATCATGTTATTCATATACCAGAAATGTTTGAAGCTACTGACTGAATGAAAGGAGCTGGCATCTCACTCTCTTTGAATCTTCTTTATCATGCTAGGATTAGCAGGAAAAAGCAAAAAATTTCAGAATTGCACCTTGCAATGCGGAGAAATTACTGTTTGTGCATTTACAATATTCATTGATTTTTGCCATTGAACAACATGTTATTCATATACCAGAAATGTTTGAAGCTACTGACTGAATGAAAAGAGCTGGCATCTCACTCTCTTTGAATCTTCTTTATCATGCTAAGAGGAGCAGGAAAAAGCAAACAATTTCAGAATTGCACCTTGCAATGTGGAGATATTACTGTTTGTGCATTTACAATATTCATTGATTTTTGCCATTGAAAAACGTCCAGAAATGTTTGAAGCTACTGACTGAATGAAAAGAGCTGGCATCTCACTCTCTTTGAATCTTCTTTATCATGCTAAGAGGAGCAGGAAAAAGCAAAAAATTTCAGAATTGCACCTTGCAATGTGGAGATATTACTGTTTGTGCATTTACAATATTCATTGATTTTTGCCATTGAAAAACGTCCAGAAATGTTTGAAGCTACTGACTGAATGAAAGGAGCTGGCATCTCAATCTCTTTGAATCTTCTTTATCATGCTAGGATTAGCAGGAAAAAGCAAAAAATTTCAGAATTGCACCTTGCAATGCGGAGAAATTACTGTTTGTGCATTTACAATATTCATTGATTTTTGCCATTGAAAAACATCATGTTATTCATATACCAGAGATGTTTGAAGCTACTGACTGAATGAAAAGAGCTGGCATCTCACTCTCTTTGAATCTTCTTTATCATGCTAAGAGGAGCAGGAAAAAGCAAAAAATTTCAGAATTGCACGTTGCAATGTGGAGATATCACTGTTTGTGCATTTACAATATTCATTGATTTTTGCCATTGAAAAACGTCCAGAAATGTTTGAAGCTACTGACTGAATGAAAGGAGCTGGCATCTCACTCTCTTTGAATCTTCTTTATCATGCTAGGATTAGCAGGAAAAAGCAAAAAATTTCAGAATTGCACCTTGCAATGCGGAGAAATTACTGTTTGTGCATTTACAATATTCATTGATTTTTGCCATTGAAAAACATCATGTTATTCATATACCAGAAATGTTTGAAGCTACTGACTGAATGAAAAGAGCTGGCATCTCACTCTCTTTGAATCTTCTTTATCATGCCAGGATTAGCAGGAAAAAGCAAAAAATTTCAGAATTGCACCTTGCAATGCGGAGAAATTACTGTTTGTGCATTTACAATATTCATTGATTTTTGCCATTGAAAAACATCATGTTATTCATATACCAGAAATGTTTGAAGCTACTGACTGAATGAAAAGAGCTGGCATCTCACTCTCTTTGAATCTTCTTTATCATGCCAGGATTAGCAGGAAAAAGCAAAAAATTTCAGAATTGCACGTTGCAATGTGGAGATATTACTGTTTGTGCATTTACAATATTCATTGATTTTTGCCATTGAAAAACGTCCAGAAATGTTTGAAGCTACTGACTGAATGAAAGGAGCTGGCATCTCACTCTCTTTGAATCTTCTTTATCATGCTAGGATTAGCAGGAAAAAGCAAAAAATTTCAGAATTGCACCTTGCAATGCGGAGAAATTACTGTTTGTGCATTTACAATATTCATTGATTTTTGCCATTGAAAAACATCATGTTATTCATATACCAGAAATGTTTGAAGCTACTGACTGAATGAAAAGAGCTGGCATCTCACTCTCTTTGAATCTTCTTTATCATGCCAGGATTAGCAGGAAAAAGCAAAAAATTTCAGAATTGCACCTTGCAATGTGGAGATATTACTGTTTGTGCATTTACAATATTCATTGATTTTTGCCATTGAAAAACGTCCAGAAATGTTTGAAGCTACTGACTGAATGAAAGGAGCTGGCATCTCACTCTCTTTGAATCTTCTTTATCATGCTAGGATTAGCAGGAAAAAGCAAAAAATTTCAGAATTGCACCTTGCAATGCGGAGAAATTACTGTTTGTGCATTTACAATATTCATTGATTTTTGCCATTGAAAAACATGTTATTCATATACCAGAAATGTTTGAAGCTACTGACTGAATGAAAAGAGCTGGCATCTCACTCTCTTTGAATCTTCTTTATCATGCTAAGAGGAGCAGGAAAAAGCAAAAAATTTCAGAATTGCACCTTGCAATGTGGAGATATTACTGTTTGTGCATTTACAATATTCATTGATTTTTGCCATTGAAAAACGTCCAGAAATGTTTGAAGCTACTGACTGAATGAAAGGAGCTGGCATCTCACTCTCTTTGAATCTTCTTTATCATGCTAGGATTAGCAGGAAAAAGCAAAAAATTTCAGAATTGCACATTGCAATGCGGAGAAATTACTGTTTGTGCATTTACAATATTCATTGATTTTTGCCATTGAAAAACATCATGTTATTCATATACCAGAAATGTTTGAAGCTACTGACTGAATGAAAAGAGCTGGATCTCACTCTCTTTGAATCTTCTTTATCATGCTAAGAGGAGCAGGAAAAAGCAAAAAATTTCAGAATTGCACCTTGCAATGTGGAGATATTACTGTTTGTGCATTTACAATATTCATTGATTTTTGCCATTGAAAAATGTCCAGAAATGTTTGAAGCTACTGACTGAATGAAAGGAGCTGACATCTCACTCTCTTTGAATCTTCTTTATCATGCTAGGATTAGCAGGAAAAAGCAAAAAATTTCAGAATTGCACCTTGCAATGCGGAGAAATTACTGTTTGTGCATTTACAATATTCATTGATTTTTGCCATTGAAAAACATCATGTTATTCATATACCAGAAATGTTTGAAGCTACTGACTGAATGAAAAGAGCTGGCATCTCACTCTCTTTGAATCTTCTTTATCATGCCAGGATTAGCAGGAAAAAGCAAAAAATTTCAGAATTGCACGTTGCAATGTGGAGATATTACTGTTTGTGCATTTACAATATTCATTGATTTTTGCCATTGAAAAACGTCCAGAAATGTTTGAAGCTACTGACTGAATGAAAGGAGCTGGCATCTCACTCTCTTTGAATCTTCTTTATCATGCTAGGATTAGCAGGAAAAAGCAAAAAATTTCAGAATTGCACCTTGCAATGCGGAGAAATTACTGTTTGTGCATTTACAATATTCATTGATTTTTGCCATTGAAAAACATCATGTTATTCATATACCAGAAATGTTTGAAGCTACTGACTGAATGAAAAGAGCTGGCATCTCACTCTCTTTGAATCTTCTTTATCATGCCAGGATTAGCAGGAAAAAGCAAAAAATTTCAGAATTGCACCTTGCAATGTGGAGATATTACTGTTTGTGCATTTACAATATTCATTGATTTTTGCCATTGAAAAACGTCCAGAAATGTTTGAAGCTACTGACTGAATGAAAGGAGCTGGCATCTCACTCTCTTTGAATCTTCTTTATCATGCTAGGATTAGCAGGAAAAAGCAAAAAATTTCAGAATTGCACCTTGCAATGCGGAGAAATTACTGTTTGTGCATTTACAATATTCATTGATTTTTGCCATTGAAAAACATGTTATTCATATACCAGAAATGTTTGAAGCTACTGACTGAATGAAAAGAGCTGGCATCTCACTCTCTTTGAATCTTCTTTATCATGCTAAGAGGAGCAGGAAAAAGCAAAAAATTTCAGAATTGCACCTTGCAATGTGGAGATATTACTGTTTGTGCATTTACAATATTCATTGATTTTTGCCATTGAAAAACGTCCAGAAATGTTTGAAGCTACTGACTGAATGAAAGGAGCTGGCTTCTCACTCTCTTTGAATCTTCTTTATCATGCTAGGATTAGCAGGAAAAAGCAAAAAATTTCAGAATTGCACCTTGCAATGCGGAGAAATTACTGTTTGTGCATTTACAATATTCATTGATTTTTGCCATTGAAAAACATCATGTTATTCATATACCAGAGATGTTTGAAGCTACTGACTGAATGAAAAGAGCTGACATCTCACTCTCTTTGAATCTTCTTTATCATGCTAAGAGGAGCAGGAAAAAGCAAAAAATTTCAGAATTGCACGTTGCAATGTGGAGATATCACTGTTTGTGCATTTACAATATTCATTGATTTTTGCCATTGAAAAACGTCCACAAATGTTTGAAGCTACTGACTGAATGAAAGGAGCTGGCATCTCACTCTCTTTGAATCTTCTTTATCATGCTAGGATTAGCAGGAAAAAGCAAAAAATTTCAGAATTGCACCTTGCAATGCGGAGAAATTACTGTTTGTGCATTTACAATATTCATTGATTTTTGCCATTGAAAAACATCATGTTATTCATATACCAGAAATGTTTGAAGCTACTGACTGAATGAAAAGAGCTGGCATCTCACTCTCTTTGAATCTTCTTTATCATGCCAGGATTAGCAGGAAAAAGCAAAAAGTTTCAGAATTGCACCTTGCAATGCGGAGAAATTACTGTTTGTGCATTTACAATATTCATTGATTTTTGCCATTGAAAAACATCATGTTATTCATATACCAGAAATGTTTGAAGCTACTGACTGAATGAAAGGAGCTGGCATCTCACTCTCTTTGAATCTTCTTTATCATGCTAGGATTAGCAGGAAAAAGCAAAAAATTTCAGAATTGCACCTTGCAATGCGGAGAAATTACTGTTTGTGCATTTACAATATTCATTGATTTTTGCCATTGAAAAACATCATGTTATTCATATACCAGAAATGTTTGAAGCTGCTGACTGAATGAAAAGAGCTGGCATCTCACTCTCTTTGAATCTTCTTTATCATGCTAAGAGGAGCAGGAAAAAGCAAAAAATTTCAGAATTGCACCTTGCAATGTGGAGATATTACTGTTTGTGCATTTACAATATTCATTGATTTTTGCCATTGAAAAACGTCCAGAAATGTTTGAAGCTACTGACTGAATGAAAGGAGCTGGCATCTCAATCTCTTTGAATCTTCTTTATCATGCTAGGATTAGCAGGAAAAAGCAAAAAATTTCAGAATTGCACCTTGCAATGCGGAGAAATTACTGTTTGTGCATTTACAATATTCATTGATTTTTGCCATTGAAAAACATCATGTTATTCATATACCAGAAATGTTTGAAGCTACTGACTGAATGAAAAGAGCTGGATCTCACTCTCTTTGAATCTTCTTTATCATGCTAAGAGGAGCAGGAAAAAGCAAAAAATTTCAGAATTGCACCTTGCAATGTGGAGATATTACTGTTTGTGCATTTACAATATTCATTGATTTTTGCCATTGAAAAATGTCCAGAAATGTTTGAAGCTACTGACTGAATGAAAGGAGCTGACATCTCACTCTCTTTGAATCTTCTTTATCATGCTAGGATTAGCAGGAAAAAGCAAAAAATTTCAGAATTGCACCTTGCAATGCGGAGAAATTACTGTTTGTGCATTTACAATATTCATTGATTTTTGCCATTGAAAAACATCATGTTATTCATATACCAGAAATGTTTGAAGCTACTGACTGAATGAAAAGAGCTGGCATCTCACTCTCTTTGAATCTTCTTTATCATGCCAGGATTAGCAGGAAAAAGCAAAAAATTTCAGAATTGCACGTTGCAATGTGGAGATATTACTGTTTGTGCATTTACAATATTCATTGATTTTTGCCATTGAAAAACGTCCAGAAATGTTTGAAGCTACTGACTGAATGAAAGGAGCTGGCATCTCACTCTCTTTGAATCTTCTTTATCATGCTAGGATTAGCAGGAAAAAGCAAAAAATTTCAGAATTGCACCTTGCAATGCGGAGAAATTACTGTTTGTGCATTTACAATATTCATTGATTTTTGCCATTGAAAAACATCATGTTATTCATATACCAGAAATGTTTGAAGCTACTGACTGAATGAAAAGAGCTGGCATCTCACTCTCTTTGAATCTTCTTTATCATGCCAGGATTAGCAGGAAAAAGCAAAAAATTTCAGAATTGCACCTTGCAATGTGGAGATATTACTGTTTGTGCATTTACAATATTCATTGATTTTTGCCATTGAAAAACGTCCAGAAATGTTTGAAGCTACTGACTGAATGAAAGGAGCTGGCATCTCACTCTCTTTGAATCTTCTTTATCATGCTAGGATTAGCAGGAAAAAGCAAAAAATTTCAGAATTGCACCTTGCAATGCGGAGAAATTACTGTTTGTGCATTTACAATATTCATTGATTTTTGCCATTGAAAAACATGTTATTCATATACCAGAAATGTTTGAAGCTACTGACTGAATGAAAAGAGCTGGCATCTCACTCTCTTTGAATCTTCTTTATCATGCTAAGAGGAGCAGGAAAAAGCAAAAAATTTCAGAATTGCACCTTGCAATGTGGAGATATTACTGTTTGTGCATTTACAATATTCATTGATTTTTGCCATTGAAAAACGTCCAGAAATGTTTGAAGCTACTGACTGAATGAAAGAAGCTGGCATCTCACTCTCTTTGAATCTTCTTTATCATGCTAGGATTAGCAGGAAAAAGCAAAAAATTTCAGAATTGCACCTTGCAATGCGGAGAAATTACTGTTTGTGCATTTACAATATTCATTGATTTTTGCCATTGAAAAACATCATGTTATTCATATACCAGAGATGTTTGAAGCTACTGACTGAATGAAAAGAGCTGGCATCTCACTCTCTTTGAATCTTCTTTATCATGCTAAGAGGAGCAGGAAAAAGCAAAAAATTTCAGAATTGCACGTTGCAATGTGGAGATATCACTGTTTGTGCATTTACAATATTCATTGATTTTTGCCATTGAAAAACGTCCAGAAATGTTTGAAGCTACTGACTGAATGAAAGGAGCTGGCATCTCACTCTCTTTGAATCTTCTTTATCATGCTAGGATTAGCAGGAAAAAGCAAAAAATTTCAGAATTGCACCTTGCAATGCGGAGAAATTACTGTTTGTGCATTTACAATATTCATTGATTTTTGCCATTGAAAAACATCATGTTATTCATATACCAGAAATGTTTGAAGCTACTGACTGAATGAAAAGAGCTGGCATCTCACTCTCTTTGAATCTTCTTTATCATGCCAGGATTAGCAGGAAAAAGCAAAAAGTTTCAGAATTGCACCTTGCAATGCGGAGAAATTACTGTTTGTGCATTTACAATATTCATTGATTTTTGCCATTGAAAAACATCATGTTATTCATATACCAGAAATGTTTGAAGCTACTGACTGAATGAAAGGAGCTGGCATCTCACTCTCTTTGAATCTTCTTTATCATGCTAGGATTAGCAGGAAAAAGCAAAAAATTTCAGAATTGCACCTTGCAATGCGGAGAAATTACTGTTTGTGCATTTACAATATTCATTGATTTTTGCCATTGAAAAACATGTTATTCATATACCAGAAATGTTTGAAGCTACTGACTGAATGAAAAGAGCTGGCATCTCACTCTCTTTGAATCTTCTTTATCATGCTAAGAGGAGCAGGAAAAAGCAAAAAATTTCAGAATTGCACCTTGCAATGTGGAGATATTACTGTTTGTGCATTTACAATATTCATTGATTTTTGCCATTGAAAAACGTCCAGAAATGTTTGAAGCTACTGACTGAATGAAAGGAGCTGGCATCTCACTCTCTTTGAATCTTCTTTATCATGCTAGGATTAGCAGGAAAAAGCAAAAAATTTCAGAATTGCACCTTGCAATGCGGAGAAATTACTGTTTGTGCATTTACAATATTCATTGATTTTTGCCATTGAAAAACATCATGTTATTCATATACCAGAAATGTTTGAAGCTGCTGACTGAATGAAAAGAGCTGGCATCTCACTCTCTTTGAATCTTCTTTATCATGCTAAGAGGAGCAGGAAAAAGCAAAAAATTTCAGAATTGCACCTTGCAATGTGGAGATATTACTTTTTGTGCATTTACAATATTCATTGATTTTTGCCATTGAAAAACGTCCAGAAATGTTTGAAGCTACTGACTGAATGAAAGGAGCTGGCATCTCAATCTCTTTGAATCTTCTTTATCATGCTAGGATTAGCAGGAAAAAGCAAAAAATTTCAGAATTGCACCTTGCAATGCGGAGAAATTACTGTTTGTGCATTTACAATATTCATTGATTTTTGCCATTGAAAAACATCATGTTATTCATATACCAGAAATGTTTGAAGCTACTGACTGAATGAAAAGAGCTGGCATCTCACTCTCTTTGAATCTTCTTTATCATGCTAAGAGGAGCAGGAAAAAGCAAAAAATTTCAGAATTGCACGTTGCAATGTGGAGATATTACTGTTTGTGCATTTACAATATTCATTGATTTTTGCCATTGAAAAACGTCCAGAAATGTTTGAAGCTACTGACTGATTGAAAGGAGCTGGCATCTCACTCTCTTTGAATCTTCTTTATCATGCTAGGATTAGCAGGAAAAAGCAAAAAATTTCAGAATTGCACCTTGCAATGCGGAGAAATTACTGTTTGTGCATTTACAATATTCATTGATTTTTGCCATTGAAAAACATCATGTTATTCATATACCAGAAATGTTTGAAGCTACTGACTGAATGAAAAGAGCTGGCATCTCACTCTCTTTGAATCTTCTTTATCATGCCAGGATTAGCAGGAAAAAGCAAAAAATTTCAGAATTGCACCTTGCAATGTGGAGATATTACTGTTTGTGCATTTACAATATTCATTGATTTTTGCCATTGAAAAACGTCCAGAAATGTTTGAAGCTACTGACTGAATGAAAGGAGCTGGCATCTCACTCTCTTTGAATCTTCTTTATCATGCTAGGATTAGCAGGAAAAAGCAAAAAATTTCAGAATTGCACCTTGCAATGCGGAGAAATTACTGTTTGTGCATTTACAATATTCATTGATTTTTGCCATTGAAAAACATGTTATTCATATACCAGAAATGTTTGAAGCTACTGACTGAATGAAAAGAGCTGGCATCTCACTCTCTTTGAATCTTCTTTATCATGCTAAGTGGAGCAGGAAAAAGCAAAAAATTTCAGAATTGCACCTTGCAATGTGGAGATATTACTGTTTGTGCATTTACAATATTCATTGATTTTTGCCATTGAAAAACGTCCAGAAATGTTTGAAGCTACTGACTGAATGAAAGGAGCTGGCATCTCACTCTCTTTGAATCTTCTTTATCATGCTAGGATTAGCAGGAAAAAGCAAAAAATTTCAGAATTGCACCTTGCAAAGCGGAGAAATTACTGTTTGTGCATTTACAATATTCATTGATTTTTGCCATTGAAAAACATCATGTTATTCATATACCAGAGATGTTTGAAGCTACTGACTGAATGAAAAGAGCTGGCATCTCACTCTTTGAATCTTCTTTATCATGCTAAGAGGAGCAGGAAAAAGCAAAAAATTTCAGAATTGCACGTTGCAATGTGGAGATATCACTGTTTGTGCATTTACAATATTCATTGATTTTTGCCATTGAAAAACGTCCAGAAATGTTTGAAGCTACTGACTGAATGAAAGGAGCTGGCATCTCACTCTCTTTGAATCTTCTTTATCATGCTAGGATTAGCAGGAAAAAGCAAAAAATTTCAGAATTTCACCTTGCAATGCGGAGAAATTACTGTTTGTGCATTTACAATATTCATTGATTTTTGCCATTGAAAAACATCATGTTATTCATATACCAGAAATGTTTGAAGCTACTGACTGAATGAAAGGAGCTGGCATCTCACTCTCTTTGAATCTTCTTTATCATGCTAGGATTAGCAGGAAAAAGCAAAAAATTTCAGAATTGCACCTTGCAATGCGGAGAAATTACTGTTTGTGCATTTACAATATTCATTGATTTTTGCCATTGAAAAACATGTTATTCATATACCAGAAATGTTTGAAGCTACTGACTGAATGAAAAGAGCTGGCATCTCACTCTCTTTGAATCTTCTTTATCATGCTAAGAGGAGCAGGAAAAAGCAAAAAATTTCAGAATTGCACCTTGCAATGTGGAGATATTACTGTTTGTGCATTTACAATATTCATTGATTTTTGCCATTGAAAAACGTCCAGAAATGTTTGAAGCTTCTGACTGAATGAAAGGAGCTGGCATCTCACTCTCTTTGAATCTTCTTTATCATGCTAGGATTAGCAGGAAAAAGCAAAAAATTTCAGAATTGCACCTTGCAATGCGGAGAAATTACTGTTTGTGCATTTACAATATTCATTGATTTTTGCCATTGAAAAACATCATGTTATTCATATACCAGAAATGTTTGAAGCTACTGACTGAATGAAAAGAGCTGGCATCTCACTCTCTTTGAATCTTCTTTATCATGCTAAGAGGAGCAGGAAAAAGCAAAAAATTTCAGAATTGCACCTTGCAATGTGGAGATATTACTGTTTGTGCATTTACAATATTCATTGATTTTTGCCATTGAAAAACATGTTATTCATATACCAGAAATGTTTGAAGCTACTGACTGAATGAAAAGAGCTGGCATCTCACTCTCTTTGAATCTTCTTTATCATGCTAAGAGGAGCAGGAAAAAGCAAAAAATTTCAGAATTGCACCTTGCAATGTGGAGATATTACTGTTTGTGCATTTACAATATTCATTGATTTTTGCCATTGAAAAACGTCCAGAAATGTTTGAAGCTACTGACTGAATGAAAGGAGCTGGCATCTCACTCTCTTTGAATCTTCTTTATCATGCTAGGATTAGCAGGAAAAAGCAAAAAATTTCAGAATTGCACCTTGCAATGCGGAGAAATTACTGTTTGTGCATTTACAATATTCATTGATTTTTGCCATTGAAAAACATCATGTTATTCATATACCAGAAATGTTTGAAGCTGTTGACTGAATGAAAAGAGCTGGCATCTCACTCTCTTTGAATCTTCTTTATCATGCTAAGAGGAGCAGGAAAAAGCAAAAAATTTCAGAATTGCACCTTGCAATGTGGAGATATTACTGTTTGTGCATTTACAATATTCATTGATTTTTGCCATTGAAAAACGTCCAGAAATGTTTGAAGCTACTGACTGAATGAAAGGAGCTGGCATCTCAATCTCTTTGAATCTTCTTTATCATGCTAGGATTAGCAGGAAAAAGCAAAAAATTTCAGAATTGCACCTTGCAATGCGGAGAAATTACTGTTTGTGCATTTACAATATTCATTGATTTTTGCCATTGAAAAACATCATGTTATTCATATACCAGAAATGTTTGAAGCTACTGACTGAATGAAAAGAGCTGGCATCTCACTCTCTTTGAATCTTCTTTATCATGCTAAGAGGAGCAGGAAAAAGCAAAAAATTTCAGAATTGCACGTTGCAATGTGGAGATATTACTGTTTGTGCATTTACAATATTCATTGATTTTTGCCATTGAAAAACGTCCAGAAATGTTTGAAGCTACTGACTGATTGAAAGGAGCTGGCATCTCACTCTCTTTGAATCTTCTTTATCATGCTAGGATTAGCAGGAAAAAGCAAAAAATTTCAGAATTGCACCTTGCAATGCGGAGAAATTACTGTTTGTGCATTTACAATATTCATTGATTTTTGCCATTGAAAAACATCATGTTATTCATATACCAGAAATGTTTGAAGCTACTGACTGAATGAAAAGAGCTGGCATCTCACTCTCTTTGAATCTTCTTTATCATGCCAGGATTAGCAGGAAAAAGCAAAAAATTTCAGAATTGCACCTTGCAATGTGGAGATAAACTGTTTGTGCATTTACAATATTCATTGATTTTTGCCATTGAAAAACGTCCAGAAATGTTTGAAGCTACTGACTGAATGAAAGGAGCTGGCATCTCACTCTCTTTGAATCTTCTTTATCATGCTAGGATTAGCAGGAAAAAGCAAAAAATTTCAGAATTGCACCTTGCAATGCGGAGAAATTACTGTTTGTGCATTTACAATATTCATTGATTTTTGCCATTGAAAAACATGTTATTCATATACCAGAAATGTTTGAAGCTACTGACTGAATGAAAAGAGCTGGCATCTCACTCTCTTTGAATCTTCTTTATCATGCTAAGAGGAGCAGGAAAAAGCAAAAAATTTCAGAATTGCACCTTGCAATGTGGAGATATTACTGTTTGTGCATTTACAATATTCATTGATTTTTGCCATTGAAAAACGTCCAGAAATGTTTGAAGCTACTGACTGAATGAAAGGAGCTGGCATCTCACTCTCTTTGAATCTTCTTTATCATGCTAGGATTAGCAGGAAAAAGCAAAAAATTTCAGAATTGCACCTTGCAATGCGGAGAAATTACTGTTTGTGCATTTACAATATTCATTGATTTTTGCCATTGAAAAACATCATGTTATTCATATACCAGAGATGTTTGAAGCTACTGACTGAATGAAAAGAGCTGGCATCTCACTCTTTGAATCTTCTTTATCATGCTAAGAGGAGCAGGAAAAAGCAAAAAATTTCAGAATTGCACGTTGCAATGTGGAGATATCACTGTTTGTGCATTTACAATATTCATTGATTTTTGCCATTGAAAAACGTCCAGAAATGTTTGAAGCTACTGACTGAATGAAAGGAGCTGGCATCTCACTCTCTTTGAATCTTCTTTATCATGCTAGGATTAGCAGGAAAAAGCAAAAAATTTCAGAATTGCACCTTGCAATGCGGAGAAATTACTGTTTGTGCATTTACAATATTCATTGATTTTTGCCATTGAAAAACATCATGTTATTCATATACCAGAAATGTTTGAAGCTACTGACTGAATGAAAAGAGCTGGCATCTCACTCTCTTTGAATCTTCTTTATCATGCCAGGATTAGCAGGAAAAAGCAAAAAATTTCAGAATTGCACCTTGCAATGCGGAGAAATTACTGTTTGTGCATTTACAATATTCATTGATTTTTGCCATTGAAAAACATCATGTTATTCATATACCAGAAATGTTTGAAGCTACTGACTGAATGAAAGGAGCTGGCATCTCACTCTCTTTGAATCTTCTTTATCATGCTAGGATTAGCAGGAAAAAGCAAAAAATTTCAGAATTGCACCTTGCAATGCGGAGAAATTACTGTTTGTGCATTTACAATATTCATTGATTTTTGCCATTGAAAAACATGTTATTCATATACCAAAAATGTTTGAAGCTACTGACTGAATGAAAAGAGCTGGCATCTCACTCTCTTTGAATCTTCTTTATCATGCTAAGAGGAGCAGGAAAAAGCAAAAAATTTCAGAATTGCACCTTGCAATGTGGAGATATTACTGTTTGTGCATTTACAATATTCATTGATTTTTGCCATTGAAAAACATCCAGAAATGTTTGAAGCTACTGACTGAATGAAAGGAGCTGGCATCTCACTCTCTTTGAATCTTCTTTATCATGCTAGGATTAGCAGGAAAAAGCAAAAAATTTCAGAATTGCACCTTGCAATGCGGAGAAATTACTGTTTGTGCATTTACAATATTCATTGATTTTTGCCATTGAAAAACATCATGTTATTCATATACCAGAAATGTTTGAAGCTACTGACTGAATGAAAAGAGCTGGCATCTCACTCTCTTTGAATCTTCTTTATCATGCTAAATGCACAAACAGTAATTTCTCCGCATTGCAAGGTGCAATTCTGAAATTTTTTGCTTTTTCCTGCTAATCCTGGCATGATAAAGAAGATTCAAAGAGAGTGAGATGCCAGCTCTTTTCATTCAGTCAGTAGCTTCAAACATTTCTGGTATATGAATAACATGATGTTTTTCAATGGCAAAAATCAATGAATATTGTAAATGCACAAACAGTAATATCTCCACATTGCAAGGTGCAATTCTGAAATTTTTTGCTTTTTCCTGCTAATCCTGGCATGATGAAGAAGATTCAAAGAGAGTGAGATGCCAGCTCTTTTCATTCAGTCAGTAGCTTCAAACATTTCTGGTATATGAATAACATGATGTTTTTCAATGGCAAAAATCAATGAATATTGTAAATGCACAAACAGTAATTTCTCCGCATTGCAAGGTGCAATTCTGAAATTTTTTGCTTTTTCCTGCTAATCCTAGCATGATAAAGAAGATTCAAAGAGAGTGAGATGCCAGCTCCTTTCATTCAGTCAGTAGCTTCAAACATTTCTGGACGTTTTTCAATGGCAAAAATCAATGAATATTGTAAATGCACAAACAGTGATATCTCCACATTGCAACGTGCAATTCTGAAATTTTTTGCTTTTTCCTGCTCCTCTTAGCATGATAAAGAAGATTCAAAGAGAGTGAGATGCCAGCTCTTTTCATTCAGTCAGTAGCTTCAAACATCTCTGGTATATGAATAACATGATGTTTTTCAATGGCAAAAATCAATGAATATTGTAAATGCACAAACAGTAATTTCTCCGCATTGCAAGGTGCAATTCTGAAATTTTTTGCTTTTTCCTGCTAATCCTAGCATGATAAAGAAGATTCAAAGAGATTGAGATGCCAGCTCCTTTCATTCAGTCAGTAGCTTCAAACATTTCTGGACGTTTTTCAATGGCAAAAATCAATGAATATTGTAAATGCACAAACAGTAATATCTCCACATTGCAAGGTGCAATTCTGAAATTTTTTGCTTTTTCCTGCTCCTCTTAGCATGATAAAGAAGATTCAAAGAGAGTGAGATGCCAGCTCTTTTCATTCAGTCAGTAGCTTCAAACATTTCTGGTATATGAATAACATGATATTTTTCAATTTATCAATGAATATTGTAAATGCACAAACAGTAATTTCTCCGCATTGCAAGGTGCAATTCTGAAATTTTTTGCTTTTTCCTGCTAATCCTAGCATGATAAAGAAGATTCAAAGAGAGTGAGATGTCAGCTCCTTTCATTCAGTCAGTAGCTTCAAACATTTCTGGACATTTTTCAATGGCAAAAATCAATGAATATTGTAAATGCACAAACAGTAATATCTCCACATTGCAAGGTGCAATTCTGAAATTTTTTGCTTTTTCCTGCTAATCCTGGCATGATAAAGAAGATTCAAAGAGAGTGAGATGCCAGCTCTTTTCATTCAGTCAGTAGCTTCAAACATTTCTGGTATATGAATAACATGATGTTTTTCAATGGCAAAAATCAATGAATATTGTAAATGCACAAACAGTAATTTCTCCGCATTGCAAGGTGCAATTCTGAAATTTTTTGCTTTTTCCTGCTAATCCTAGCATGATAAAGAAGATTCAAAGAGAGTGAGATGCCAGCTCCTTTCATTCAGTCAGTAGCTTCAAACATTTCTGGACGTTTTTCAATGGCAAAAATCAATGAATATTGTAAATGCACAAACAGTGATATCTCCACATTGCAAGGTGCAATTCTGAAATTTTTTGCTTTTTCCTGCTCCTCTTAGCATGATAAAGAAGATTCAAAGAGAGTGAGATGCCAGCTCTTTTCATTCAGTCAGTAGCTTCAAACATCTCTGGTATATGAATAACATGATGTTTTTCAATGGCAAAAATCAATGAATATTGTAAATGCACAAACAGTAATTTCTCCGCATTGCAAGGTGCAATTCTGAAATTTTTTGCTTTTTCCTGCTAATCCTAGCATGATAAAGAAGATTCAAAGAGATTGAGATGCCAGCTCCTTTCATTCAGTCAGTAGCTTCAAACATTTCTGGACGTTTTTCAATGGCAAAAATCAATGAATATTGTAAATGCACAAACAGTAATATCTCCACATTGCAAGGTGCAATTCTGAAATTTTTTGCTTTTTCCTGCTCCTCTTAGCATGATAAAGAAGATTCAAAGAGAGTGAGATGCCAGCTCTTTTCATTCAGTCAGTAGCTTCAAACATTTCTGGTATATGAATAACATGATGTTTTTCAATGGCAAAAATCAATGAATATTGTAAATGCACAAACAGTAATTTCTCCGCATTGCAAGGTGCAATTCTGAAATTTTTTGCTTTTTCCTGCTAATCCTAGCATGATAAAGAAGATTCAAAGAGAGTGAGATGCAACATCTCTGGTATATGAATAACATGATGTTTTTCAATGGCAAAAATCAATGAATATTGTAAATGCACAAACAGTAATTTCTCCGCATTGTAAGGTGCAATTCTGAAATTTTTTGCTTTTTCCTGCTAATCCTAGCATGATAAAGAAGATTCAAAGAGAGTGAGATGCCAGCTCCTTTCATTCAGTCAGTAGCTTCAAACATTTCTGGACGTTTTTCAATGGCAAAAATCAATGAATATTGTAAATGCACAAACAGTAATATCTCCACATTGCAAGGTGCAATTCTGAAATTTTTTGCTTTTTCCTGCTCCTCTTAGCATGATAAAGAAGATTCAAAGAGAGTGAGATGCCAGCTCTTTTCATTCAGTCAGTAGCTTCAAACATTTCTGGTATATGAATAACATGACGTTTTTCAATGGCAAAAATCAATGAATATTGTAAATGCACAAACAGTAATTTCTCCGCATTGCAAGGTGCAATTCTGAAATTTTTTGCTTTTTCCTGCTAATCCTAGCATGATAAAGAAGATTCAAAGAGAGTGATATGCCAGCTCCTTTCATTCAGTCAGTAGCTTCAAACATTTCTGGACGTTTTTCAATGGCAAAAATCAATGAATATTGTAAATGCACAAACAGTAATATCTCCACATTGCAAGGTGCAATTCTGAAATTTTTTGCTTTTTCCTGCTAATCCTGGCATGATAAAGAAGTTTCAAAGAGAGTGAGATGCCAGCTCTTTTCATTCAGTCAGTAGCTTCAAACATTTCTGGTATATGAATAACATGATGTTTTTCAATGGCAAAAATCAATGAATATTGTAAATGCACAAACAGTAATTTCTCCGCATTGCAAGGTGCAATTCTGAAATTTTTTGCTTTTTCCTGCTAAACCTAGCATGATAAAGAAGATTCAAAGAGAGTGAGATGCCAGCTCCTTTCATTCAGTCAGTAGCTTCAAACATTTCTGGACGTTTTTCAATGGCAAAAATCAATGAATATTGTAAATGCACAAACAGTAATATCTCCACATTGCAAGGTGCAATTCTGAAATTTTTTGCTTTTTCCTACTCCTCTTAGCATGATAAAGAAGATTCAAAGAGAGTGAGATGCCAGCTCTTTTCATTCAGTCAGTAGCTTCAAACATTTCTGGTATATGAATAACATGATGTTTTTCAATGGCAAAAATCAATGAATATTGTAAATGCACAAAAAGTAATTTCTCCGCATTGCAAGGTGCAATTCTGAAATTTTTTACTTTTTCCTGCTAATCCTAGCATGATAAAGAAGATTCAAAGAGAGTGAGATGCCAGCTCCTTTCATTCAGTCAGTAGCTTCAAACATTTCTGGACGTTTTTCAATGGCAAAAATCAATGAATATTGTAAATGCACAAACAGTAATATCTCCACATTGCAAGGTGCAATTCTGAAATTTTTTGCTTTTTCCTGCTCCTCTTAGCATGATAAAGAAGATTCAAAGAGAGTGAGATGCCAGCTCTTTTCATTCAGTCAGTAGCTTCAAACATTTCTGGTATATGAATAACATGATGTTTTTCAATGGCAAAAATCAATGAATATTGTAAATGCACAAACAGTAATTTCTCCGCATTGTAAGGTGCAATTCTGAAATTTTTTGCTTTTTCCTGCTAATCCTAGCATGATAAAGAAGATTCAAAGACAGTGAGATGCCAGCTCTTTTCATTCAGTCAGTAGCTTCAAACATCTCTGGTATATGAATAACATGATGTTTTTCAATGGCAAAAATCAATGAATATTGTAAATGCACAAACAGTAATTTCTCCGCATTGTAAGGTGCAATTCTGAAATTTTTTGCTTTTTCCTGCTAATCCTAGCATGATAAAGAAGATTCAAAGAGAGTGAGATGCCATCTCCTTTCATTCAGTCAGTAGCTTCAAACATTTCTGGACGTTTTTCAATGGCAAAAATCAATGAATATTGTAAATGCACAAACAGTAATATCTCCACATTGCAAGGTGCAATTCTGAAATTTTTTGCTTTTTCCTGCTCCTCTTAGCATGATAAAGAAGATTCAAAGAGAGTGAGATGCCAGCTCTTTTCATTCAGTCAGTAGCTTCAAACATTTCTGGTATATGAATAACATGATGTTTTTCAATGGCAAAAATCAATGAATATTGTAAATGCACAAACAGTAATTTCTCCGCATTGCAAGGTGCAATTCTGAAATTTTTTGCTTTTTCCTGCTAATCCTAGCATGATAAAGAAGATTCAAAGAGAGTGAGATGCCAGCTCCTTTCATTCAGTCAGTAGCTTCAAACATTTCTGGACGTTTTTCAATGGCAAAAATCAATGAATATTGTAAATGCACAAACAGTAATATCTCCACATTGCAAGGTGCAATTCTGAAATTTTTTGCTTTTTCCTGCTCCTCTTAGCATGATAAAGAAGATTCAAAGAGAGTGAGATGCCAGCTCTTTTCATTCAGTCAGTAGTTTCAAACATCTCTGGTATATGAATAACATGTTTTTCAATGGCAAAAATCAATGAATATTGTAAATGCACAAACAGTAATTTCTCCGCATTGCAAGGTGCAATTCTGAAATTTTTTGCTTTTTCCTGCTAATCCTAGCATGATAAAGAAGATTCAAAGAGAGTGAGATGCCAGCTCCTTTCATTCAGTCAGTAGCTTCAAACATTTCTGGACGTTTTTCAATGGCAAAAATCAATGAATATTGTAAATGCACAAACAGTAATATCTCCACATTGCAAGGTGTAATTCTGAAACTTTTTTGCTTTTTCCTGCTCCTCTTAGCATGATAAAGAAGATTCAAAGAGAGTGAGATGCCAGCTCTTTTCATTCAGTCAGTAGCTTCAAACATTTCTGGTATATGAATAACATGACGTTTTTCAATGGCAAAAATCAATGAATATTGTAAATGCACAAACAGTAATTTCTCCGCATTGCAAGGTGCAATTCTGAAATTTTTTGCTTTTTCCTGCTAATCCTAGCATGATAAAGAAGATTCAAAGAGAGTGAGATGCCAGCTCCTTTCATTCAGTCAGTAGCTTCAAACATTTCTGGACGTTTTTCAATGGCAAAAATCAATGAATATTGTAAATGCACAAACAGTAATATCTCCACATTGCAAGGTGCAATTCTGAAATTTTTTGCTTTTTCCTGCTAATCCTGGCATGATAAAGAAGATTCAAAGAGAGTGAGATGCCAGCTCCTTTCATTCAGTCAGTAGCTTCAAACATTTCTGGTATATGAATAACATGATGTTTTTCAATGGCAAAAATCAATGAATATTGTAAATGCACAAACAGTAATTTCTCCGCATTGCAAGGTGCAATTCTGAAATTTTTTGCTTTTTCCTGCTAATCCTAGTATGATAAAGAAGATTCAAAGAGAGTGAGATGCCAGCTCCTTTCATTCAGTCAGTAGCTTCAAACATTTCTGGACATTTTTCAATGGCAAAAATCAATGAATATTGTAAATGCACAAACAGTAATATCTCCACATTGCAACGTGCAATTCTGAAATTTTTTGCTTTTTCCTGCTCCTCTTAGCATGATAAAGAAGATTCAAAGAGAGTGAGATGCCAGCTCTTTTCATTCAGTCAGTAGCTTCAAACATTTCTGGTATATGAATAACATGATGTTTTTCAATGGCAAAAATCAATGAATATTGTAAATGCACAAACAGTAATTTCTCCGCATTGCAAGGTGCAATTCTGAAATTTTTTGCTTTTTCCTGCTAATGCTAGCATGATAAAGAAGATTCAAAGAGAGTGAGATGCCAGCTCCTTTCATTCAGTCAGTAGCTTCAAACATTTCTGGACGTTTTTCAATGGCAAAAATCAATGAATATTGTAAATGCACAAACAGTAATATCTCCACATTGCAAGGTGCAATTCTGAAATTTTTTGCTTTTTCCTGCTAATCCTGGCATGATAAAGAAGATTCAAAGAGAGTGAGATGCCAGCTCTTTTCATTCAGTCAGTAGCTTCAAACATTTCTGGTATATGAATAACATGTTTTTCAATGGCAAAAATCAATGAATATTGTAAATGCACACACAGTAATTTCTCCGCATTGCAAGGTGCAATTCTGAAATTTTTTGCTTTTTCCTGCTAATCCTAGCATGATAAAGAAGATTCAAAGAGAGTGAGATGCTAGCTCCTTTCATTCAGTCAGTAGCTTCAAACATTTCTGGACGTTTTTCAATGGCAAAAATCAATGAATATTGTAAATGCACAAACAGTAATATCTCCACATTGCAACGTGCAATTCTGAAATTTTTTGCTTTTTCCTGCTCCTCTTAGCATGATAAAGAAGATTCAAAGAGAGTGAGATGCCAGCTCTTTTCATTCAGTCAGTAGCTTCAAACATTTCTGGTATATGAATAACATGATGTTTTTCAATGGCAAAAATCAATGAATATTGTAAATGCACAAACAGTAATTTCTCCGCATTGCAAGGTGCAATTCTGAAATTTTTTGCTTTTTCCTGCTAATCCTAGCATGATAAAGAAGATTCAAAGAGAGTGAGATGCCAGCTCCTTTCATTCAGTCAGTAGCTTCAAACATTTCTGGACGTTTTTCAATGGCAAAAATCAATGAATATTGTAAATGCACAAACAGTAATATCTCCACATTGCAACGTGCAATTCTGAAATTTTTTGCTTTTTCCTGCTAATCCTGGCATGATAAAGAAGATTCAAAGAGAGTGAGATGCCAGCTCTTTTCATTCAGTCAGTAGCTTCAAACATTTCTGGTATATAAATAACATGATGTTTTTCAATGGCAAAAATCAATGAATATTGTAAATGCACAAACAGTAATATCTCCACATTGCAAGGTGCAATTCTGAAATTTTTTGCTTTTTCCTGCTAATCCTGGCATGATAAAGAAGATTCAAAGAGAGTGAGATGCCAGCTCTTTTCATTCAGTCAGTAGCTTCAAACATTTCTGGTATATGAATAACGATGTTTTTCAATGGCAAAAATCAATGAATATTGTAAATGCACACACAGTAATTTCTCCGCATTGCAAGGTGCAATTCTGAAATTTTTTGCTTTTTCCTGCTAATCCTAGCATGATAAAGAAGATTCAAAGAGAGTGAGATGCCAGCTCCTTTCATTCAGTCAGTAGCTTCAAACATTTCTGGTATATGAATAACATGTTTTTCAATGGCAAAAATCAATGAATATTGTAAATGCACAAACAGTAATTTCTCCGCATTGCAAGGTGCAATTCTGAAATTTTTTGCTTTTTCCTGCTAATCCTAGCATGATAAAGAAGATTCAAAGAGAGTGAGATGCCAGCTCCTTTCATTCAGTCAGTAGCTTCAAACATTTCTGGACGTTTTTCAATGGCAAAAATCAATGAATATTGTAAATGCACAAACAGTAATATCTCCACATTGCAAGGTGCAATTCTGAAATTTTTTGCTTTTTCCTGCTAATCCTGGCATGATAAAGAAGATTCAAAGAGAGTGAGATGCCAGCTCTTTTCATTCAGTCAGTAGCTTCAAACATTTCTGGACGTTTTTCAATGGCAAAAATCAATGAATATTGTAAATGCACAAACAGTAATATCTCCACATTGCAAGGTGCAATTCTGAAATTTTTTGCTTTTTCCTGCTAATCCTGGCATGATAAAGAAGATTCAAAGAGAGTGAGATGCCAGCTCTTTTCATTCAGTCAGTAGCTTCAAACATTTCTGGTATATGAATAACGATGTTTTTCAATGGCAAAAATCAATGAATATTGTAAATGCACACACAGTAATTTCTCCGCATTGCAAGGTGCAATTCTGAAATTTTTTGCTTTTTCCTGCTAATCCTAGCATGATAAAGAAGATTCAAAGAGAGTGAGATGCCAGCTCCTTTCATTCAGTCAGTAGCTTCAAACATTTCTGGACGTTTTTCAATGGCAAAAATCAATGAATATTGTAAATGCACAAACAGTAATATCTCCACATTGCAAGGTGCAATTCTGAAATTTTTTGCTTTTTCCTGCTAATCCTGGCATGATAAAGAAGATTCAAAGAGAGTGAGATGCCAGCTCCTTTCATTCAGTCAGTAGCTTCAAACATTTCTGGACGTTTTTCAATGGCAAAAATCAATGAATATTGTAAATGCACAAACAGTAATATCTCCACATTGCAACGTGCAATTCTGAAATTTTTTGCTTTTTCCTGCTCCTCTTAGCATGATAAAGAAGATTCAAAGAGAGTGAGATGCCAGCTCTTTTCATTCAGTCAGTAGCTTCAAACATTTCTGGTATATGAATAACATGATGTTTTTCAATGGCAAAAATCAATGAATATTGTAAATGCACAAACAGTAATTTCTCCGCATTGCAAGGTGCAATTCTGAAATTTTTTGCTTTTTCCTGCTAATGCTAGCATGATAAAGAAGATTCAAAGAGAGTGAGATGCCAGCTCCTTTCATTCAGTCAGTAGCTTCAAACATTTCTGGACGTTTTTCAATGGCAAAAATCAATGAATATTGTAAATGCACAAACAGTAATATCTCCACATTGCAAGGTGCAATTCTGAAATTTTTTGCTTTTTCCTGCTAATCCTGGCATGATAAAGAAGATTCAAAGAGAGTGAGATGCCAGCTCTTTTCATTCAGTCAGTAGCTTCAAACATTTCTGGTATATGAATAACATGTTTTTCAATGGCAAAAATCAATGAATATTGTAAATGCACACACAGTAATTTCTCCGCATTGCAAGGTGCAATTCTGAAATTTTTTGCTTTTTCCTGCTAATCCTAGCATGATAAAGAAGATTCAAAGAGAGTGAGATGCCAGCTCCTTTCATTCAGTCAGTAGCTTCAAACATTTCTGGACGTTTTTCAATGGCAAAAATCAATGAATATTGTAAATGCACAAACAGTAATATCTCCACATTGCAACGTGCAATTCTGAAATTTTTTGCTTTTTCCTGCTCCTCTTAGCATGATAAAGAAGATTCAAAGAGAGTGAGATGCCAGCTCTTTTCATTCAGTCAGTAGCTTCAAACATTTCTGGTATATGAATAACATGATGTTTTTCAATGGCAAAAATCAATGAATATTGTAAATGCACAAACAGTAATTTCTCCGCATTGCAAGGTGCAATTCTGAAATTTTTTGCTTTTTCCTGCTAATCCTAGCATGATAAAGAAGATTCAAAGAGAGTGAGATGCCAGCTCCTTTCATTCAGTCAGTAGCTTCAAACATTTCTGGACGTTTTTCAATGGCAAAAATCAATGAATATTGTAAATGCACAAACAGTAATATCTCCACATTGCAACGTGCAATCCTGAAATTTTTTGCTTTTTCCTGCTAATCCTGGCATGATAAAGAAGATTCAAAGAGAGTGAGATGCCAGCTCTTTTCATTCAGTCAGTAGCTTCAAACATTTCTGGTATATGAATAACATGATGTTTTTCAATGGCAAAAATCAATGAATATTGTAAATGCACAAACAGTAATATCTCCACATTGCAAGGTGCAATTCTGAAATTTTTTGCTTTTTCCTGCTAATCCTGGCATGATAAAGAAGATTCAAAGAGAGTGAGATGCCAGCTCTTTTCATTCAGTCAGTAGCTTCAAACATTTCTGGTATATGAATAACGATGTTTTTCAATGGCAAAAATCAATGAATATTGTAAATGCACACACAGTAATTTCTCCGCATTGCAAGGTGCAATTCTGAAATTTTTTGCTTTTTCCTGCTAATCCTAGCATGATAAAGAAGATTCAAAGAGAGTGAGATGCCAGCTCCTTTCATTCAGTCAGTAGCTTCAAACATTTCTGGTATATGAATAACATGTTTTTCAATGGCAAAAATCAATGAATATTGTAAATGCACAAACAGTAATTTCTCCGCATTGCAAGGTGCAATTCTGAAATTTTTTGCTTTTTCCTGCTAATCCTAGCATGATAAAGAAGATTCAAAGAGAGTGAGATGCCAGCTCCTTTCATTCAGTCAGTAGCTTCAAACATTTCTGGACGTTTTTCAATGGCAAAAATCAATGAATATTGTAAATGCACAAACAGTAATATCTCCACATTGCAAGGTGCAATTCTGAAATTTTTTGCTTTTTCCTGCTAATCCTGGCATGATAAAGAAGATTCAAAGAGAGTGAGATGCCAGCTCTTTTCATTCAGTCAGTAGCTTCAAACATTTCTGGACGTTTTTCAATGGCAAAAATCAATGAATATTGTAAATGCACAAACAGTAATATCTCCACATTGCAAGGTGCAATTCTGAAATTTTTTGCTTTTTCCTGCTAATCCTGGCATGATAAAGAAGATTCAAAGAGAGTGAGATGCCAGCTCTTTTCATTCAGTCAGTAGCTTCAAACATTTCTGGACGTTTTTCAATGGCAAAAATCAATGAATATTGTAAATGCACAAACAGTAATATCTCCACATTGCAAGGTGCAATTCTGAAATTTTTTGCTTTTTCCTGCTAATCCTGGCATGATAAAGAAGATTCAAAGAGAGTGAGATGCCAGCTCTTTTCATTCAGTCAGTAGCTTCAAACATTTCTGGTATATGAATAACGATGTTTTTCAATGGCAAAAATCAATGAATATTGTAAATGCACACACAGTAATTTCTCCGCATTGCAAGGTGCAATTCTGAAATTTTTTGCTTTTTCCTGCTAATCCTAGCATGATAAAGAAGATTCAAAGAGAGTGAGATGCCAGCTCCTTTCATTCAGTCAGTAGCTTCAAACATTTCTGGACGTTTTTCAATGGCAAAAATCAATGAATATTGTAAATGCACAAACAGTAATATCTCCACATTGCAACGTGCAATTCTGAAATTTTTTGCTTTTTCCTGCTAATCCTAGCATGATAAAGAAGATTCAAAGAGAGTGAGATGCCAGCTCTTTTAATTCAGTCAGTAGCTTCAAACATTTCTGGTATATGAATAACATGATGTTTTTCAATGGCAAAAATCAATGAATATTGTAAATGCACAAACAGTAATATCTCCACATTGCAAGGTGCAATTCTGAAATTTTTTGCTTTTTAGTGCTAATCCTGGCATGATAAAGAAGATTCAAAGAGAGTGAGATGCCAGCTCCTTTCATTCAGTCAGTAGCTTCAAACATTTCTGGACGTTTTTCAATGGCAAAAATCAATGAATATTGTAAATGCACAAACAGTAATATCTCCACATTGCAACGTGCAATTCTGAAATTTTTTGCTTTTTCCTGCTCCTCTTAGCATGATAAAGAAGATTCAAAGAGAGTGAGATGCCAGCTCTTTTAATTCAGTCAGTAGCTTCAAACATTTCTGGTATATGAATAACATGATGTTTTTCAATGGCAAAAATCAATGAATATTGTAAATGCACAAACAGTAATTTCTCCGCATTGCAAGGTGCAATTCTGAAATTTTTTGCTTTTTCCTGCTAATCCTAGCATGATAAAGAAGATTCAAAGAGAGTGAGATGCCAGCTCCTTTCATTCAGTCAGTAGCTTCAAACATTTCTGGTATATGAATAACATGATGTTTTTCAATGGCAAAAATCAATGAATATTGTAAATGCACAAACAGTAATATCTCCACATTGCAAGGTGCAATTCTGAAATTTTTTGCTTTTTAGTGCTAATCCTGGCATGATAAAGAAGATTCAAAGAGAGTGAGATGCCAGCTCTTTTCATTCAGTCAGTAGCTTCAAACATTTCTGGTATATGAATAACGATGTTTTTCAATGGCAAAAATCAATGAATATTGTAAATGCACACACAGTAATTTCTCCGCATTGCAAGGTGCAATTCTGAAATTTTTTGCTTTTTCCTGCTAATCCTAGCATGATAAAGAAGATTCAAAGAGAGTGAGATGCCAGCTCCTTTCATTCAGTCAGTAGCTTCAAACATTTCTGGACGTTTTTCAATGGCAAAAATCAATGAATATTGTAAATGCACAAACAGTAATATCTCCACATTGCAAGGTGCAATTCTGAAATTTTTTGCTTTTTCCTGCTAATCCTGGCATGATAAAGAAGATTCAAAGAGAGTGAGATGCCAGCTCCTTTCATTCAGTCAGTAGCTTCAAACATTTCTGGACGTTTTTCAATGGCAAAAATCAATGAATATTGTAAATGCACAAACAGTAATATCTCCACATTGCAACGTGCAATTCTGAAATTTTTTGCTTTTTCCTGCTAATCCTGGCATGATAAAGAAGATTCAAAGAGAGTGAGATGCCAGCTCTTTTCATTCAGTCAGTAGCTTCAAACATTTCTGGTATATGAATAACGATGTTTTTCAATGGCAAAAATCAATGAATATTGTAAATGCACACACAGTAATTTCTCCGCATTGCAAGGTGCAATTCTGAAATTTTTTGCTTTTTCCTGCTAATCCTAGCATGATAAAGAAGATTCAAAGAGAGTGAGATGCCAGCTCCTTTCATTCAGTCAGTAGCTTCAAACATTTCTGGACGTTTTTCAATGGCAAAAATCAATGAATATTGTAAATGCACAAACAGTAATATCTCCACATTGCAAGGTGCAATTCTGAAATTTTTTGCTTTTTCCTGCTAATCCTGGCATGATAAAGAAGATTCAAAGAGAGTGAGATGCCAGCTCTTTTCATTCAGTCAGTAGCTTCAAACATTTCTGGTATATGAATAACATGTTTTTCAATGGCAAAAATCAATGAATATTGTAAATGCACACACAGTAATTTCTCCGCATTGCAAGGTGCAATTCTGAAATTTTTTGCTTTTTCCTGCTAATCCTAGCATGATAAAGAAGATTCAAAGAGAGTGAGATGCCAGCTCCTTTCATTCAGTCAGTAGCTTCAAACATTTCTGGACATTTTTCAATGGCAAAAATCAATGAATATTGTAAATGCACAAACAGTAATATCTCCACATTGCAACGTGCAATTCTGAAATTTTTTGCTTTTTCCTGCTCCTCTTAGCATGATAAAGAAGATTCAAAGAGAGTGAGATGCCAGCTCTTTTCATTCAGTCAGTAGCTTCAAACATTTCTGGTATATGAATAACATGATGTTTTTCAATGGCAAAAATCAATGAATATTGTAAATGCACAAACAGTAATTTCTCCGCATTGCAAGGTGCAATTCTGAAATTTTTTGCTTTTTCCTGCTAATCCTAGCATGATAAAGAAGATTCAAAGAGAGTGAGATGCCAGCTCCTTTCATTCAGTCAGTAGCTTCAAACATTTCTGGACGTTTTTCAATGGCAAAAATCAATGAATATTGTAAATGCACAAACAGTAATATCTCCACATTGCAACGTGCAATTCTGAAATTTTTTGCTTTTTCCTGCTAATCCTGGCATGATAAAGAAGATTCAAAGAGAGTGAGATGCCAGCTCTTTTCATTCAGTCAGTAGCTTCAAACATTTCTGGTATATGAATAACATGATGTTTTTCAATGGCAAAAATCAATGAATATTGTAAATGCACAAACAGTAATATCTCCACATTGCAAGGTGCAATTCTGAAATTTTTTGCTTTTTCCTGCTAATCCTGGCATGATAAAGAAGATTCAAAGAGAGTGAGATGCCAGCTCTTTTCATTCAGTCAGTAGCTTCAAACATTTCTGGTATATGAATAACGATGTTTTTCAATGGCAAAAATCAATGAATATTGTAAATGCACACACAGTAATTTCTCCGCATTGCAAGGTGCAATTCTGAAATTTTTTGCTTTTTCCTGCTAATCCTAGCATGATAAAGAAGATTCAAAGAGAGTGAGATGCCAGCTCCTTTCATTCAGTCAGTAGCTTCAAACATTTCTGGTATATGAATAACATGTTTTTCAATGGCAAAAATCAATGAATATTGTAAATGCACAAACAGTAATTTCTCCGCATTGCAAGGTGCAATTCTGAAATTTTTTGCTTTTTCCTGCTAATCCTAGCATGATAAAGAAGATTCAAAGAGAATGAGATGCCAGCTCCTTTCATTCAGTCAGTAGCTTCAAACATTTCTGGACGTTTTTCAATGGCAAAAATCAATGAATATTGTAAATGCACAAACAGTAATATCTCCACATTGCAAGGTGCAATTCTGAAATTTTTTGCTTTTTCCTGCTAATCCTGGCATGATAAAGAAGATTCAAAGAGAGTGAGATGCCAGCTCTTTTCATTCAGTCAGTAGCTTCAAACATTTCTGGACGTTTTTCAATGGCAAAAATCAATGAATATTGTAAATGCACAAACAGTAATATCTCCACATTGCAAGGTGCAATTCTGAAATTTTTTGCTTTTTCCTGCTAATCCTGGCATGATAAAGAAGATTCAAAGAGAGTGAGATGCCAGCTCTTTTCATTCAGTCAGTAGCTTCAAACATTTCTGGTATATGAATAACGATGTTTTTCAATGGCAAAAATCAATGAATATTGTAAATGCACACACAGTAATTTCTCCGCATTGCAAGGTGCAATTCTGAAATTTTTTGCTTTTTCCTGCTAATCCTAGCATGATAAAGAAGATTCAAAGAGAGTGAGATGCCAGCTCCTTTCATTCAGTCAGTAGCTTCAAACATTTCTGGACGTTTTTCAATGGCAAAAATCAATGAATATTGTAAATGCACAAACAGTAATATCTCCACATTGCAAGGTGCAATTCTGAAATTTTTTGCTTTTTCCTGCTAATCCTGGCATGATAAAGAAGATTCAAAGAGAGTGAGATGCCAGCTCCTTTCATTCAGTCAGTAGCTTCAAACATTTCTGGACGTTTTTCAATGGCAAAAATCAATGAATATTGTAAATGCACAAACAGTAATATCTCCACATTGCAAGGTGCAATTCTGAAATTTTTTGCTTTTTCCTGCTAATCCTGGCATGATAAAGAAGATTCAAAGAGAGTGAGATGCCAGCTCTTTTCATTCAGTCAGTAGCTTCAAACATTTCTGGTATATGAATAACATGTTTTTCAATGGCAAAAATCAATGAATATTGTAAATGCACACACAGTAATTTCTCCGCATTGCAAGGTGCAATTCTGAAATTTTTTGCTTTTTCCTGCTAATCCTAGCATGATAAAGAAGATTCAAAGAGAGTGAGATGCCAGCTCCTTTCATTCAGTCAGTAGCTTCAAACATTTCTGGACGTTTTTCAATGGCAAAAATCAATGAATATTGTAAATGCACAAACAGTAATATCTCCACATTGCAACGTGCAATTCTGAAATTTTTTGCTTTTTCCTGCTCCTCTTAGCATGATAAAGAAGATTCAAAGAGAGTGAGATGCCAGCTCTTTTCATTCAGTCAGTAGCTTCAAACATTTCTGGTATATGAATAACATGATGTTTTTCAATGGCAAAAATCAATGAATATTGTAAATGCACAAACAGTAATTTCTCCGCATTGCAAGGTGCAATTCTGAAATTTTTTGCTTTTTCCTGCTAATCCTAGCATGATAAAGAAGATTCAAAGAGAGTGAGATGCCAGCTCCTTTCATTCAGTCAGTAGCTTCAAACATTTCTGGACGTTTTTCAATGGCAAAAATCAATGAATATTGTAAATGCACAAACAGTAATATCTCCACATTGCAACGTGCAATTCTGAAATTTTTTGCTTTTTCCTGCTAATCCTGGCATGATAAAGAAGATTCAAAGAGAGTGAGATGCCAGCTCTTTTCATTCAGTCAGTAGCTTCAAACATTTCTGGTATATGAATAACATGATGTTTTTCAATGGCAAAAATCAATGAATATTGTAAATGCACAAACAGTAATATCTCCACATTGCAAGGTGCAATTCTGAAATTTTTTGCTTTTTCCTGCTAATCCTGGCATGATAAAGAAGATTCAAAGAGAGTGAGATGCCAGCTCTTTTCATTCAGTCAGTAGCTTCAAACATTTCTGGTATATGAATAACGATGTTTTTCAATGGCAAAAATCAATGAATATTGTAAATGCACACACAGTAATTTCTCCGCATTGCAAGGTGCAATTCTGAAATTTTTTGCTTTTTCCTGCTAATCCTAGCATGATAAAGAAGATTCAAAGAGAGTGAGATGCCAGCTCCTTTCATTCAGTCAGTAGCTTCAAACATTTCTGGACGTTTTTCAATGGCAAAAATCAATGAATATTGTAAATGCACAAACAGTAATATCTCCACATTGCAAGGTGCAATTCTGAAATTTTTTGCTTATTCCTGCTAATCCTGGCATGATAAAGAAGATTCAAAGAGAGTGAGATGCCAGCTCTTTTCATTCAGTCAGTAGCTTCAAACATTTCTGGTATATGAATAACATGATGTTTTTCAATGGCAAAAATCAATGAATATTGTAAATGCACAAACAGTAATTTCTCCCCATTGCAATGTGCAATTCTGAAATTTTTTGCTTTTTCCTGCTAATCCTAGCATGATAAAGAAGATTCAAAGAGAGTGAGATGCCAGCTCCTTTCATTCAGTCAGTAGCTTCAAACATTTCTGGTATATGAATAACGATGTTTTTCAATGGCAAAAATCAATGAATATTGTAAATGCACACACAGTAATTTCTCCGCATTGCAAGGTGCAATTCTGAAATTTTTTGCTTTTTCCTGCTAATCCTAGCATGATAAAGAAGATTCAAAGAGAGTGAGATGCCAGCTCCTTTCATTCAGTCAGTAGCTTCAAACATTTCTGGACGTTTTTCAATGGCAAAAATCAATGAATATTGTAAATGCACAAACAGTAATATCTCCACATTGCAAGGTGCAATTCTGAAATTTTTTGCTTTTTCCTGCTAATCCTGGCATGATAAAGAAGATTCAAAGAGAGTGAGATGCCAGCTCTTTTCATTCAGTCAGTAGCTTCAAACATTTCTGTTATATGAATAACATGTTTTTCAATGGCAAAAATCAATGAATATTGTAAATGCACAAACAGTAATATCTCCACATTGCAAGGTGCAATTCTGAAATTTTTTGCTTTTTCCTGCTAATCCTGGCATGATAAAGAAGATTCAAAGAGAGTGAGATGCCAGCTCTTTTCATTCAGTCAGTAGCTTCAAACATTTCTGGTATATGAATAACATGATGTTTTTCAATGGCAAAAATCAATGAATATTGTAAATGCACACACAGTAATTTCGCCGCATTGCAAGGTGCAATTCTGAAATTTTTTGCTTTTTCCTGCTAATCCTAGCATGATAAAGAAGATTCAAAGAGAGTGAGATGCCAGCTCCTTTCATTCAGTCAGTAGCTTCAAACATTTCTGGACGTTTTTAATGGCAAAAATCAATGAATATTGTAAATGCACAAACAGTAATATCTCCACATTGCAAGGTGCAATTCTGAAATTTTTTGCTTTTTCCTGCTAATCCTGGCATGATAAAGAAGATTCAAAGAGAGTGAGATGCCAGCTCTTTTCATTCAGTCAGTAGCTTCAAACATTTCTGGTATATGAATAACATGTTTTTCAATGGCAAAAATCAATGAATATTGTAAATGCACAAACAGTAATATCTCCACATTGCAAGGTGCAATTCTGAAATTTTTTGCTTTTTCCTGCTAATCCTGGCATGATAAAGAAGATTCAAAGAGAGTGAGATGCCAGCTCTTTTCATTCAGTCAGTAGCTTCAAACATTTCTGGTATATGAATAACGATGTTTTTCAATGGCAAAAATCAATGAATATTGTAAATGCACACACAGTAATTTCTCCGCATTGCAAGGTGCAATTCTGAAATTTTTTGCTTTTTCCTGCTAATCCTAGCATGATAAAGAAGATTCAAAGAGAGTGAGATGCCAGCTCCTTTCATTCAGTCAGTAGCTTCAAACATTTCTGGACGTTTTTCAATGGCAAAAATCAATGAATATTGTAAATGCACAAACAGTAATATCTCCACATTGCAAGGTGCAATTCTGAAATTTTTTGCTTTTTCCTGCTAATCCTGGCATGATAAAGAAGATTCAAAGAGAGTGAGATGCCAGCTCTTTTCATTCAGTCAGTAGCTTCAAACATTTCTGGTATATGAATAACATGTTTTTCAATGGCAAAAATCAATGAATATTGTAAATGCACAAACAGTAATATCTCCACATTGCAAGGTGCAATTCTGAAATTTTTTGCTTTTTCCTGCTAATCCTGGCATGATAAAGAAGATTCAAAGAGAGTGAGATGCCAGCTCTTTTCATTCAGTCAGTAGCTTCAAACATTTCTGGTATATGAATAACGATGTTTTTCAATGGCAAAAATCAATGAATATTGTAAATGCACACACAGTAATTTCTCCGCATTGCAAGGTGCAATTCTGAAATTTTTTGCTTTTTCCTGCTAATCCTAGCATGATAAAGAAGATTCAAAGAGAGTGAGATGCCAGCTCCTTTCATTCAGTCAGTAGCTTCAAACATTTCTGGACGTTTTTCAATGGCAAAAATCAATGAATATTGTAAATGCACAAACAGTAATATCTCCACATTGCAAGGTGCAATTCTGAAATTTTTTGCTTTTTCCTGCTAATCCTGGCATGATAAAGAAGATTCAAAGAGAGTGAGATGCCAGCTCTTTTCATTCAGTCAGTAGCTTCAAACATTTCTGGTATATGAATAACATATTTTTCAATGGCAAAAATCAATGAATATTGTAAATGCACAAACAGTAATATCTCCACATTGCAAGGTGCAATTCTGAATTTTTTTGCTTTTTCCTGCTAATCCTGGCATGATAAAGAAGATTCAAAGAGAGTGAGATGCCAGCTCTTTTCATTAAGTCAGTAGCTTCAAACATTTCTGTTATATGAATAACATGTTTTTCAATGGCAAAAATCAATGAATATTGTAAATGCACAAACAGTAATATCTCCACATTGCAAGGTGCAATTCTGAAATTTTTTGCTTTTTCCTGCTAATCCTGGCATGATAAAGAAGATTCAAAGAGAGTGAGATGCCAGCTCTTTTCATTCAGTCAGTAGCTTCAAACATTTCTGGTATATGAATAACATGATGTTTTTCAATGGCAAAAATCAATGAATATTGTAAATGCACACACAGTAATTTCTCCGCATTGCAAGGTGCAATTCTGAAATTTTTTGCTTTTTCCTGCTAATCCTAGCATGATAAAGAAGATTCAAAGAGAGTGAGATGCCAGCTCCTTTCATTCAGTCAGTAGCTTCAAACATTTCTGGACGTTTTTCAATGGCAAAAATCAATGAATATTGTAAATGCACAAACAGTAATATCTCCACATTGCAAGGTGCAATTCTGAAATTTTTTGCTTTTTCCTGCTAATCCTGGCATGATAAAGAAGATTCAAAGAGAGTGAGATGCCAGCTCTTTTCATTCAGTCAGTAGCTTCAAACATTTCTGGTATATGAATAACATGTTTTTCAATGGCAAAAATCAATGAATATTGTAAATGCACAAACAGTAATATCTCCACATTGCAAGGTGCAATTCTGAAATTTTTTGCTTTTTCCTGCTAATCCTGGCATGATAAAGAAGATTCAAAGAGAGTGAGATGCCAGCTCTTTTCATTCAGTCAGTAGCTTCAAACATTTCTGGTATATGAATAACGATGTTTTTCAATGGCAAAAATCAATGAATATTGTAAATGCACACACAGTAATTTCTCCGCATTGCAAGGTGCAATTCTGAAATTTTTTGCTTTTTCCTGCTAATCCTAGCATGATAAAGAAGATTCAAAGAGAGTGAGATGCCAGCTCCTTTCATTCAGTCAGTAGCTTCAAACATTTCTGGACGTTTTTCAATGGCAAAAATCAATGAATATTGTAAATGCACAAACAGTAATATCTCCACATTGCAAGGTGCAATTCTGAAATTTTTTGCTTTTTCCTGCTAATCCTGGCATGATAAAGAAGATTCAAAGAGAGTGAGATGCCAGCTCTTTTCATTCAGTCAGTAGCTTCAAACATTTCTGGTATATGAATAACATGTTTTTCAATGGCAAAAATCAATGAATATTGTAAATGCACAAACAGTAATATCTCCACATTGCAAGGTGCAATTCTGAAATTTTTTGCTTTTTCCTGCTAATCCTGGCATGATAAAGAAGATTCAAAGAGAGTGAGATGCCAGCTCTTTTCATTCAGTCAGTAGCTTCAAACATTTCTGGTATATGAATAACGATGTTTTTCAATGGCAAAAATCAATGAATATTGTAAATGCACACACAGTAATTTCTCCGCATTGCAAGGTGCAATTCTGAAATTTTTTGCTTTTTCCTGCTAATCCTAGCATGATAAAGAAGATTCAAAGAGAGTGAGATGCCAGCTCCTTTCATTCAGTCAGTAGCTTCAAACATTTCTGGACGTTTTTCAATGGCAAAAATCAATGAATATTGTAAATGCACAAACAGTAATATCTCCACATTGCAAGGTGCAATTCTGAATTTTTTTGCTTTTTCCTGCTAATCCTGGCATGATAAAGAAGATTCAAAGAGAATGAGATGCCAGCTCTTTTCATTCAGTCAGTAGCTTCAAACATTTCTGGTATATGAATAACATGTTTTTCAATGGCAAAAATCAATGAATATTGTAAATGCACAAACAGTAATATCTCCACATTGCAACGTGCAATTCTGAAATTTTTTGCTTTTTCCTGCTAATCCTAGCATGATAAAGAAGATTCAAAGAGAGTGAGATGCCAGCTCCTTTCATTCAGTCAGTAGCTTCAAACATTTCTGGACGTTTTTCAATGGCAAAAATCAATGAATATTGTAAATGCACAAACAGTAATATCTCCACATTGCAAGGTGCAATTCTGAAATTTTTTGCTTTTTCCTGCTAATCCTGGCATGATAAAGAAGATTCAAAGAGAGTGAGATGCCAGCTCTTTTCATTCAGTCAGTAGCTTCAAACATTTCTGGTATATGAATAACATGTTTTTCAATGGCAAAAATCAATGAATATTGTAAATGCACAAACAGTAATATCTCCACATTGCAAGGTGCAATTCTGAAATTTTTTGCTTTTTCCTGCTAATCCTGGCATGATAAAGAAGATTCAAAGAGAGTGAGATGCCAGCTCTTTTCATTCAGTCAGTAGCTTCAAACATTTCTGGTATATGAATAACGATGTTTTTCAATGGCAAAAATCAATGAATATTGTAAATGCACACACAGTAATTTCTCCGCATTGCAAGGTGCAATTCTGAAATTTTTTGCTTTTTCCTGCTAATCCTAGCATGATAAAGAAGATTCAAAGAGAGTGAGATGCCAGCTCCTTTCATTCAGTCAGTAGCTTCAAACATTTCTGGACGTTTTTCAATGGCAAAAATCAATGAATATTGTAAATGCACAAACAGTAATATCTCCACATTGCAAGGTGCAATTCTGAAATTTTTTGCTTTTTCCTGCTAATCCTGGCATGATAAAGAAGATTCAAAGAGAATGAGATGCCAGCTCTTTTCATTCAGTCAGTAGCTTCAAACATTTCTGGTATATGAATAACATGATGTTTTTCAATGGCAAAAATCAATGAATATTGTAAATGCACACACAGTAATTTCTCCGCATTGCAAGGTGCAATTCTGAAATTTTTTGCTTTTTCCTGCTAATCCTAGCATGATAAAGAAGATTCAAAGAGAGTGAGATGCCAGCTCCTTTCATTCAGTCAGTAGCTTCAAACATTTCTGGACGTTTTTCAATGGCAAAAATCAATGAATATTGTAAATGCACAAACAGTAATATCTCCACATTGCAAGGTGCAATTCTGAAATTTTTTGCTTTTTCCTGCTAATCCTGGCATGATAAAGAAGATTCAAAGAGAGTGAGATGCCAGCTCTTTTCATTCAGTCAGTAGCTTCAAACATTTCTGGTATATGAATAACATGTTTTTCAATGGCAAAAATCAATGAATATTGTAAATGCACAAACAGTAATATCTCCACATTGCAAGGTGCAATTCTGAAATTTTTTGCTTTTTCCTGCTAATCCTGGCATGATAAAGAAGATTCAAAGAGAGTGAGATGCCAGCTCTTTTCATTCAGTCAGTAGCTTCAAACATTTCTGGTATATGAATAACGATGTTTTTCAATGGCAAAAATCAATGAATATTGTAAATGCACACACAGTAATTTCTCCGCATTGCAAGGTGCAATTCTGAAATTTTTTGCTTTTTCCTGCTAATCCTAGCATGATAAAGAAGATTCAAAGAGAGTGAGATGCCAGCTCCTTTCATTCAGTCAGTAGCTTCAAACATTTCTGGACGTTTTTCAATGGCAAAAATCAATGAATATTGTAAATGCACAAACAGTAATATCTCCACATTGCAAGGTGCAATTCTGAAATTTTTTGCTTTTTCCTGCTAATCCTGGCATGATAAAGAAGATTCAAAGAGAGTGAGATGCCAGCTCTTTTCATTCAGTCAGTAGCTTCAAACATTTCTGGTATATGAATAACATGTTTTTCAATGGCAAAAATCAATGAATATTGTAAATGCACAAACAGTAATATCTCCACATTGCAAGGTGCAATTCTGAAATTTTTTGCTTTTTCCTGCTAATCCTGGCATGATAAAGAAGATTCAAAGAGAGTGAGATGCCAGCTCTTTTCATTCAGTCAGTAGCTTCAAACATTTCTGGTATATGAATAACGATGTTTTTCAATGGCAAAAATCAATGAATATTGTAAATGCACACACAGTAATTTCTCCGCATTGCAAGGTGCAATTCTGAAATTTTTTGCTTTTTCCTGCTAATCCTAGCATGATAAAGAAGATTCAAAGAGAGTGAGATGCCAGCTCCTTTCATTCAGTCAGTAGCTTCAAACATTTCTGGACGTTTTTCAATGGCAAAAATCAATGAATATTGTAAATGCACAAACAGTAATATCTCCACATTGCAAGGTGCAATTCTGAAATTTTTTGCTTTTTCCTGCTAATCCTGGCATGATAAAGAAGATTCAAAGAGAATGAGATGCCAGCTCTTTTCATTCAGTCAGTAGCTTCAAACATTTCTGGTATATGAATAACATGTTTTTCAATGGCAAAAATCAATGAATATTGTAAATGCACAAACAGTAATATCTCCACATTGCAACGTGCAATTCTGAAATTTTTTGCTTTTTCCTGCTAATCCTAGCATGATAAAGAAGATTCAAAGAGAGTGAGATGCCAGCTCCTTTCATTCAGTCAGTAGCTTCAAACATTTCTGGACGTTTTTCAATGGCAAAAATCAATGAATATTGTAAATGCACAAACAGTAATATCTCCACATTGCAAGGTGCAATTCTGAAATTTTTTGCTTTTTCCTGCTAATCCTGGCATGATAAAGAAGATTCAAAGAGAGTGAGATGCCAGCTCTTTTCATTCAGTCAGTAGCTTCAAACATTTCTGGTATATGAATAACATGTTTTTCAATGGCAAAAATCAATGAATATTGTAAATGCACAAACAGTAATATCTCCACATTGCAAGGTGCAATTCTGAAATTTTTTGCTTTTTCCTGCTAATCCTGGCATGATAAAGAAGATTCAAAGAGAGTGAGATGCCAGCTCTTTTCATTCAGTCAGTAGCTTCAAACATTTCTGGTATATGAATAACGATGTTTTTCAATGGCAAAAATCAATGAATATTGTAAATGCACACACAGTAATTTCTCCGCATTGCAAGGTGCAATTCTGAAATTTTTTGCTTTTTCCTGCTAATCCTAGCATGATAAAGAAGATTCAAAGAGAGTGAGATGCCAGCTCCTTTCATTCAGTCAGTAGCTTCAAACATTTCTGGACGTTTTTCAATGGCAAAAATCAATGAATATTGTAAATGCACAAACAGTAATATCTCCACATTGCAAGGTGCAATTCTGAAATTTTTTGCTTTTTCCTGCTAATCCTGGCATGATAAAGAAGATTCAAAGAGAGTGAGATGCCAGCTCTTTTCATTCAGTCAGTAGCTTCAAACATTTCTGGTATATGAATAACATGTTTTTCAATGGCAAAAATCAATGAATATTGTAAATGCACAAACAGTAATATCTCCACATTGCAAGGTGCAATTCTGAAATTTTTTGCTTTTTCCTGCTAATCCTGGCATGATAAAGAAGATTCAAAGAGAGTGAGATGCCAGCTCTTTTCATTCAGTCAGTAGCTTCAAACATTTCTGGTATATGAATAACGATGTTTTTCAATGGCAAAAATCAATGAATATTGTAAATGCACACACAGTAATTTCTCCGCATTGCAAGGTGCAATTCTGAAATTTTTTGCTTTTTCCTGCTAATCCTAGCATGATAAAGAAGATTCAAAGAGAGTGAGATGCCAGCTCCTTTCATTCACTCAGTAGCTTCAAACATTTCTGGACGTTTTTCAATGGCAAAAATCAATGAATATTGTAAATGCACAAACAGTAATATCTCCACATTGCAAGGTGCAATTCTGAAATTTTTTGCTTTTTCCTGCTAATCCTGGCATGATAAAGAAGATTCAAAGAGAGTGAGATGCCAGCTCTTTTCATTCAGTCAGTAGCTTCAAACATTTCTGGTATATGAATAACATGTTTTTCAATGGCAAAAATCAATGAATATTGTAAATGCACAAACAGTAATATCTCCACATTGCAAGGTGCAATTCTGAAATTTTTTGCTTTTTCCTGCTAATCCTGGCATGATAAAGAAGATTCAAAGAGAGTGAGATGCCAGCTCTTTTCATTCAGTCAGTAGCTTCAAACATTTCTGGTATATGAATAACGATGTTTTTCAATGGCAAAAATCAATGAATATTGTAAATGCACACACAGTAATTTCTCCGCATTGCAAGGTGCAATTCTGAAATTTTTTGCTTTTTCCTGCTAATCCTAGCATGATAAAGAAGATTCAAAGAGAGTGAGATGCCAGCTCCTTTCATTCAGTCAGTAGCTTCAAACATTTCTGGACGTTTTTCAATGGCAAAAATCAATGAATATTGTAAATGCACAAACAGTAATATCTCCACATTGCAAGGTGCAATTCTGAAATTTTTTGCTTTTTCCTGCTAATCCTGGCATGATAAAGAAGATTCAAAGAGAATGAGATGCCAGCTCTTTTCATTCAGTCAGTAGCTTCAAACATTTCTGGTATATGAATAACATGTTTTTCAATGGCAAAAATCAATGAATATTGTAAATGCACAAACAGTAATATCTCCACATTGCAACGTGCAATTCTGAAATTTTTTGCTTTTTCCTGCTAATCCTAGCATGATAAAGAAGATTCAAAGAGAGTGAGATGCCAGCTCCTTTCATTCAGTCAGTAGCTTCAAACATTTCTGGACGTTTTTCAATGGCAAAAATCAATGAATATTGTAAATGCACAAACAGTAATATCTCCACATTGCAAGGTGCAATTCTGAAATTTTTTGCTTTTTCCTGCTAATCCTGGCATGATAAAGAAGATTCAAAGAGAGTGAGATGCCAGCTCTTTTCATTCAGTCAGTAGCTTCAAACATTTCTGGTATATGAATAACATGTTTTTCAATGGCAAAAATCAATGAATATTGTAAATGCACAAACAGTAATATCTCCACATTGCAAGGTGCAATTCTGAAATTTTTTGCTTTTTCCTGCTAATCCTGGCATGATAAAGAAGATTCAAAGAGAGTGAGATGCCAGCTCTTTTCATTCAGTCAGTAGCTTCAAACATTTCTGGTATATGAATAACGATGTTTTTCAATGGCAAAAATCAATGAATATTGTAAATGAACACACAGTAATTTCTCCGCATTGCAAGGTGCAATTCTGAAATTTTTTGCTTTTTCCTGCTAATCCTAGCATGATAAAGAAGATTCAAAGAGAGTGAGATGCCAGCTCCTTTCATTCAGTCAGTAGCTTCAAACATTTCTGGACGTTTTTCAATGGCAAAAATCAATGAATATTGTAAATGCACAAACAGTAATATCTCCACATTGCAAGGTGCAATTCTGAAATTTTTTGCTTTTTCCTGCTAATCCTGGCATGATAAAGAAGATTCAAAGAGAGTGAGATGCCAGCTCTTTTCATTCAGTCAGTAGCTTCAAACATTTCTGGTATATGAATAACATGTTTTTCAATGGCAAAAATCAATGAATATTGTAAATGCACAAACAGTAATATCTCCACATTGCAAGGTGCAATTCTGAAATTTTTTGCTTTTTCCTGCTAATCCTGGCATGATAAAGAAGATTCAAAGAGAGTGAGATGCCAGCTCTTTTCATTCAGTCAGTAGCTTCAAACATTTCTGGTATATGAATAACGATGTTTTTCAATGGCAAAAATCAATGAATATTGTAAATGCACACACAGTAATTTCTCCGCATTGCAAGGTGCAATTCTGAAATTTTTTGCTTTTTCCTGCTAATCCTAGCATGATAAAGAAGATTCAAAGAGAGTGAGATGCCAGCTCCTTTCATTCAGTCAGTAGCTTCAAACATTTCTGGACGTTTTTCAATGGCAAAAATCAATGAATATTGTAAATGCACAAACAGTAATATCTCCACATTGCAAGGTGCAATTCTGAATTTTTTTGCTTTTTCCTGCTAATCCTGGCATGATAAAGAAGATTCAAAGAGAATGAGATGCCAGCTCTTTTCATTCAGTCAGTAGCTTCAAACATTTCTGGTATATGAATAACATGTTTTTCAATGGCAAAAATCAATGAATATTGTAAATGCACAAACAGTAATATCTCCACATTGCAAGGTGCAATTCTGAAATTTTTTGCTTTTTCCTGCTAATCCTAGCATGATAAAGAAGATTCAAAGAGAGTGAGATGCCAGCTCCTTTCATTCAGTCAGTAGCTTCAAACATTTCTGGACGTTTTTCAATGGCAAAAATCAATGAATATTGTAAATGCACAAACAGTAATATCTCCACATTGCAAGGTGCAATTCTGAAATTTTTTGCTTTTTCCTGCTAATCCTGGCATGATAAAGAAGATTCAAAGAGAGTGAGATGCCAGCTCTTTTCATTCAGTCAGTAGCTTCAAACATTTCTGGTATATGAATAACATGTTTTTCAATGGCAAAAATCAATGAATATTGTAAATGCACAAACAGTAATATCTCCACATTGCAAGGTGCAATTCTGAAATTTTTTGCTTTTTCCTGCTAATCCTGGCATGATAAAGAAGATTCAAAGAGAGTGAGATGCCAGCTCTTTTCATTCAGTCAGTAGCTTCAAACATTTCTGGTATATGAATAACGATGTTTTTCAATGGCAAAAATCAATGAATATTGTAAATGCACACACAGTAATTTCTCCGCATTGCAAGGTGCAATTCTGAAATTTTTTGCTTTTTCCTGCTAATCCTAGCATGATAAAGAAGATTCAAAGAGAGTGAGATGCCAGCTCCTTTCATTCAGTCAGTAGCTTCAAACATTTCTGGACGTTTTTCAATGGCAAAAATCAATGAATATTGTAAATGCACAAACAGTAATATCTCCACATTGCAAGGTGCAATTCTGAAATTTTTTGCTTTTTCCTGCTAATCCTGGCATGATAAAGAAGATTCAAAGAGAGTGAGATGCCAGCTCTTTTCATTCAGTCAGTAGCTTCAAACATTTCTGGTATATGAATAACATGTTTTTCAATGGCAAAAATCAATGAATATTGTAAATGCACAAACAGTAATATCTCCACATTGCAAGGTGCAATTCTGAAATTTTTTGCTTTTTCCTGCTAATCCTGGCATGATAAAGAAGATTCAAAGAGAGTGAGATGCCAGCTCTTTTCATTCAGTCAGTAGCTTCAAACATTTCTGGTATATGAATAACGATGTTTTTCAATGGCAAAAATCAATGAATATTGTAAATGCACACACAGTAATTTCTCCGCATTGCAAGGTGCAATTCTGAAATTTTTTGCTTTTTCCTGCTAATCCTAGCATGATAAAGAAGATTCAAAGAGAGTGAGATGCCAGCTCCTTTCATTCAGTCAGTAGCTTCAAACATTTCTGGACGTTTTTCAATGGCAAAAATCAATGAATATTGTAAATGCACAAACAGTAATATCTCCACATTGCAAGGTGCAATTCTGAATTTTTTTGCTTTTTCCTGCTAATCCTGGCATGATAAAGAAGATTCAAAGAGAATGAGATGCCAGCTCTTTTCATTCAGTCAGTAGCTTCAAACATTTCTGGTATATGAATAACATGTTTTTCAATGGCAAAAATCAATGAATATTGTAAATGCACAAACAGTAATATCTCCACATTGCAACGTGCAATTCTGAAATTTTTTGCTTTTTCCTGCTAATCCTAGCATGATAAAGAAGATTCAAAGAGAGTGAGATGCCAGCTCCTTTCATTCAGTCAGTAGCTTCAAACATTTCTGGACGTTTTTCAATGGCAAAAATCAATGAATATTGTAAATGCACAAACAGTAATATCTCCACATTGCAACGTGCAATTCTGAAATTTTTTGCTTTTTCCTGCTAATCCTGGCATGATAAAGAAGATTCAAAGAGAGTGAGATGCCAGCTCTTTTCATTCAGTCAGTAGCTTCAAACATTTCTGGTATATGAATAACATGTTTTTCAATGGCAAAAATCAATGAATATTGTAAATGCACAAACAGTAATATCTCCACATTGCAAGGTGCAATTCTGAAATTTTTTGCTTTTTCCTGCTAATCCTGGCATGATAAAGAAGATTCAAAGAGAGTGAGATGCCAGCTCTTTTCATTCAGTCAGTAGCTTCAAACATTTCTGGTATATGAATAACGATGTTTTTCAATGGCAAAAATCAATGAATATTGTAAATGCACACACAGTAATTTCTCCGCATTGCAAGGTGCAATTCTGAAATTTTTTGCTTTTTCCTGCTAATCCTAGCATGATAAAGAAGATTCAAAGAGAGTGAGATGCCAGCTCCTTTCATTCAGTCAGTAGCTTCAAACATTTCTGGACGTTTTTCAATGGCAAAAATCAATGAATATTGTAAATGCACAAACAGTAATATCTCCACATTGCAAGGTGCAATTCTGAAATTTTTTGCTTTTTCCTGCTAATCCTGGCATGATAAAGAAGATTCAAAGAGAATGAGATGCCAGCTCTTTTCATTCAGTCAGTAGCTTCAAACATTTCTGGTATATGAATAACATGATGTTTTTCAATGGCAAAAATCAATGAATATTGTAAATGCACACACAGTAATTTCTCCGCATTGCAAGGTGCAATTCTGAAATTTTTTGCTTTTTCCTGCTAATCCTAGCATGATAAAGAAGATTCAAAGAGAGTGAGATGCCAGCTCCTTTCATTCAGTCAGTAGCTTCAAACATTTCTGGACGTTTTTCAATGGCAAAAATCAATGAATATTGTAAATGCACAAACAGTAATATCTCCACATTGCAAGGTGCAATTCTGAAATTTTTTGCTTTTTCCTGCTAATCCTGGCATGATAAAGAAGATTCAAAGAGAGTGAGATGCCAGCTCTTTTCATTCAGTCAGTAGCTTCAAACATTTCTGGTATATGAATAACATGTTTTTCAATGGCAAAAATCAATGAATATTGTAAATGCACAAACAGTAATATCTCCACATTGCAAGGTGCAATTCTGAAATTTTTTGCTTTTTCCTGCTAATCCTGGCATGATAAAGAAGATTCAAAGAGAGTGAGATGCCAGCTCTTTTCATTCAGTCAGTAGCTTCAAACATTTCTGGTATATGAATAACGATGTTTTTCAATGGCAAAAATCAATGAATATTGTAAATGCACACACAGTAATTTCTCCGCATTGCAAGGTGCAATTCTGAAATTTTTTGCTTTTTCCTGCTAATCCTAGCATGATAAAGAAGATTCAAAGAGAGTGAGATGCCAGCTCCTTTCATTCAGTCAGTAGCTTCAAACATTTCTGGACGTTTTTCAATGGCAAAAATCAATGAATATTGTAAATGCACAAACAGTAATATCTCCACATTGCAAGGTGCAATTCTGAAATTTTTTGCTTTTTCCTGCTAATCCTGGCATGATAAAGAAGATTCAAAGAGAGTGAGATGCCAGCTCTTTTCATTCAGTCAGTAGCTTCAAACATTTCTGGTATATGAATAACATGTTTTTCAATGGCAAAAATCAATGAATATTGTAAATGCACAAACAGTAATATCTCCACATTGCAAGGTGCAATTCTGAAATTTTTTGCTTTTTCCTGCTAATCCTGGCATGATAAAGAAGATTCAAAGAGAGTGAGATGCCAGCTCTTTTCATTCAGTCAGTAGCTTCAAACATTTCTGGTATATGAATAACGATGTTTTTCAATGGCAAAAATCAATGAATATTGTAAATGCACACACAGTAATTTCTCCGCATTGCAAGGTGCAATTCTGAAATTTTTTGCTTTTTCCTGCTAATCCTAGCATGATAAAGAAGATTCAAAGAGAGTGAGATGCCAGCTCCTTTCATTCAGTCAGTAGCTTCAAACATTTCTGGACGTTTTTCAATGGCAAAAATCAATGAATATTGTAAATGCACAAACAGTAATATCTCCACATTGCAAGGTGCAATTCTGAAATTTTTTGCTTTTTCCTGCTAATCCTGGCATGATAAAGAAGATTCAAAGAGAATGAGATGCCAGCTCTTTTCATTCAGTCAGTAGCTTCAAACATTTCTGGTATATGAATAACATGTTTTTCAATGGCAAAAATCAATGAATATTGTAAATGCACAAACAGTAATATCTCCACATTGCAACGTGCAATTCTGAAATTTTTTGCTTTTTCCTGCTAATCCTAGCATGATAAAGAAGATTCAAAGAGAGTGAGATGCCAGCTCCTTTCATTCAGTCAGTAGCTTCAAACATTTCTGGACGTTTTTCAATGGCAAAAATCAATGAATATTGTAAATGCACAAACAGTAATATCTCCACATTGCAAGGTGCAATTCTGAAATTTTTTGCTTTTTCCTGCTAATCCTGGCATGATAAAGAAGATTCAAAGAGAGTGAGATGCCAGCTCTTTTCATTCAGTCAGTAGCTTCAAACATTTCTGGTATATGAATAACATGTTTTTCAATGGCAAAAATCAATGAATATTGTAAATGCACAAACAGTAATATCTCCACATTGCAAGGTGCAATTCTGAAATTTTTTGCTTTTTCCTGCTAATCCTGGCATGATAAAGAAGATTCAAAGAGAGTGAGATGCCAGCTCTTTTCATTCAGTCAGTAGCTTCAAACATTTCTGGTATATGAATAACGATGTTTTTCAATGGCAAAAATCAATGAATATTGTAAATGCACACACAGTAATTTCTCCGCATTGCAAGGTGCAATTCTGAAATTTTTTGCTTTTTCCTGCTAATCCTAGCATGATAAAGAAGATTCAAAGAGAGTGAGATGCCAGCTCCTTTCATTCAGTCAGTAGCTTCAAACATTTCTGGACGTTTTTCAATGGCAAAAATCAATGAATATTGTAAATGCACAAACAGTAATATCTCCACATTGCAAGGTGCAATTCTGAAATTTTTTGCTTTTTCCTGCTAATCCTGGCATGATAAAGAAGATTCAAAGAGAATGAGATGCCAGCTCTTTTCATTCAGTCAGTAGCTTCAAACATTTCTGGTATATGAATAACATGTTTTTCAATGGCAAAAATCAATGAATATTGTAAATGCACAAACAGTAATATCTCCACATTGCAACGTGCAATTCTGAAATTTTTTGCTTTTTCCTGCTAATCCTAGCATGATAAAGAAGATTCAAAGAGAGTGAGATGCCAGCTCCTTTCATTCAGTCAGTAGCTTCAAACATTTCTGGACGTTTTTCAATGGCAAAAATCAATGAATATTGTAAATGCACAAACAGTAATATCTCCACATTGCAAGGTGCAATTCTGAAATTTTTTGCTTTTTCCTGCTAATCCTGGCATGATAAAGAAGATTCAAAGAGAGTGAGATGCCAGCTCTTTTCATTCAGTCAGTAGCTTCAAACATTTCTGGTATATGAATAACATGTTTTTCAATGGCAAAAATCAATGAATATTGTAAATGCACAAACAGTAATATCTCCACATTGCAAGGTGCAATTCTGAAATTTTTTGCTTTTTCCTGCTAATCCTGGCATGATAAAGAAGATTCAAAGAGAGTGAGATGCCAGCTCTTTTCATTCAGTCAGTAGCTTCAAACATTTCTGGTATATGAATAACGATGTTTTTCAATGGCAAAAATCAATGAATATTGTAAATGCACACACAGTAATTTCTCCGCATTGCAAGGTGCAATTCTGAAATTTTTTGCTTTTTCCTGCTAATCCTAGCATGATAAAGAAGATTCAAAGAGAGTGAGATGCCAGCTCCTTTCATTCAGTCAGTAGCTTCAAACATTTCTGGACGTTTTTCAATGGCAAAAATCAATGAATATTGTAAATGCACAAACAGTAATATCTCCACATTGCAAGGTGCAATTCTGAAATTTTTTGCTTTTTCCTGCTAATCCTGGCATGATAAAGAAGATTCAAAGAGAGTGAGATGCCAGCTCTTTTCATTCAGTCAGTAGCTTCAAACATTTCTGGTATATGAATAACATGTTTTTCAATGGCAAAAATCAATGAATATTGTAAATGCACAAACAGTAATATCTCCACATTGCAAGGTGCAATTCTGAAATTTTTTGCTTTTTCCTGCTAATCCTGGCATGATAAAGAAGATTCAAAGAGAGTGAGATGCCAGCTCTTTTCATTCAGTCAGTAGCTTCAAACATTTCTGGTATATGAATAACGATGTTTTTCAATGGCAAAAATCAATGAATATTGTAAATGCACACACAGTAATTTCTCCGCATTGCAAGGTGCAATTCTGAAATTTTTTGCTTTTTCCTGCTAATCCTAGCATGATAAAGAAGATTCAAAGAGAGTGAGATGCCAGCTCCTTTCATTCAGTCAGTAGCTTCAAACATTTCTGGACGTTTTTCAATGGCAAAAATCAATGAATATTGTAAATGCACAAACAGTAATATCTCCACATTGCAAGGTGCAATTCTGAAATTTTTTGCTTTTTCCTGCTAATCCTGGCATGATAAAAAAGATTCAAAGAGAATGAGATGCCAGCTCTTTTCATTCAGTCAGTAGCTTCAAACATTTCTGGTATATGAATAACATGTTTTTCAATGGCAAAAATCAATGAATATTGTAAATGCACAAACAGTAATATCTCCACATTGCAACGTGCAATTCTGAAATTTTTTGCTTTTTCCTGCTCCTCTTAGCATGATAAAGAAGATTCAAAGAGAGTGAGATGCCAGCTCTTTTCATTCAGTCAATAGCTTCAAACATTTCTGGACGTTTTTCAGTGGCAAAAATCAATGAATATTGTAAATGCACAAACAGTAATATCTCCACATTGCAAGGTGCAATTCTGAAATTTTTTGCTTTTTCCTGCTAATCCTGGCATGATAAAGAAGATTCAAAGAGAGTGAGATGCCAGCTCTTTTCATTCAGTCAGTAGCTTCAAACATTTCTGGTATATGAATAACGATGTTTTTCAATGGCAAAAATCAATGAATATTGTAAATGCACACACAGTAATTTCTCCGCATTGCAAGGTGCAATTCTGAAATTTTTTGCTTTTTCCTGCTAATCCTAGCATGATAAAGAAGATTCAAAGAGAGTGAGATGCCAGCTCCTTTCATTCAGTCAGTAGCTTCAAACATTTCTGGACGTTTTTCAATGGCAAAAATCAATGAATATTGTAAATGCACAAACAGTAATATCTCCACATTGCAAGGTGCAATTCTGAAATTTTTTGCTTTTTCCTGCTAATCCTGGCATGATAAAGAAGATTCAAAGAGAGTGAGATGCCAGCTCCTTTCATTCAGTCAGTAGCTTCAAACATTTCTGGACGTTTTTCAATGGCAAAAATCAATGAATATTGTAAATGCACAAACAGTAATATCTCCACATTGCAAGGTGCAATTCTGAAATTTTTTGCTTTTTCCTGCTAATCCTGGCATGATAAAGAAGATTCAAAGAGAGTGAGATGCCAGCTCTTTTCATTCAGTCAGTAGCTTCAAACATTTCTGGTATATGAATAACATGTTTTTCAATGTCAAAAATCAATGAATATTGTAAATGCACACACAGTAATTTCTCCGCATTGCAAGGTGCAATTCTGAAATTTTTTGCTTTTTCCTGCTAATCCTAGCATGATAAAGAAGATTCAAAGAGAGTGAGATGCCAGCTCCTTTCATTCAGTCAGTAGCTTCAAACATTTCTGGACGTTTTTCAATGGCAAAAATCAATGAATATTGTAAATGCACAAACAGTAATATCTCCACATTGCAACGTGCAATTCTGAAATTTTTTGCTTTTTCCTGCTCCTCTTAGCATGATAAAGAAGATTCAAAGAGAGTGAGATGCCAGCTCTTTTCATTCAGTCAGTAGCTTCAAACATTTCTGGTATATGAATAACATGATGTTTTTCAATGGCAAAAATCAATGAATATTGTAAATGCACAAACAGTAATTTCTCCGCATTGCAAGGTGCAATTCTGAAATTTTTTGCTTTTTCCTGCTAATCCTAGCATGATAAAGAAGATTCAAAGAGAGTGAGATGCCAGCTCCTTTCATTCAGTCAGTAGCTTCAAACATTTCTGGACGTTTTTCAATGGCAAAAATCAATGAATATTGTAAATGCACAAACAGTAATATCTCCACATTGCAACGTGCAATTCTGAAATTTTTTGCTTTTTCCTGCTAATCCTGGCATGATAAAGAAGATTCAAAGAGAGTGAGATGCCAGCTCTTTTCATTCAGTCAGTAGCTTCAAACATTTCTGTTATATGAATAACATGATGTTTTTCAATGGCAAAAATCAATGAATATTGTAAATGCACAAACAGTAATATCTCCACATTGCAAGGTGCAATTCTGAAATTTTTTGCTTTTTCCTGCTAATCCTGGCATGATAAAGAAGATTCAAAGAGAGTGAGATGCCAGCTCTTTTCATTCAGTCAGTAGCTTCAAACATTTCTGGTATATGAATAACGATGTTTTTCAATGGCAAAAATCAATGAATATTGTAAATGCACACACAGTAATTTCTCTGCATTGCAAGGTGCAATTCTGAAATTTTTTGCTTTTTCCTGCTAATCCTAGCATGATAAAGAAGATTCAAAGAGAGTGAGATGCCAGCTCCTTTCATTCAGTCAGTAGCTTCAAACATTTCTGGACGTTTTTCAATGGCAAAAATCAATGAATATTGTAAATGCACAAACAGTAATATCTCCACATTGCAAGGTGCAATTCTGAAATTTTTTGCTTTTTCCTGCTAATCCTGGCATGATAAAGAAGATTCAAAGAGAGTGAGATGCCAGCTCTTTTCATTCAGTCAGTAGCTTCAAACATTTCTGGTATATGAATAACATATTTTTCAATGGCAAAAATCAATGAATATTGTAAATGCACAAACAGTAATATCTCCACATTGCAAGGTGCAATTCTGAATTTTTTTGCTTTTTCCTGCTAATCCTGGCATGATAAAGAAGATTCAAAGAGAGTGAGATGCCAGCTCTTTTCATTCAGTCAGTAGCTTCAAACATTTCTGGTATATGAATAACATGTTTTTCAATGGCAAAAATCAATGAATATTGTAAATGCACAAACAGTAATATCTCCACATTGCAAGGTGCAATTCTGAAATTTTTTGCTTTTTCCTGCTAATCCTGGCATGATAAAGAAGATTCAAAGAGAGTGAGATGCCAGCTCTTTTCATTCAGTCAGTAGCTTCAAACATTTCTGGTATATGAATAACATGATGTTTTTCAATGGCAAAAATCAATGAATATTGTAAATGCACACACAGTAATTTCTCCGCATTGCAAGGTGCAATTCTGAAATTTTTTGCTTTTTCCTGCTAATCCTAGCATGATAAAGAAGATTCAAAGAGAGTGAGATGCCAGCTCCTTTCATTCAGTCAGTAGCTTCAAACATTTCTGGACGTTTTTCAATGGCAAAAATCAATGAATATTGTAAATGCACAAACAGTAATATCTCCACATTGCAAGGTGCAATTCTGAAATTTTTTGCTTTTTCCTGCTAATCCTGGCATGATAAAGAAGATTCAAAGAGAGTGAGATGCCAGCTCTTTTCATTCAGTCAGTAGCTTCAAACATTTCTGGTATATGAATAACATGTTTTTCAATGGCAAAAATCAATGAATATTGTAAATGCACAAACAGTAATATCTCCACATTGCAAGGTGCAATTCTGAAATTTTTTGCTTTTTCCTGCTAATCCTGGCATGATAAAGAAGATTCAAAGAGAGTGAGATGCCAGCTCTTTTCATTCAGTCAGTAGCTTCAAACATTTCTGGTATATGAATAACGATGTTTTTCAATGGCAAAAATCAATGAATATTGTAAATGCACACACAGTAATTTCTCCGCATTGCAAGGTGCAATTCTGAAATTTTTTGCTTTTTCCTGCTAATCCTAGCATGATAAAGAAGATTCAAAGAGAGTGAGATGCCAGCTCCTTTCATTCAGTCAGTAGCTTCAAACATTTCTGGACGTTTTTCAATGGCAAAAATCAATGAATATTGTAAATGCACAAACAGTAATATCTCCACATTGCAAGGTGCAATTCTGAAATTTTTTGCTTTTTCCTGCTAATCCTGGCATGATAAAGAAGATTCAAAGAGAGTGAGATGCCAGCTCTTTTCATTCAGTCAGTAGCTTCAAACATTTCTGGTATATGAATAACATGATGTTTTTCAATGGCAAAAATCAATGAATATTGTAAATGCACAAACAGTAATTTCTCCCCATTGCAATGTGCAATTCTGAAATTTTTTGCTTTTTCCTGCTAATCCTAGCATGATAAAGAAGATTCAAAGAGAGTGAGATGCCAGCTCCTTTCATTCAGTCAGTAGCTTCAAACATTTCTGGTATATGAATAACGATGTTTTTCAATGGCAAAAATCAATGAATATTGTAAATGCACACACAGTAATTTCTCCGCATTGCAAGGTGCAATTCTGAAATTTTTTGCTTTTTCCTGCTAATCCTAGCATGATAAAGAAGATTCAAAGAGAGTGAGATGCCAGCTCCTTTCATTCAGTCAGTAGCTTCAAACATTTCTGGACGTTTTTCAATGGCAAAAATCAATGAATATTGTAAATGCACAAACAGTAATATCTCCACATTGCAAGGTGCAATTCTGAAATTTTTTGCTTTTTCCTGCTAATCCTGGCATGATAAAGAAGATTCAAAGAGAGTGAGATGCCAGCTCTTTTCATTCAGTCAGTAGCTTCAAACATTTCTGGTATATGAATAACATATTTTTCAATGGCAAAAATCAATGAATATTGTAAATGCACAAACAGTAATATCTCCACATTGCAAGGTGCAATTGTGAATTTTTTTGCTTTTTCCTGCTAATCCTGGCATGATAAAGAAGATTCAAAGAGAGTGAGATGCCAGCTCTTTTCATTCAGTCAGTAGCTTCAAACATTTCTGGTATATGAATAACATGTTTTTCAATGGCAAAAATCAATGAATATTGTAAATGCACAAACAGTAATATCTCCACATTGCAAGGTGCAATTCTGAAATTTTTTGCTTTTTCCTGCTAATCCTGGCATGATAAAGAAGATTCAAAGAGAGTGAGATGCCAGCTCTTTTCATTCAGTCAGTAGCTTCAAACATTTCTGGTATATGAATAACATGATGTTTTTCAATGGCAAAAATCAATGAATATTGTAAATGCACACACAGTAATTTCTCCGCATTGCAAGGTGCAATTCTGAAATTTTTTGCTTTTTCCTGCTAATCCTAGCATGATAAAGAAGATTCAAAGAGAGTGAGATGCCAGCTCCTTTCATTCAGTCAGTAGCTTCAAACATTTCTGGACGTTTTTCAATGGCAAAAATCAATGAATATTGTAAATGCACAAACAGTAATATCTCCACATTGCAAGGTGCAATTCTGAAATTTTTTGCTTTTTCCTGCTAATCCTGGCATGATAAAGAAGATTCAAAGAGAGTGAGATGCCAGCTCTTTTCATTCAGTCAGTAGCTTCAAACATTTCTGGTATATGAATAACATGTTTTTCAATGGCAAAAATCAATGAATATTGTAAATGCACAAACAGTAATATCTCCACATTGCAAGGTGCAATTCTGAAATTTTTTGCTTTTTCCTGCTAATCCTGGCATGATAAAGAAGATTCAAAGAGAGTGAGATGCCAGCTCTTTTCATTCAGTCAGTAGCTTCAAACATTTCTGGTATATGAATAACGATGTTTTTCAATGGCAAAAATCAATGAATATTGTAAATGCACACACAGTAATTTCTCCGCATTGCAAGGTGCAATTCTGAAATTTTTTGCTTTTTCCTGCTAATCCTAGCATGATAAAGAAGATTCAAAGAGAGTGAGATGCCAGCTCCTTTCATTCAGTCAGTAGCTTCAAACATTTCTGGACGTTTTTCAATGGCAAAAATCAATGAATATTGTAAATGCACAAACAGTAATATCTCCACATTGCAAGGTGCAATTCTGAAATTTTTTGCTTTTTCCTGCTAATCCTGGCATGATAAAGAAGATTCAAAGAGAGTGAGATGCCAGCTCTTTTCATTCAGTCAGTAGCTTCAAACATTTCTGGTATATGAATAACATGTTTTTCAATGGCAAAAATCAATGAATATTGTAAATGCACAAACAGTAATATCTCCACATTGCAAGGTGCAATTCTGAAATTTTTTGCTTTTTCCTGCTAATCCTGGCATGATAAAGAAGATTCAAAGAGAGTGAGATGCCAGCTCTTTTCATTCAGTCAGTAGCTTCAAACATTTCTGGTATATGAATAACGATGTTTTTCAATGGCAAAAATCAATGAATATTGTAAATGCACACACAGTAATTTCTCCGCATTGCAAGGTGCAATTCTGAAATTTTTTGCTTTTTCCTGCTAATCCTAGCATGATAAAGAAGATTCAAAGAGAGTGAGATGCCAGCTCCTTTCATTCAGTCAGTAGCTTCAAACATTTCTGGACGTTTTTCAATGGCAAAAATCAATGAATATTGTAAATGCACAAACAGTAATATCTCCACATTGCAAGGTGCAATTCTGAAATTTTTTGCTTTTTCCTGCTAATCCTGGCATGATAAAGAAGATTCAAAGAGAATGAGATGCCAGCTCTTTTCATTCAGTCAGTAGCTTCAAACATTTCTGGTATATGAATAACATGTTTTTCAATGGCAAAAATCAATGAATATTGTAAATGCACAAACAGTAATATCTCCACATTGCAACGTGCAATTCTGAAATTTTTTGCTTTTTCCTGCTCCTCTTAGCATGATAAAGAAGATTCAAAGAGAGTAAGATGCCAGCTCTTTTCATTCAGTCAATAGCTTCAAACATTTCTGGACGTTTTTCAGTGGCAAAAATCAATGAATATTGTAAATGCACAAACAGTAATATCTCCACATTGCAAGGTGCAATTCTGAAATTTTTTGCTTTTTCCTGCTAATCCTGGCATGATAAAGAAGATTCAAAGAGAGTGAGATGCCAGCTCTTTTCATTCAGTCAGTAGCTTCAAACATTTCTGGTATATGAATAACATGATGTTTTTCAATGGCAAAAATCAATGAATATTGTAAATGCACACACAGTAATTTCTCCGCATTGCAAGGTGCAATTCTGAAATTTTTTGCTTTTTCCTGCTAATCCTAGCATGATAAAGAAGATTCAAAGAGAGTGAGATGCCAGCTCCTTTCATTCAGTCAGTAGCTTCAAACATTTCTGGACGTTTTTCAATGGCAAAAATCAATGAATATTGTAAATGCACAAACAGTAATATCTCCACATTGCAAGGTGCAATTCTGAAATTTTTTGCTTTTTCCTGCTAATCCTGGCATGATAAAGAAGATTCAAAGAGAGTGAGATGCCAGCTCTTTTCATTCAGTCAGTAGCTTCAAACATTTCTGGTATATGAATAACATATTTTTCAATGGCAAAAATCAATGAATATTGTAAATGCACAAACAGTAATATCTCCACATTGCAAGGTGCAATTCTGAAATTTTTTGCTTTTTCCTGCTAATCCTGGCATGATAAAGAAGATTCAAAGAGAGTGAGATGCCAGCTCTTTTCATTCAGTCAGTAGCTTCAAACATTTCTGGTATATGAATAACGATGTTTTTCAATGGCAAAAATCAATGAATATTGTAAATGCACACACAGTAATTTCTCCGCATTGCAAGGTGCAATTCTGAAATTTTTTGCTTTTTCCTGCTAATCCTAGCATGATAAAGAAGATTCAAAGAGAGTGAGATGCCAGCTCCTTTCATTCAGTCAGTAGCTTCAAACATTTCTGGACGTTTTTCAATGGCAAAAATCAATGAATATTGTAAATGCACAAACAGTAATATCTCCACATTGCAAGGTGCAATTCTGAAATTTTTTGCTTTTTCCTGCTAATCCTGGCATGATAAAGAAGATTCAAAGAGAATGAGATGCCAGCTCTTTTCATTCAGTCAGTAGCTTCAAACATTTCTGGTATATGAATAACATGTTTTTCAATGGCAAAAATCAATGAATATTGTAAATGCACAAACAGTAATATCTCCACATTGCAACGTGCAATTCTGAAATTTTTTGCTTTTTCCTGCTCCTCTTAGCATGATAAAGAAGATTCAAAGAGAGTAAGATGCCAGCTCTTTTCATTCAGTCAATAGCTTCAAACATTTCTGGACGTTTTTCAGTGGCAAAAATCAATGAATATTGTAAATGCACAAACAGTAATATCTCCACATTGCAAGGTGCAATTCTGAAATTTTTTGCTTTTTCCTGCTAATCCTGGCATGATAAAGAAGATTCAAAGAGAGTGAGATGCCAGCTCTTTTCATTCAGTCAGTAGCTTCAAACATTTCTGGTATGTGAATAACATGATGTTTTTCAATGGCAAAAATCAATGAATATTGTAAATGCACACACAGTAATTTCTCTGCATTGCAAGGTGCAATTCTGAAATTTTTTGCTTTTTCCTGCTAATCCTAGCATGATAAAGAAGATTCAAAGAGAGTGAGATGCCAGCTCCTTTCATTCAGTCAGTAGCTTCAAACATTTCTGGACGTTTTTCAATGGCAAAAATCAATGAATATTGTAAATGCACAAACAGTAATATCTCCACATTGCAAGGTGCAATTCTGAAATTTTTTGCTTTTTCCTGCTAATCCTGGCATGATAAAGAAGATTCAAAGAGAGTGAGATGCCAGCTCTTTTCATTCAGTCAGTAGCTTCAAACATTTCTGGTATATGAATAACATATTTTTCAATGGCAAAAATCAATGAATATTGTAAATGCACAAACAGTAATATCTCCACATTGCAAGGTGCAATTCTGAAATTTTTTGCTTTTTCCTGCTAATCCTGGCATGATAAAGAAGATTCAAAGAGAGTGAGATGCCAGCTCTTTTCATTCAGTCAGTAGCTTCAAACATTTCTGGTATATGAATAACGATGTTTTTCAATGGCAAAAATCAATGAATATTGTAAATGCACACACAGTAATTTCTCCGCATTGCAAGGTGCAATTCTGAAATTTTTTGCTTTTTCCTGCTAATCCTAGCATGATAAAGAAGATTCAAAGAGAGTGAGATGCCAGCTCCTTTCATTCAGTCAGTAGCTTCAAACATTTCTGGACGTTTTTCAATGGCAAAAATCAATGAATATTGTAAATGCACAAACAGTAATATCTCCACATTGCAACGTGCAATTCTGAAATTTTTTGCTTTTTCCTGCTCCTCTTAGCATGATAAAGAAGATTCAAAGAGAGTAAGATGCCAGCTCTTTTCATTCAGTCAATAGCTTCAAACATTTCTGGACGTTTTTCAGTGGCAAAAATCAATGAATATTGTAAATGCACAAACAGTAATATCTCCACATTGCAAGGTGCAATTCTGAAATTTTTTGCTTTTTCCTGCTAATCCTGGCATGATAAAGAAGATTCAAAGAGAGTGAGATGCCAGCTCTTTTCATTCAGTCAGTAGCTTCAAACATTTCTGGTATATGAATAACATGATGTTTTTCAATGGCAAAAATCAATGAATATTGTAAATGCACAAACAGTAATATCTCCACATTGCAACGTGCAATTCTGAAATTTTTTGCTTTTTCCTGCTCCTCTTAGCATGATAAAGAAGATTCAAAGAGAGTAAGATGCCAGCTCTTTTCATTCAGTCAATAGCTTCAAACATTTCTGGACGTTTTTCAGTGGCAAAAATCAATGAATATTGTAAATGCACAAACAGTAATATCTCCACATTGCAAGGTGCAATTCTGAAATTTTTTGCTTTTTCCTGCTAATCCTGGCATGATAAAGAAGATTCAAAGAGAGTGAGATGCCAGCTCTTTTCATTCAGTCAGTAGCTTCAAACATTTCTGGTATATGAATAACATGATGTTTTTCAATGGCAAAAATCAATGAATATTGTAAATGCACACACAGTAATTTCTCCGCATTGCAAGGTGCAATTCTGAAATTTTTTGCTTTTTCCTGCTAATCCTAGCATGATAAAGAAGATTCAAAGAGAGTGAGATGCCAGCTCCTTTCATTCAGTCAGTAGCTTCAAACATTTCTGGACGTTTTTCAATGGCAAAAATCAATGAATATTGTAAATGCACAAACAGTAATATCTCCACATTGCAAGGTGCAATTCTGAAATTTTTTGCTTTTTCCTGCTAATCCTGGCATGATAAAGAAGATTCAAAGAGAGTGAGATGCCAGCTCTTTTCATTCAGTCAGTAGCTTCAAACATTTCTGGTATATGAATAACATATTTTTCAATGGCAAAAATCAATGAATATTGTAAATGCACAAACAGTAATATCTCCACATTGCAAGGTGCAATTCTGAAATTTTTTGCTTTTTCCTGCTAATCCTGGCATGATAAAGAAGATTCAAAGAGAGTGAGATGCCAGCTCTTTTCATTCAGTCAGTAGCTTCAAACATTTCTGGTATATGAATAACATGTTTTTCAATGGCAAAAATCAATGAATATTGTAAATGCACAAACAGTAATATCTCCACATTGCAAGGTGCAATTCTGAAATTTTTTGCTTTTTCCTGCTAATCCTGGCATGATAAAGAAGATTCAAAGAGAGTGAGATGCCAGCTCTTTTCATTCAGTCAGTAGCTTCAAACATTTCTGGTATATGAAAAACATGATGTTTTTCAATGGCAAAAATCAATGAATATTGTAAATGCACACACAGTAATTTCTCCGCATTGCAAGGTGCAATTCTGAAATTTTTTGCTTTTTCCTGCTAATCCTAGCATGATAAAGAAGATTCAAAGAGAGTGAGATGCCAGCTCCTTTCATTCAGTCAGTAGCTTCAAACATTTCTGGACGTTTTTCAATGGCAAAAATCAATGAATATTGTAAATGCACAAACAGTAATTTCTCCGCATTGCAAGGTGCAATTCTGAAATTTTTTGCTTTTTCCTGCTAATCCTAGCATGATAAAGAAGATTCAAAGAGAGTGAGATGCCAGCTCCTTTCATTCAGTCAGTAGCTTCAAACATTTCTGGACGTTTTTCAATGGCAAAAATCAATGAATATTGTAAATGCACAAACAGTAGTTTCTCCGCATTGCAAGGTGGAATTCTGAAATTTTTTGCTTTTTCCTGCTAATCCTGGCATGATAAAGAAGATTCAAAGAGAGTGAGATGCCAGCTCTTTTCATTCAGTCAGTAGCTTCAAACATTTCTGGTATATGAATAACATGATGTTTTTCAATGGCAAAAATCAATGAATATTGTAAATGCACAAACAGTAATTTCTCCGCATTGCAAGGTGCAATTCTGAAATTTTTTGCTTTTTCCTGCTAATCCTAGCATGATAAAGAAGATTCAAAGAGAGTGAGATGCCAGCTCCTTTCATTCAGTCAGTAGCTTCAAACATTTCTGGTATATGAATAACATGATGTTTTTCAATAGCAAAAATCAATGAATATTGTAAATGCACACACAGTAATTTCTCCGCATTGCAAGGTGCAATTCTGAAATTTTTTGCTTTTTCCTGCTAATCCTAGCATGATAAAGAAGATTCAAAGAGAGTGAGATGCCAGCTCCTTTCATTCAGTCAGTAGCTTCAAACATTTCTGGACGTTTTTCAATGGCAAAAATCAATGAATATTGTAAATGCACAAACAGTAATATCTCCACATTGCAAGGTGCAATTCTGAAATTTTTTGCTTTTTCCTGCTAATCCTGGCATGATAAAGAAGATTCAAAGAGAGTGAGATGCCAGCTCTTTTCATTCAGTCAGTAGCTTCAAACATTTCTGGTATATGAATAACATGTTTTTCAATGGCAAAAATCAATGAATATTGTAAATGCACAAACAGTAATATCTCCACATTGCAAGGTGCAATTCTGAAATTTTTTGCTTTTTCCTGCTAATCCTGGCATGATAAAGAAGATTCAAAGAGAGTGAGATGCCAGCTCTTTTCATTCAGTCAGTAGCTTCAAACATTTCTGGTATATGAATAACGATGTTTTTCAATGGCAAAAATCAATGAATATTGTAAATGCACACACAGTAATTTCTCCGCATTGCAAGGTGCAATTCTGAAATTTTTTGCTTTTTCCTGCTAATCCTAGCATGATAAAGAAGATTCAAAGAGAGTGAGATGCCAGCTCCTTTCATTCAGTCAGTAGCTTCAAACATTTCTGGACGTTTTTCAATGGCAAAAATCAATGAATATTGTAAATGCACAAACAGTAATATCTCCACATTGCAAGGTGCAATTCTGAAATTTTTTGCTTTTTCCTGCTAATCCTGGCATGATAAAGAAGATTCAAAGAGAGTGAGATGCCAGCTCTTTTCATTCAGTCAGTAGCTTCAAACATTTCTGGTATATGAATAACATGTTTTTCAATGGCAAAAATCAATGAATATTGTAAATGCACAAACAGTAATATCTCCACATTGCAAGGTGCAATTCTGAAATTTTTTGCTTTTTCCTGCTAATCCTGGCATGATAAAGAAGATTCAAAGAGAGTGAGATGCCAGCTCTTTTCATTCAGTCAGTAGCTTCAAACATTTCTGGTATATGAATAACGATGTTTTTCAATGGCAAAAATCAATGAATATTGTAAATGCACACACAGTAATTTCTCCGCATTGCAAGGTGCAATTCTGAAATTTTTTGCTTTTTCCTGCTAATCCTAGCATGATAAAGAAGATTCAAAGAGAGTGAGATGCCAGCTCCTTTCATTCAGTCAGTAGCTTCAAACATTTCTGGACGTTTTTCAATGGCAAAAATCAATGAATATTGTAAATGCACAAACAGTAATATCTCCACATTGCAAGGTGCAATTCTGAAATTTTTTGCTTTTTCCTGCTAATCCTGGCATGATAAAGAAGATTCAAAGAGAATGAGATGCCAGCTCTTTTCATTCAGTCAGTAGCTTCAAACATTTCTGGTATATGAATAACATGTTTTTCAATGGCAAAAATCAAAGAATATTGAAAATGCACAAACAGTAATATCTCCACATTGCAACGTGCAATTCTGAAATTTTTTGCTTTTTCCTGCTCATCTTAGCATGATAAAGAAGATTCAAAGAGAGTGAGATGCCAGCTCTTTTCATTCAGTCAATAGCTTCAAACATTTCTGGACGTTTTTCAGTGGCAAAAATCAATGAATATTGTAAATGCACAAACAGTAATATCTCCACATTGCAAGGTGCAATTCTGAAATTTTTTGCTTTTTCCTGCTAATCCTGGCATGATAAAGAAGATTCAAAGAGAGTGAGATGCCAGCTCTTTTCATTCAGTCAGTAGCTTCAAACATTTCTGGTATATGAATAACATGATGTTTTTCAATGGCAAAAATCAATGAATATTGTAAATGCACAAACAGTAATTTCTCCGCATTGCAAGGTGCAATTCTGAAATTTTTTGCTTTTTCCTGCTAATCCTAGCATGATAAAGAAGATTCAAAGAGAGTGAGATGTCAGCTCCTTTCATTCAGTCAGTAGCTTCAAACATTTCTGGACGTTTTTCAATGGCAAAAATCAATGAATATTGTAAATGCACAAACAGTAATATCTCCACATTGCAAGGTGCAATTCTGAAATTTTTTGCTTTTTCCTGCTAATCCTGGCATGATAAAGAAGATTCAAAGAGAGTGAGATGCCAGCTCTTTTCATTCAGTCAGTAGCTTCAAACATTTCTGGTATATGAATAACATGATATTTTTCAATGGCAAAAATCAATGAATATTGTAAATGCACACACAGTAATTTCTCCGCATTGCAAGGTGCAATTCTGAAATTTTTTGCTTTTTCCTGCTAATCCTAGCATGATAAAGAAGATTCAAAGAGAGTGAGATGCCAGCTCCTTTCATTCAGTCAGTAGCTTCAAACATTTCTGGACGTTTTTCAATGGCAAAAATCAATGAATATTGTAAATGCACAAACAGTAATATCTCCACATTGCAACGTGCAATTCTGAAATTTTTTGCTTTTTCCTGCTAATCCTGGCATGATAAAGAAGATTCAAAGAGAGTGAGATGCCAGCTCTTTTCATTCAGTCAGTACCTTCAAACATTTCTGGTATATGAATAACATGTTTTTCAATGGCAAAAATCAATGAATATTGTAAATGCACAAACAGTAATATCTCCACATTGCAAGGTGCAATTCTGAAATTTTTTGCTTTTTCCTGCTAATCCTGGCATGATAAAGAAGATTCAAAGAGAGTGAGATGCCAGCTCTTTTCATTCAGTCAGTAGCTTCAAACATTTCTGGTATATGAATAACATGTTTTTCAATGGCAAAAATCAATGAATATTGTAAATGCACAAACAGTAATATCTCCACATTGCAAGGTGCAATTCTGAAATTTTTTGCTTTTTCCTGCTAATCCTGGCATGATAAAGAAGATTCAAAGAGAGTGAGATGCCAGCTCTTTTCATTCAGTCAGTAGCTTCAAACATTTCTGGTATATGAATAACATGATGTTTTTCAATGGCAAAAATCAATGAATATTGTAAATGCACAAACAGTAATTTCTCCGCATTGCAAGGTGCAATTCTGAAATTTTTTGCTTTTTCCTGCTAATCCTAGCATGATAAAGAAGATTCAAAGAGAGTGAGATGCCAGCTCCTTTCATTCAGTCAGTAGCTTCAAACATTTCTGGACGTTTTTCAATGGCAAAAATCAATGAATATTGTAAATGCACAAACAGTAATATCTCCACATTGCAAGGTGCAATTCTGAAATTTTTTGCTTTTTCCTGCTAATCCTGGAATGATAAAGAAGATTCAAAGAGAGTGAGATGCCAGCTCTTTTCATTCAGTCAGTAGCTTCAAACATTTCTGGACGTTTTTCAATGGCAAAAATCAATGAATATTGTAAATGCACAAACAGTAATATCTCCACATTGCAAGGTGCAATTCTGAAATTTTTTGCTTTTTCCTGCTAATCCTGGCATGATAAAGAAGATTCAAAGAGAGTGAGATGCCAGCTCTTTTCATTCAGTCAGTAGCTTCAAACATTTCTGGTATATGAATAACGATGTTTTTCAATGGCAAAAATCAATGAATATTGTAAATGCACACACAGTAATTTCTCCGCATTGCAAGGTGCAATTCTGAAATTTTTTGCTTTTTCCTGCTAATCCTAGCATGATAAAGAAGATTCAAAGAGAGTGAGATGCCAGCTCCTTTCATTCAGTCAGTAGCTTCAAACATTTCTGGACGTTTTTCAATGGCAAAAATCAATGAATATTGTAAATGCACAAACAGTAATATCTCCACATTGCAAGGTGCAATTCTGAAATTTTTTGCTTTTTCCTGCTAATCCTGGCATGATAAAGAAGATTCAAAGAGAGTGAGATGCCAGCTCCTTTCATTCAGTCAGTAGCTTCAAACATTTCTGGACGTTTTTCAATGGCAAAAATCAATGAATATTGTAAATGCACAAACAGTAATATCTCCACATTGCAAGGTGCAATTCTGAAATTTTTTGCTTTTTCCTGCTAATCCTGGCATGATAAAGAAGATTCAAAGAGAGTGAGATGCCAGCTCTTTTCATTCAGTCAGTAGCTTCAAACATTTCTGGTATATGAATAACATGTTTTTCAATGGCAAAAATCAATGAATATTGTAAATGCACACACAGTAATTTCTCCGCATTGCAAGGTGCAATTCTGAAATTTTTTGCTTTTTCCTGCTAATCCTAGCATGATAAAGAAGATTCAAAGAGAGTGAGATGCCAGCTCCTTTCATTCAGTCTGTAGCTTCAAACATTTCTGGACGTTTTTCAATGGCAAAAATTAATGAATATTGTAAATGCACAAACAGTAATATCTCCACATTGCAACGTGCAATTCTGAAATTTTTTGCTTTTTCCTGCTCCTCTTAGCATGATAAAGAAGATTCAAAGAGAGTGAGATGCCAGCTCTTTTCATTCAGTCAGTAGCTTCAAACATTTCTGGTATATGAATAACATGATGTTTTTCAATGGCAAAAATCAATGAATATTGTAAATGCACAAACAGTAATTTCTCCGCATTGCAAGGTGCAATTCTGAAATTTTTTGCTTTTTCCTGCTAATCCTAGCATGATAAAGAAGATTCAAAGAGAGTGAGATGCCAGCTCCTTTCATTCAGTCAGTAGCTTCAAACATTTCTGGACGTTTTTCAATGGCAAAAATCAATGAATATTGTAAATGCACAAACAGTAATATCTCCACATTGCAACGTGCAATTCTGAAATTTTTTGCTTTTTCCTGCTAATCCTGGCATGATAAAGAAGATTCAAAGAGAGTGAGATGCCAGCTCTTTTCATTCAGTCAGTAGCTTCAAACATTTCTGGTATATGAATAACATGATGTTTTTCAATGGCAAAAATCAATGAATATTGTAAATGCACAAACAGTAATTTCTCCGCATTGCAAGGTGCAATTCTGAAATTTTTTGCTTTTTCCTGCTAATCCTAGCATGATAAAGAAGATTCAAAGAGAGTGAGATGCCAGCTCCTTTCATTCAGTCAGTAGCTTCAAACATTTCTGGTATATGAATAACATGATGTTTTTCAATAGCAAAAATCAATGAATATTGTAAATGCACACACAGTAATTTCTTCGCATTGCAACGTGCAATTCTGAAATTTTTTGCTTTTTCCTGCTAATCCTAGCATGATAAAGAAGATTCAAAGAGAGTGAGATGCCAGCTCCTTTCATTCAGTCAGTAGCTTCAAACATTTCTGGACGTTTTTCAATGGCAAAAATCAATGAATATTGTAAATGCACAAACAGTAATTTCTCCGCATTGCAAGGTGCAATTCTGAAATTTTTTGCTTTTTCCTGCTAATCCTGGCATGATAAAGAAGATTCAAAGAGAGTGAGATGCCAGCTCTTTTCATTCAGTCAGTAGCTTCAAACATTTCTGGTATATGAATAACATGATGTTTTTCAATGGCAAAAATCAATGAACATTGTAAATGCACAAACAGTAATTTCTCCGCATTGCAAGGTGCAATTCTGAAATTTTTTGCTTTTTCCTGCTAATCCTGGCATGATAAAGAAGATTCAAAGAGAGTGAGATGCCAGCTCTTTTCATTCAGTCAGTAGCTTCAAACATTTCTGGTATATGAATAACATGATGTTTTTCAATGGCAAAAATCAATGAATATTGTAAATGCACAAACAGTAATTTCTCCGCATTGCAAGGTGCAATTCTGAAATTTTTTGCTTTTTCCTGCTAATCCTAGCATGATAAAGAAGATTCAAAGAGAGTGAGATGCCAGCTCCTTTCATTCAGTCAGTAGCTTCAAACATTTCTGGTATATGAATAACATGATGTTTTTCAATAGCAAAAATCAATGAATATTGTAAATGCACACACAGTAATTTCTCCGCATTGCAAGGTGCAATTCTGAAATTTTTTGCTTTTTCCTGCTAATCCTAGCATGATAAAGAAGATTCAAAGAGAGTGAGATGCCAGCTCCTTTCATTCAGTCAGTAGCTTCAAACATTTCTGGTATATGAATAACAATGTTTTTCAATGGCAAAAATCAATGAATATTGTAAATGAACACACAGTAATTTCTCCGCATTGCAAGGTGCAATTCTGAAATTTTTTGCTTTTTCCTGCTAATCCTAGTATGATAAAGAAGATTCAAAGAGAGTGAGATGCCAGCTCCTTTCATTCAGTCAGTAGCTTCAAACATTTCTGGACGTTTTTCAATGGCAAAAATCAATGAATATTGTAAATGCACAAACAGTAATATCTCCACATTGCAAGGTGCAATTCTGAAATTTTTTGCTTTTTCCTGCTAATCCTGGCATGATAAAGAAGATTCAAAGAGAGTGAGATGCCAGCTCTTTTCATTCAGTCACTAGCTTCAAACATTTCTGGTATATGAATAACATATTTTTCAATGGCAAAAATCAATGAATATTGTAAATGCACAAACAGTAATATCTCCACATTGCAAGGTGCAATTCTGAAATTTTTTGCTTTTTCCTGCTAATCCTGGCATGATAAAGAAGATTCAAAGAGAGTGAGATGCCAGCTCTTTTCATTCAGTCAGTAGCTTCAAACATTTCTGGTATATGAATAACATGTTTTTCAATGGCAAAAATCAATGAATATTGTAAATGCACAAACAGTAATATCTCCACATTGCAAGGTGCAATTCTGAAATTTTTTGCTTTTTCCTGCTAATCCTGGCATGATAAAGAAGATTCAAAGAGAGTGAGATGCCAGCTCTTTTCATTCAGTCAGTAGCTTCAAACATTTCTGGTATATGAATAACATGATGTTTTTCAATTTCAAAAATCAATGAATATTGTAAATGCACACACAGTAATTTCTCCGCATTGCAAGGTGCAATTCTGAAATTTTTTGCTTTTTCCTGCTAATCCTAGCATGATAAAGAAGATTCAAAGAGAGTGAGATGCCAGCTCCTTTCATTCAGTCAGTAGCTTCAAACATTTCTGGACGTTTTTCAATGGCAAAAATCAATGAATATTGTAAATGCACAAACAGTAATTTCTCCGCATTGCAAGGTGCAATTCTGAAATTTTTTGCTTTTTCCTGCTAATCCTAGCATGATAAAGAAGATTCAAAGAGAGTGAGATGCCAGCTCCTTTCATTCAGTCAGTAGCTTCAAACATTTCTGGACGTTTTTCAATGGCAAAAATCAATGAATATTGTAAATGCACAAACAGTAATTTCTCCGCATTGCAAGGTGCAATTCTGAAATTTTTTGCTTTTTCCTGCTAATCCTGGCATGATAAAGAAGATTCAAAGAGAGTGAGATGCCAGCTCTTTTCATTCAGTCAGTAGCTTCAAACATTTCTGGTATATGAATAACATGTTTTTCAATGGCAAAAATCAATGAATATTGTAAATGCACAAATAGTAATATCTCCACATTGCAAGGTGCAATTCTGAAATTTTTTGCTTTTTCCTGCTAATCCTGGCATGATAAAGAAGATTCAAAGAGAGTGAGATGCCAGCTCTTTTCATTCAGTCAGTAGCTTCAAACATTTCTGGTATATGAATAACGATGTTTTTCAATGGCAAAAATCAATGAATATTGTAAATGCACACACAGTAATTTCTCCACATTGCAAGGTGCAATTCTGAAATTTTTTGCTTTTTCCTGCTAATCCTAGCATGATAAAGAAGATTCAAAGAGAGTGAGATGCCAGCTCCTTTCATTCAGTCAGTAGCTTCAAACATTTCTGGACGTTTTTCAATGGCAAAAATCAATGAATATTGTAAATGCACAAACAGTAATATCTCCACATTGCAAGGTGCAATTCTGAAATTTTTTGCTTTTTCCTGCTAATCCTGGCATGATAAAGAAGATTCAAAGAGAGTGAGATGCCAGCTCTTTTCATTCAGTCAGTAGCTTCAAACATTTCTGGTATATGAATAACATGTTTTTCAATGGCAAAAATCAATGAATATTGTAAATGCACAAACAGTAATATCTCCACATTGCAAGGTGCAATTCTGAAATTTTTTGCTTTTTCCTGCTAATCCTGGCATGATAAAGAAGATTCAAAGAGAGTGAGATGCCAGCTCTTTTCATTCAGTCAGTAGCTTCAAACATTTCTGGTATATGAATAACATGTTTTTCAATGGCAAAAATCAATGAATATTGTAAATGCACAAACAGTAATATCTCCACATTGCAAGGTGCAATTCTGAAATTTTTTGCTTTTTCCTGCTAATCCTGGCATGATAAAGAAGATTCAAAGAGAGTGAGATGCCAGCTCTTTTCATTCAGTCAGTAGCTTCAAACATTTCTGGTATATGAATAACATGATGTTTTTCAATGGCAAAAATCAATGAATATTGTAAATGCACAAACAGTAATTTCTCCGCATTGCAAGGTGCAATTCTGAAATTTTTTGCTTTTTCCTGCTAATCCTAGCATGATAAAGAAGATTCAAAGAGAGTGAGATGCCAGCTCCTTTCATTCAGTCAGTAGCTTCAAACATTTCTGGACGTTTTTCAATGGCAAAAATCAATGAATATTGTAAATGCACAAACAGTAATATCTCCACATTGCAAGGTGCAATTCTGAAATTTTTTGCTTTTTCCTGCTAATCCTGGAATGATAAAGAAGATTCAAAGAGAGTGAGATGCCAGCTCTTTTCATTCAGTCAGTAGCTTCAAACATTTCTGGACGTTTTTCAATGGCAAAAATCAATGAATATTGTAAATGCACAAACAGTAATATCTCCACATTGCAAGGTGCAATTCTGAAATTTTTTGCTTTTTCCTGCTAATCCTGGCATGATAAAGAAGATTCAAAGAGAGTGAGATGCCAGCTCTTTTCATTCAGTCAGTAGCTTCAAACATTTCTGGTATATGAATAACGATGTTTTTCAATGGCAAAAATCAATGAATATTGTAAATGCACACACAGTAATTTCTCCGCATTGCAAGGTGCAATTCTGAAATTTTTTGCTTTTTCCTGCTAATCCTAGCATGATAAAGAAGATTCAAAGAGAGTGAGATGCCAGCTCCTTTCATTCAGTCAGTAGCTTCAAACATTTCTGGACGTTTTTCAATGGCAAAAATCAATGAATATTGTAAATGCACAAACAGTAATATCTCCACATTGCAAGGTGCAATTCTGAAATTTTTTGCTTTTTCCTGCTAATCCTGGCATGATAAAGAAGATTCAAAGAGAGTGAGATGCCAGCTCCTTTCATTCAGTCAGTAGCTTCAAACATTTCTGGACGTTTTTCAATGGCAAAAATCAATGAATATTGTAAATGCACAAACAGTAATATCTCCACATTGCAAGGTGCAATTCTGAAATTTTTTGCTTTTTCCTGCTAATCCTGGCATGATAAAGAAGATTCAAAGAGAGTGAGATGCCAGCTCTTTTCATTCAGTCAGTAGCTTCAAACATTTCTGGTATATGAATAACATGTTTTTCAATGGCAAAAATCAATGAATATTGTAAATGCACACACAGTAATTTCTCCGCATTGCAAGGTGCAATTCTGAAATTTTTTGCTTTTTCCTGCTAATCCTAGCATGATAAAGAAGATTCAAAGAGAGTGAGATGCCAGCTCCTTTCATTCAGTCTGTAGCTTCAAACATTTCTGGACGTTTTTCAATGGCAAAAATTAATGAATATTGTAAATGCACAAACAGTAATATCTCCACATTGCAACGTGCAATTCTGAAATTTTTTGCTTTTTCCTGCTCCTCTTAGCATGATAAAGAAGATTCAAAGAGAGTGAGATGCCAGCTCTTTTCATTCAGTCAGTAGCTTCAAACATTTCTGGTATATGAATAACATGATGTTTTTCAATGGCAAAAATCAATGAATATTGTAAATGCACAAACAGTAATTTCTCCGCATTGCAAGGTGCAATTCTGAAATTTTTTGCTTTTTCCTGCTAATCCTAGCATGATAAAGAAGATTCAAAGAGAGTGAGATGCCAGCTCCTTTCATTCAGTCAGTAGCTTCAAACATTTCTGGACGTTTTTCAATGGCAAAAATCAATGAATATTGTAAATGCACAAACAGTAATATCTCCACATTGCAACGTGCAATTCTGAAATTTTTTGCTTTTTCCTGCTAATCCTGGCATGATAAAGAAGATTCAAAGAGAGTGAGATGCCAGCTCTTTTCATTCAGTCAGTAGCTTCAAACATTTCTGGTATATGAATAACATGATGTTTTTCAATGGCAAAAATCAATGAATATTGTAAATGCACAAACAGTAATTTCTCCGCATTGCAAGGTGCAATTCTGAAATTTTTTGCTTTTTCCTGCTAATCCTAGCATGATAAAGAAGATTCAAAGAGAGTGAGATGCCAGCTCCTTTCATTCAGTCAGTAGCTTCAAACATTTCTGGTATATGAATAACATGATGTTTTTCAATAGCAAAAATCAATGAATATTGTAAATGCACACACAGTAATTTCTTCGCATTGCAACGTGCAATTCTGAAATTTTTTGCTTTTTCCTGCTAATCCTAGCATGATAAAGAAGATTCAAAGAGAGTGAGATGCCAGCTCCTTTCATTCAGTCAGTAGCTTCAAACATTTCTGGACGTTTTTCAATGGCAAAAATCAATGAATATTGTAAATGCACAAACAGTAATTTCTCCGCATTGCAAGGTGCAATTCTGAAATTTTTTGCTTTTTCCTGCTAATCCTGGCATGATAAAGAAGATTCAAAGAGAGTGAGATGCCAGCTCTTTTCATTCAGTCAGTAGCTTCAAACATTTCTGGTATATGAATAACATGATGTTTTTCAATGGCAAAAATCAATGAACATTGTAAATGCACAAACAGTAATTTCTCCGCATTGCAAGGTGCAATTCTGAAATTTTTTGCTTTTTCCTGCTAATCCTGGCATGATAAAGAAGATTCAAAGAGAGTGAGATGCCAGCTCTTTTCATTCAGTCAGTAGCTTCAAACATTTCTGGTATATGAATAACATGATGTTTTTCAATGGCAAAAATCAATGAATATTGTAAATGCACAAACAGTAATTTCTCCGCATTGCAAGGTGCAATTCTGAAATTTTTTGCTTTTTCCTGCTAATCCTAGCATGATAAAGAAGATTCAAAGAGAGTGAGATGCCAGCTCCTTTCATTCAGTCAGTAGCTTCAAACATTTCTGGTATATGAATAACATGATGTTTTTCAATAGCAAAAATCAATGAATATTGTAAATGCACACACAGTAATTTCTCCGCATTGCAAGGTGCAATTCTGAAATTTTTTGCTTTTTCCTGCTAATCCTAGCATGATAAAGAAGATTCAAAGAGAGTGAGATGCCAGCTCCTTTCATTCAGTCAGTAGCTTCAAACATTTCTGGTATATGAATAACAATGTTTTTCAATGGCAAAAATCAATGAATATTGTAAATGAACACACAGTAATTTCTCCGCATTGCAAGGTGCAATTCTGAAATTTTTTGCTTTTTCCTGCTAATCCTAGTATGATAAAGAAGATTCAAAGAGAGTGAGATGCCAGCTCCTTTCATTCAGTCAGTAGCTTCAAACATTTCTGGACGTTTTTCAATGGCAAAAATCAATGAATATTGTAAATGCACAAACAGTAATATCTCCACATTGCAAGGTGCAATTCTGAAATTTTTTGCTTTTTCCTGCTAATCCTGGCATGATAAAGAAGATTCAAAGAGAGTGAGATGCCAGCTCTTTTCATTCAGTCACTAGCTTCAAACATTTCTGGTATATGAATAACATATTTTTCAATGGCAAAAATCAATGAATATTGTAAATGCACAAACAGTAATATCTCCACATTGCAAGGTGCAATTCTGAAATTTTTTGCTTTTTCCTGCTAATCCTGGCATGATAAAGAAGATTCAAAGAGAGTGAGATGCCAGCTCTTTTCATTCAGTCAGTAGCTTCAAACATTTCTGGTATATGAATAACATGTTTTTCAATGGCAAAAATCAATGAATATTGTAAATGCACAAACAGTAATATCTCCACATTGCAAGGTGCAATTCTGAAATTTTTTGCTTTTTCCTGCTAATCCTGGCATGATAAAGAAGATTCAAAGAGAGTGAGATGCCAGCTCTTTTCATTCAGTCAGTAGCTTCAAACATTTCTGGTATATGAATAACATGATGTTTTTCAATTTCAAAAATCAATGAATATTGTAAATGCACACACAGTAATTTCTCCGCATTGCAAGGTGCAATTCTGAAATTTTTTGCTTTTTCCTGCTAATCCTAGCATGATAAAGAAGATTCAAAGAGAGTGAGATGCCAGCTCCTTTCATTCAGTCAGTAGCTTCAAACATTTCTGGACGTTTTTCAATGGCAAAAATCAATGAATATTGTAAATGCACAAACAGTAATTTCTCCGCATTGCAAGGTGCAATTCTGAAATTTTTTGCTTTTTCCTGCTAATCCTAGCATGATAAAGAAGATTCAAAGAGAGTGAGATGCCAGCTCCTTTCATTCAGTCAGTAGCTTCAAACATTTCTGGACGTTTTTCAATGGCAAAAATCAATGAATAATGTAAATGCACAAACAGTAATTTCTCCGCATTGCAAGGTGCAATTCTGAAATTTTTTGCTTTTTCCTGCTAATCCTGGCATGATAAAGAAGATTCAAAGAGAGTGAGATGCCAGCTCTTTTCATTCAGTCAGTAGCTTCAAACATTTCTGGTATATGAATAACATGTTTTTCAATGGCAAAAATCAATGAATATTGTAAATGCACAAATAGTAATATCTCCACATTGCAAGGTGCAATTCTGAAATTTTTTGCTTTTTCCTGCTAATCCTGGCATGATAAAGAAGATTCAAAGAGAGTGAGATGCCAGCTCTTTTCATTCAGTCAGTAGCTTCAAACATTTCTGGTATATGAATAACGATGTTTTTCAATGGCAAAAATCAATGAATATTGTAAATGCACACACAGTAATTTCTCCACATTGCAAGGTGCAATTCTGAAATTTTTTGCTTTTTCCTGCTAATCCTAGCATGATAAAGAAGATTCAAAGAGAGTGAGATGCCAGCTCCTTTCATTCAGTCAGTAGCTTCAAACATTTCTGGATGTTTTTCAATGGCAAAAATCAATGAATATTGTAAATGCACAAACAGTAATATCTCCACATTGCAAGGTGCAATTCTGAAATTTTTTGCTTTTTCCTGCTAATCCTGGCATGATAAAGAAGATTCAAAGAGAGTGAGATGCCAGCTCTTTTCATTCAGTCAGTAGCTTCAAACATTTCTGGTATATGAATAACATGTTTTTCAATGGCAAAAATCAATGAATATTGTAAATGCACAAACAGTAATATCTCCACATTGCAAGGTGCAATTCTGAAATTTTTTGCTTTTTCCTGCTAATCCTGGCATGATAAAGAAGATTCAAAGAGAGTGAGATGCCAGCTCTTTTCATTCAGTCAGTAGCTTCAAACATTTCTGGTATATGAATAACGATGTTTTTCAATGGCAAAAATCAATGAATATTGTAAATGCACACACAGTAATTTCTCCGCATTGCAAGGTGCAATTCTGAAATTTTTTGCTTTTTCCTGCTAATCCTAGCATGATAAAGAAGATTCAAAGAGAGTGAGATGCCAGCTCCTTTCATTCAGTCAGTAGCTTCAAACATTTCTGGACGTTTTTCAATGGCAAAAATCAATGAATATTGTAAATGCACAAACAGTAATATCTCCACATTGCAAGGTGCAATTCTGAAATTTTTTGCTTTTTCCTGCTAATCCTGGCATGATAAAGAAGATTCAAAGAGAATGAGATGCCAGCTCTTTTCATTCAGTCAGTAGCTTCAAACATTTCTGGTATATGAATAACATGTTTTTCAATGGCAAAAATCAATGAATATTGTAAATGCACAAACAGTAATATCTCCACATTGCAACGTGCAATTCTGAAATTTTTTGCTTTTTCCTGCTCCTCTTAGCATGATAAAGAAGATTCAAAGAGAGTGAGATGCCAGCTCTTTTCATTCAGTCAATAGCTTCAAACATTTCTGGACGTTTTTCAGTGGCAAAAATCAATGAATATTATAAATGCACAAACAGTAATATCTCCACATTGCAAGGTGCAATTCTGAAATTTTTTGCTTTTTCCTGCTAATCCTGGCATGATAAAGAAGATTCAAAGAGAGTGAGATGCCAGCTCTTTTCATTCAGTCAGTAGCTTCAAACATTTCTGGTATATGAATAACATGATGTTTTTCAATGGCAAAAATCAATGAATATTGTAAATGCACACACAGTAATTTCTCCGCATTGCAAGGTGCAATTCTGAAATTTTTTGCTTTTTCCTGCTAATCCTAGCATGATAAAGAAGATTCAAAGAGAGTGAGATGCCAGCTCCTTTCATTCAGTCAGTAGCTTCAAACATTTCTGGACGTTTTTCAATGGCAAAAATCAATGAATATTGTAAATGCACAAACAGTAATATCTCCACATTGCAAGGTGCAATTCTGAAATTTTTTGCTTTTTCCTGCTAATCCTGGCATGATAAAGAAGATTCAAAGAGAGTGAGATGCCAGCTCTTTTCATTCAGTCAGTAGCTTCAAACATTTCTGGTATATGAATAACATATTTTTCAATGGCAAAAATCAATGAATATTGTAAATGCACAAACAGTAATATCTCCACATTGCAAGGTGCAATTCTGAAATTTTTTGCTTTTTCCTGCTAATCCTGGCATGATAAAGAAGATTCAAAGAGAGTGAGATGCCAGCTCTTTTCATTCAGTCAGTAGCTTCAAACATTTCTGGTATATGAATAACATGTTTTTCAATGGCAAAAATCAATGAATATTGTAAATGCACAAACAGTAATATCTCCACATTGCAAGGTGCAATTCTGAAATTTTTTGCTTTTTCCTGCTAATCCTGGCATGATAAAGAAGATTCAAAGAGAGTGAGATGCCAGCTCTTTTCATTCAGTCAGTAGCTTCAAACATTTCTGGTATATGAATAACATGATGTTTTTCAATGGCAAAAATCAATGAATATTGTAAATGCACACACAGTAATTTCTCCGCATTGCAAGGTGCAATTCTGAAATTTTTTGCTTTTTCCTGCTAATCCTAGCATGATAAAGAAGATTCAAAGAGAGTGAGATGCCAGCTCCTTTCATTCAGTCAGTAGCTTCAAACATTTCTGGACGTTTTTCAATGGCAAAAATCAATGAATATTGTAAATGCACAAACAGTAATTTCTCCGCATTGCAAGGTGCAATTCTGAAATTTTTTGCTTTTTCCTGCTAATCCTAGCATGATAAAGAAGATTCAAAGAGAGTGAGATGCCAGCTCCTTTCATTCAGTCAGTAGCTTCAAACATTTCTGGACGTTTTTCAATGGCAAAAATCAATGAATATTGTAAATGCACAAAGAGTAATTTCTCCGCATTGCAAGGTGCAATTCTGAAATTTTTTGCTTTTTCCTGCTAATCCTGGCATGATAAAGAAGATTCAAAGAGAGTGAGATGCCAGCTCTTTTCATTCAGTCAGTAGCTTCAAACATTTCTGGTATATGAATAACATGATGTTTTTCAATGGCAAAAATCAATGAATATTGTAAATGCACAAGCAGTAATTTCTCCGCATTGCAAGGTGCAATTCTGAAATTTTTTGCTTTTTCCTGCTAATCCTAGCATGATAAAGAAGATTCAAAGAGAGTGAGATGCCAGCTCCTTTCATTCAGTCAGTAGCTTCAAACATTTCTGGTATATGAATAACATGATGTTTTTCAATAGCAAAAATCAATGAATATTGTAAATGCACACACAGTAATTTCTCCGCATTGCAAGGTGCAATTCTGAAATTTTTTGCTTTTTCCTGCTAATCCTAGCATGATAAAGAAGATTCAAAGAGAGTGAGATGCCAGCTCCTTTCATTCAGTCAGTAGCTTCAAACATTTCTGGTATATGAATAACATGATGTTTTTCAATAGCAAAAATCAATGAATATTGTAAATGCACAAACAGTAATTTCTCCGCATTGCAAGGTGCAATTCTGAAATTTTTTGCTTTTTCCTGCTAATCCTAGCATGATAAAGAAGATTCAAAGAGAGTGAGATGCCAGCTCCTTTCATTCAGTCAGTAGCTTCAAACATTTCTGGTATATGAATAACATGATGTTTTTCAATAGCAAAAATCAATGAATATTGTAAATGCACAAACAGTAATTTCTCCGCATTGCAAGGTGCAATTCTGAAATTTTTTGCTTTTTCCTGCTAATCCTAGCATGATAAAGAAGATTCAAAGAGAGTGAGATGCCAGCTCCTTTCATTCAGTCAGTAGCTTCAAACATTTCTGGACGTTTTTCAATGGCAAAAATCAATGAATATTGTAAATGCACAAACAGTAATATCTCCACATTGCAAGGTGCAATTCTGAAATTTTTTGCTTTTTCCTGCTAATCCTGGCATGATAAAGAAGATTCAAAGAGAGTGAGATGCCAGCTCTTTTCATTCAGTCAGTAGCTTCAAACATTTCTGGTATATGAATAACATGTTTTTCAATGGCAAAAATCAATGAATATTGTAAATGCACAAACAGTAATATCTCCACATTGCAAGGTGCAATTCTGAAATTTTTTGCTTTTTCCTGCTAATCCTGGCATGATAAAGAAGATTCAAAGAGAGTGAGATGCCAGCTCTTTTCATTCAGTCAGTAGCTTCAAACATTTCTGGTATATGAATATCGATGTTTTTCAATGGCAAAAATCAATGAATATTGTAAATGCACACACAGTAATTTCTCCGCATTGCAAGGTGCAATTCTGAAATTTTTTGCTTTTTCCTGCTAATCCTAGCATGATAAAGAAGATTCAAAGAGAGTGAGATGCCAGCTCCTTTCATTCAGTCAGTAGCTTCAAACATTTCTGGACGTTTTTCAATGGCAAAAATCAATGAATATTGTAAATGCACAAACAGTAATATCTCCACATTGCAAGGTGCAATTCTGAATTTTTTTGCTTTTTCCTGCTAATCCTGGCATGATAAAGAAGATTCAAAGAGAGTGAGATGCCAGCTCTTTTCATTCAGTCAGTAGCTTCAAACATTTCTGGTATATGAATAACATGTTTTTCAATGGCAAAAATCAATGAATATTGTAAATGCACAAACAGTAATATCTCCACATTGCGAGGTGCAATTCTGAAATTTTTTGCTTTTTCCTGCTAATCCTGGCATGATAAAGAAGATTCAAAGAGAGTGAGATGCCAGCTCTTTTCATTCAGTCAGTAGCTTCAAACATTTCTGGTGTATGAATAACGATGTTTTTCAATGGCAAAAATCAATGAATATTGTAAATGCACACACAGTAATTTCTCCGCATTGCAAGGTGCAATTCTGAAATTTTTTGCTTTTTCCTGCTAATCCTAGCATGATAAAGAAGATTCAAAGAGAGTGAGATGCCAGCTCCTTTCATTCAGTCAGTAGCTTCAAACATTTCTGGACGTTTTTCAATGGCAAAAATCAATGAATATTGTAAATGCACAAACAGTAATATCTCCACATTGCAAGGTGCAATTCTGAAATTTTTTGCTTTTTCCTGCTAATCCTGGCATGATAAAGAAGATTCAAAGAGAATGAGATGCCAGCTCTTTTCATTCAGTCAGTAGCTTCAAACATTTCTGGTATATGAATAACATGTTTTTCAATGGCAAAAATCAATGAATATTGTAAATGCACAAACAGTAATATCTCCACATTGCAACGTGCAATTCTGAAATTTTTTGCTTTTTCCTGCTCCTCTTAGCATGATAAAGAAGATTCAAAGAGAGTGAGATGCCAGCTCTTTTCATTCAGTCAGTAGCTTCAAACATTTCTGGACGTTTTTCAGTGGCAAAAATCAATGAATATTGTAAATGCACAAACAGTAATATCTCCACATTGCAAGGTGCAATTCTGAAATTTTTTGCTTTTTCCTGCTAATCCTGGCATGATAAAGAAGATTCAAAGAGAGTGAGATGCCAGCTCTTTTCATTCAGTCAGTAGCTTCAAACATTTCTGGTATATGAATAACATGATGTTTTTCAATGACAAAAATCAATGAATATTGTAAATGCACAAACAGTAATTTCTCCGCATTGCAAGGTGCAATTCTGAAATTTTTTGCTTTTTCCTGCTAATCCTAGCATGATAAAGAAGATTCAAAGAGAGTGAGATGCCAGCTCCTTTCATTCAGTCAGTAGCTTCAAACATTTCTGGACGTTTTTCAATGGCAAAAATCAATGAATATTGTAAATGCACAAACAGTAATATCTCCACATTGCAAGGTGCAATTCTGAAATTTTTTGCTTTTTCCTGCTAATCCTGGCATGATAAAGAAGATTCAAAGAGAGTGAGATGCCAGCTCCTTTCATTCAGTCAGTAGCTTCAAACATTTCTGGACGTTTTTCAATGGCAAAAATCAATGAATATTGTAAATGCACAAACAGTAATATCTCCACATTGCAAGGTGCAATTCTGAAATTTTTTGCTTTTTCCTGCTAATCCTGGCATGATAAAGAAGATTCAAAGAGAGTGAGATGCCAGCTCTTTTCATTCAGTCAGTAGCTTCAAACATTTCTGGTATATGAATAACATGTTTTTCAATGGCAAAAATCAATGAATATTGTAAATGCACACACAGTAATTTCTCCGCATTGCAAGGTGCAATTCTGAAATTTTTTGCTTTTTCCTGCTAATCCTAGCATGATAAAGAAGATTCAAAGAGAGTGAGATGCCAGCTCCTTTCATTCAGTCTGTAGCTTCAAACATTTCTGGACGTTTTTCAATGGCAAAAATTAATGAATATTGTAAATGCACAAACAGTAATATCTCCACATTGCAACGTGCAATTCTGAAATTTTTTGCTTTTTCCTGCTCCTCTTAGCATGATAAAGAAGATTCAAAGAGAGTGAGATGCCAGCTCTTTTCATTCAGTCAGTAGCTTCAAACATTTCTGGTATATGAATAACATGATGTTTTTCAATGGCAAAAATCAATGAATATTGTAAATGCACAAACAGTAATTTCTCCGCATTGCAAGGTGCAATTCTGAAATTTTTTGCTTTTTCCTGCTAATCCTAGCATGATAAAGAAGATTCAAAGAGAGTGAGATGCCAGCTCCTTTCATTCAGTCAGTAGCTTCAAACATTTCTGGACGTTTTTCAATGGCAAAAATCAATGAATATTGTAAATGCACAAACAGTAATATCTCCACATTGCAACGTGCAATTCTGAAATTTTTTGCTTTTTCCTGCTAATCCTGGCATGATAAAGAAGATTCAAAGAGAGTGAGATGCCAGCTCTTTTCATTCAGTCAGTAGCTTCAAACATTTCTGGTATATGAATAACATGATGTTTTTCAATGGCAAAAATCAATGAATATTGTAAATGCACAAACAGTAATTTCTCCGCATTGCAAGGTGCAATTCTGAAATTTTTTGCTTTTTCCTGCTAATCCTAGCATGATAAAGAAGATTCAAAGAGAGTGAGATGCCAGCTCCTTTCATTCAGTCAGTAGCTTCAAACATTTCTGGTATATGAATAACATGATGTTTTTCAATAGCAAAAATCAATGAATATTGTAAATGCACACACAGTAATTTCTTCGCATTGCAACGTGCAATTCTGAAATTTTTTGCTTTTTCCTGCTAATCCTAGCATGATAAAGAAGATTCAAAGAGAGTGAGATGCCAGCTCCTTTCATTCAGTCAGTAGCTTCAAACATTTCTGGACGTTTTTCAATGGCAAAAATCAATGAATATTGTAAATGCACAAACAGTAATTTCTCCGCATTGCAAGGTGCAATTCTGAAATTTTTTGCTTTTTCCTGCTAATCCTGGCATGATAAAGAAGATTCAAAGAGAGTGAGATGCCAGCTCTTTTCATTCAGTCAGTAGCTTCAAACATTTCTGGTATATGAATAACATGATGTTTTTCAATGGCAAAAATCAATGAACATTGTAAATGCACAAACAGTAATTTCTCCGCATTGCAAGGTGCAATTCTGAAATTTTTTGCTTTTTCCTGCTAATCCTGGCATGATAAAGAAGATTCAAAGAGAGTGAGATGCCAGCTCTTTTCATTCAGTCAGTAGCTTCAAACATTTCTGGTATATGAATAACATGATGTTTTTCAATGGCAAAAATCAATGAATATTGTAAATGCACAAACAGTAATTTCTCCGCATTGCAAGGTGCAATTCTGAAATTTTTTGCTTTTTCCTGCTAATCCTAGCATGATAAAGAAGATTCAAAGAGAGTGAGATGCCAGCTCCTTTCATTCAGTCAGTAGCTTCAAACATTTCTGGTATATGAATAACATGATGTTTTTCAATAGCAAAAATCAATGAATATTGTAAATGCACACACAGTAATTTCTCCGCATTGCAAGGTGCAATTCTGAAATTTTTTGCTTTTTCCTGCTAATCCTAGCATGATAAAGAAGATTCAAAGAGAGTGAGATGCCAGCTCCTTTCATTCAGTCAGTAGCTTCAAACATTTCTGGTATATGAATAACAATGTTTTTCAATGGCAAAAATCAATGAATATTGTAAATGAACACACAGTAATTTCTCCGCATTGCAAGGTGCAATTCTGAAATTTTTTGCTTTTTCCTGCTAATCCTAGTATGATAAAGAAGATTCAAAGAGAGTGAGATGCCAGCTCCTTTCATTCAGTCAGTAGCTTCAAACATTTCTGGACGTTTTTCAATGGCAAAAATCAATGAATATTGTAAATGCACAAACAGTAATATCTCCACATTGCAAGGTGCAATTCTGAAATTTTTTGCTTTTTCCTGCTAATCCTGGCATGATAAAGAAGATTCAAAGAGAGTGAGATGCCAGCTCTTTTCATTCAGTCAGTAGCTTCAAACATTTCTGGTATATGAATAACATGTTTTTCAATGGCAAAAATCAATGAATATTGTAAATGCACAAACAGTAATATCTCCACATTGCAAGGTGCAATTCTGAAATTTTTTGCTTTTTCCTGCTAATCCTGGCATGATAAAGAAGATTCAAAGAGAGTGAGATGCCAGCTCTTTTCATTCAGTCAGTAGCTTCAAACATTTCTGGTATATGAATAACATGATGTTTTTCAATTTCAAAAATCAATGAATATTGTAAATGCACACACAGTAATTTCTCCGCATTGCAAGGTGCAATTCTGAAATTTTTTGCTTTTTCCTGCTAATCCTAGCATGATAAAGAAGATTCAAAGAGAGTGAGATGCCAGCTCCTTTCATTCAGTCAGTAGCTTCAAACATTTCTGGACGTTTTTCAATGGCAAAAATCAATGAATATTGTAAATGCACAAACAGTAATTTCTCCGCATTGCAAGGTGCAATTCTGAAATTTTTTGCTTTTTCCTGCTAATCCTAGCATGATAAAGAAGATTCAAAGAGAGTGAGATGCCAGCTCCTTTCATTCAGTCAGTAGCTTCAAACATTTCTGGACGTTTTTCAATGGCAAAAATCAATGAATATTGTAAATGCACAAACAGTAATTTCTCCGCATTGCAAGGTGCAATTCTGAAATTTTTTGCTTTTTCCTGCTAATCCTGGCATGATAAAGAAGATTCAAAGAGAGTGAGATGCCAGCTCTTTTCATTCAGTCAGTAGCTTCAAACATTTCTGGTATATGAATAACATGTTTTTCAATGGCAAAAATCAATGAATATTGTAAATGCACAAATAGTAATATCTCCACATTGCAAGGTGCAATTCTGAAATTTTTTGCTTTTTCCTGCTAATCCTGGCATGATAAAGAAGATTCAAAGAGAGTGAGATGCCAGCTCTTTTCATTCAGTCAGTAGCTTCAAACATTTCTGGTATATGAATAACGATGTTTTTCAATGGCAAAAATCAATGAATATTGTAAATGCACACACAGTAATTTCTCCACATTGCAAGGTGCAATTCTGAAATTTTTTGCTTTTTCCTGCTAATCCTAGCATGATAAAGAAGATTCAAAGAGAGTGAGATGCCAGCTCCTTTCATTCAGTCAGTAGCTTCAAACATTTCTGGACGTTTTTCAATGGCAAAAATCAATGAATATTGTAAATGCACAAACAGTAATATCTCCACATTGCAAGGTGCAATTCTGAAATTTTTTGCTTTTTCCTGCTAATCCTGGCATGATAAAGAAGATTCAAAGAGAGTGAGATGCCAGCTCTTTTCATTCAGTCAGTAGCTTCAAACATTTCTGGTATATGAATAACATGTTTTTCAATGGCAAAAATCAATGAATATTGTAAATGCACAAACAGTAATATCTCCACATTGCAAGGTGCAATTCTGAAATTTTTTGCTTTTTCCTGCTAATCCTGGCATGATAAAGAAGATTCAAAGAGAGTGAGATGCCAGCTCTTTTCATTCAGTCAGTAGCTTCAAACATTTCTGGTATATGAATAACGATGTTTTTCAATGGCAAAAATCAATGAATATTGTAAATGCACACACAGTAATTTCTCCGCATTGCAAGGTGCAATTCTGAAATTTTTTGCTTTTTCCTGCTAATCCTAGCATGATAAAGAAGATTCAAAGAGAGTGAGATGCCAGCTCCTTTCATTCAGTCAGTAGCTTCAAACATTTCTGGACGTTTTTCAATGGCAAAAATCAATGAATATTGTAAATGCACAAACAGTAATATCTCCACATTGCAAGGTGCAATTCTGAAATTTTTTGCTTTTTCCTGCTAATCCTGGCATGATAAAGAAGATTCAAAGAGAATGAGATGCCAGCTCTTTTCATTCAGTCAGTAGCTTCAAACATTTCTGGTATATGAATAACATGTTTTTCAATGGCAAAAATCAATGAATATTGTAAATGCACAAACAGTAATATCTCCACATTGCAACGTGCAATTCTGAAATTTTTTGCTTTTTCCTGCTCCTCTTAGCATGATAAAGAAGATTCAAAGAGAGTGAGATGCCAGCTCTTTTCATTCAGTCAATAGCTTCAAACATTTCTGGACGTTTTTCAGTGGCAAAAATCAATGAATATTGTAAATGCACAAACAGTAATATCTCCACATTGCAAGGTGCAATTCTGAAATTTTTTGCTTTTTCCTGCTAATCCTGGCATGATAAAGAAGATTCAAAGAGAGTGAGATGCCAGCTCTTTTCATTCAGTCAGTAGCTTCAAACATTTCTGGTATATGAATAACATGATGTTTTTCAATGGCAAAAATCAATGAATATTGTAAATGCACACACAGTAATTTCTCCGCATTGCAAGGTGCAATTCTGAAATTTTTTGCTTTTTCCTGCTAATCCTAGCATGATAAAGAAGATTCAAAGAGAGTGAGATGCCAGCTCCTTTCATTCAGTCAGTAGCTTCAAACATTTCTGGACGTTTTTCAATGGCAAAAATCAATGAATATTGTAAATGCACAAACAGTAATATCTCCACATTGCAAGGTGCAATTCTGAAATTTTTTGCTTTTTCCTGCTAATCCTGGCATGATAAAGAAGATTCAAAGAGAGTGAGATGCCAGCTCTTTTCATTCAGTCAGTAGCTTCAAACATTTCTGGTATATGAATAACATATTTTTCAATGGCAAAAATCAATGAATATTGTAAATGCACAAACAGTAATATCTCCACATTGCAAGGTGCAATTCTGAAATTTTTTGCTTTTTCCTGCTAATCCTGGCATGATAAAGAAGATTCAAAGAGAGTGAGATGCCAGCTCTTTTCATTCAGTCAGTAGCTTCAAACATTTCTGGTATATGAATAACATGTTTTTCAATGGCAAAAATCAATGAATATTGTAAATGCACAAACAGTAATATCTCCACATTGCAAGGTGCAATTCTGAAATTTTTTGCTTTTTCCTGCTAATCCTGGCATGATAAAGAAGATTCAAAGAGAGTGAGATGCCAGCTCTTTTCATTCAGTCAGTAGCTTCAAACATTTCTGGTATATGAATAACATGATGTTTTTCAATGGCAAAAATCAATGAATATTGTAAATGCACACACAGTAATTTCTCCGCATTGCAAGGTGCAATTCTGAAATTTTTTGCTTTTTCCTGCTAATCCTAGCATGATAAAGAAGATTCAAAGAGAGTGAGATGCCAGCTCCTTTCATTCAGTCAGTAGCTTCAAACATTTCTGGACGTTTTTCAATGGCAAAAATCAATGAATATTGTAAATGCACAAACAGTAATTTCTCCGCATTGCAAGGTGCAATTCTGAAATTTTTTGCTTTTTCCTGCTAATCCTAGCATGATAAAGAAGATTCAAAGAGAGTGAGATGCCAGCTCCTTTCATTCAGTCAGTAGCTTCAAACATTTCTGGACGTTTTTCAATGGCAAAAATCAATGAATATTGTAAATGCACAAAGAGTAATTTCTCCGCATTGCAAGGTGCAATTCTGAAATTTTTTGCTTTTTCCTGCTAATCCTGGCATGATAAAGAAGATTCAAAGAGAGTGAGATGCCAGCTCTTTTCATTCAGTCAGTAGCTTCAAACATTTCTGGTATATGAATAACATGATGTTTTTCAATGGCAAAAATCAATGAATATTGTAAATGCACAAGCAGTAATTTCTCCGCATTGCAAGGTGCAATTCTGAAATTTTTTGCTTTTTCCTGCTAATCCTAGCATGATAAAGAAGATTCAAAGAGAGTGAGATGCCAGCTCCTTTCATTCAGTCAGTAGCTTCAAACATTTCTGGTATATGAATAACATGATGTTTTTCAATAGCAAAAATCAATGAATATTGTAAATGCACACACAGTAATTTCTCCGCATTGCAAGGTGCAATTCTGAAATTTTTTGCTTTTTCCTGCTAATCCTAGCATGATAAAGAAGATTCAAAGAGAGTGAGATGCCAGCTCCTTTAATTCAGTCAGTAGCTTCAAACATTTCTGGACGTTTTTCAATGGCAAAAATCAATGAATATTGTAAATGCACAAACAGTAATATCTCCACATTGCAAGGTGCAATTCTGAAATTTTTTGCTTTTTCCTGCTAATCCTGGCATGATAAAGAAGATTCAAAGAGAGTGAGATGCCAGCTCTTTTCATTCAGTCAGTAGCTTCAAACATTTCTGGTATATGAATAACATGTTTTTCAATGGCAAAAATCAATGAATATTGTAAATGCACAAACAGTAATATCTCCACATTGCAAGGTGCAATTCTGAAATTTTTTGCTTTTTCCTGCCAATCCTGGCATGATAAAGAAGATTCAAAGAGAGTGAGATGCCAGCTCTTTTCATTCAGTCAGTAGCTTCAAACATTTCTGGTATATGAATAACGATGTTTTTCAATGGCAAAAATCAATGAATATTGTAAATGCACACACAGTAATTTCTCCGCATTGCAAGGTGCAATTCTGAAATGTTTTGCTTTTTCCTGCTAATCCTAGCATGATAAAGAAGATTCAAAGAGAGTGAGATGCCAGCTCCTTTCATTCAGTCAGTAGCTTCAAACATTTCTGGACTTTTTTCAATGGCAAAAATCAATGAATATTGTAAATGCACAAACAGTAATATCTCCACATTGCAAGGTGCAATTCTGAAATTTTTTGCTTTTTCCTGCTAATCCTGGCATGATAAAGAAGATTCAAAGAGAGTGAGATGCCAGCTCTTTTCATTCAGTCAGTAGCTTCAAACATTTCTGGTATATGAATAACATGTTTTTCAATGGCAAAAATCAATGAATATTGTAAATGCACAAACAGTAATATCTCCACATTGCAAGGTGCAATTCTGAAATTTTTTGCTTTTTCCTGCTAATCCTGGCATGATAAAGAAGATTCAAAGAGAGTGAGATGCCAGCTCTTTTCATTCAGTCAGTAGCTTCAAACATTTCTGGTATATGAATAACGATGTTTTTCAATGGCAAAAATCAATGAATATTGTAAATGCACACACAGTAATTTCTCCGCATTGCAAGGTGCAATTCTGAAATTTTTTGCTTTTTCCTGCTAATCCTAGCATGATAAAGAAGATTCAAAGAGAGTGAGATGCCAGCTCCTTTCATTCAGTCAGTAGCTTCAAACATTTCTGGACGTTTTTCAATGGCAAAAATCAATGAATATTGTAAATGCACAAACAGTAATATCTCCACATTGCAAGGTGCAATTCTGAAATTTTTTGCTTTTTCCTGCTAATCCTGGCATGATAAAGAAGATTCAAAGAGAATGAGATGCCAGCTCTTTTCATTCAGTCAGTAGCTTCAAACATTTCTGGTATATGAATAACATGTTTTTCAATGGCAAAAATCAATGAATATTGTAAATGCACAAACAGTAATATCTCCACATTGCAACGTGCAATTCTGAAATTTTTTGCTTTTTCCTGCTCCTCTTAGCATGATAAAGAAGATTCAAAGAGAGTGAGATGCCAGCTCTTTTCATTCAGTCAATAGCTTCAAACATTTCTGGACGTTTTTCAGTGGCAAAAATCAATGAATATTGTAAATGCACAAACAGTAATATCTCCACATTGCAAGGTGCAATTCTGAAATTTTTTGCTTTTTCCTGCTAATCCTGGCATGATAAAGAAGATTCAAAGAGAGTGAGATGCCAGCTCTTTTCATTCAGTCAGTAGCTTCAAACATTTCTGGTATATGAATAACATGATGTTTTTCAATGGCAAAAATCAATGAATATTGTAAATGCACAAACAGTAATTTCTCCGCATTGCAAGGTGCAATTCTGAAATTTTTTGCTTTTTCCTGCTAATCCTAGCATGATAAAGAAGATTCAAAGAGAGTGAGATGTCAGCTCCTTTCATTCAGTCAGTAGCTTCAAACATTTCTGGACGTTTTTCAATGGCAAAAATCAATGAATATTGTAAATGCACAAACAGTAATATCTCCACATTGCAAGGTGCAATTCTGAAATTTTTTGCTTTTTCCTGCTAATCCTGGCATGATAAAGAAGATTCAAAGAGAGTGAGATGCCAGCTCTTTTCATTCAGTCAGTAGCTTCAAACATTTCTGGTATATGAATAACATGATGTTTTTCAATGGCAAAAATCAATGAATATTGTAAATGCACAAACAGTAATTTCTCCGCATTGCAAGGTGCAATTCTGAAATTTTTTGCTTTTTCCTGCTAATCCTAGCATGATAAAGAAGATTCAAAGAGAGTGAGATGCCAGCTCCTTTCATTCAGTCAGTAGCTTCAAACATTTCTGGTATATGAATAACATGATGTTTTTCAATAGCAAAAATCAATGAATATTGTAAATGCACAAACAGTAATTTCTCCGCATTGCAAGGTGCAATTCTGAAATTTTTTGCTTTTTCCTGCTAATCCTAGCATGATAAAGAAGATTCAAAGAGAGTGAGATGCCAGCTCCTTTCATTCAGTCAGTAGCTTCAAACATTTCTGGACGTTTTTCAATGGCAAAAATCAATGAATATTGTAAATGCACAAACAGTAATATCTCCACATTGCAAGGTGCAATTCTGAAATTTTTTGCTTTTTCCTGCTAATCCTGGCATGATAAAGAAGATTCAAAGAGAGTGAGATGCCAGCTCTTTTCATTCAGTCAGTAGCTTCAAACATTTCTGGTATATGAATAACATGTTTTTCAATGGCAAAAATCAATGAATATTGTAAATGCACAAACAGTAATATCTCCACATTGCAAGGTGCAATTCTGAAATTTTTTGCTTTTTCCTGCTAATCCTGGCATGATAAAGAAGATTCAAAGAGAGTGAGATGCCAGCTCTTTTCATTCAGTCAGTAGCTTCAAACATTTCTGGTATATGAATAACGATGTTTTTCAATGGCAAAAATCAATGAATATTGTAAATGCACACACAGTAATTTCTCCGCATTGCAAGGTGCAATTCTGAAATTTTTTGCTTTTTCCTGCTAATCCTAGCATGATAAAGAAGATTCAAAGAGAGTGAGATGCCAGCTCCTTTCATTCAGTCAGTAGCTTCAAACATTTCTGGACGTTTTTCAATGGCAAAAATCAATGAATATTGTAAATGCACAAACAGTAATATCTCCACATTGCAAGGTGCAATTCTGAATTTTTTTGCTTTTTCCTGCTAATCCTGGCATGATAAAGAAGATTCAAAGAGAGTGAGATGCCAGCTCTTTTCATTCAGTCAGTAGCTTCAAACATTTCTGGTATATGAATAACATGTTTTTCAATGGCAAAAATCAATGAATATTGTAAATGCACAAACAGTAATATCTCCACATTGCGAGGTGCAATTCTGAAATTTTTTGCTTTTTCCTGCTAATCCTGGCATGATAAAGAAGATTCAAAGAGAGTGAGATGCCAGCTCTTTTCATTCAGTCAGTAGCTTCAAACATTTCTGGTGTATGAATAACGATGTTTTTCAATGGCAAAAATCAATGAATATTGTAAATGCACACACAGTAATTTCTCCGCATTGCAAGGTGCAATTCTGAAATTTTTTGCTTTTTCCTGCTAATCCTAGCATGATAAAGAAGATTCAAAGAGAGTGAGATGCCAGCTCCTTTCATTCAGTCAGTAGCTTCAAACATTTCTGGACGTTTTTCAATGGCAAAAATCAATGAATATTGTAAATGCACAAACAGTAATATCTCCACATTGCAAGGTGCAATTCTGAAATTTTTTGCTTTTTCCTGCTAATCCTGGCATGATAAAGAAGATTCAAAGAGAATGAGATGCCAGCTCTTTTCATTCAGTCAGTAGCTTCAAACATTTCTGGTATATGAATAACATGTTTTTCAATGGCAAAAATCAATGAATATTGTAAATGCACAAACAGTAATATCTCCACATTGCAACGTGCAATTCTGAAATTTTTTGCTTTTTCCTGCTCCTCTTAGCATGATAAAGAAGATTCAAAGAGAGTGAGATGCCAGCTCTTTTCATTCAGTCAGTAGCTTCAAACATTTCTGGACGTTTTTCAGTGGCAAAAATCAATGAATATTGTAAATGCACAAACAGTAATATCTCCACATTGCAAGGTGCAATTCTGAAATTTTTTGCTTTTTCCTGCTAATCCTGGCATGATAAAGAAGATTCAAAGAGAGTGAGATGCCAGCTCTTTTCATTCAGTCAGTAGCTTCAAACATTTCTGGTATATGAATAACATGATGTTTTTCAATGACAAAAATCAATGAATATTGTAAATGCACAAACAGTAATTTCTCCGCATTGCAAGGTGCAATTCTGAAATTTTTTGCTTTTTCCTGCTAATCCTAGCATGGTAAAGAAGATTCAAAGAGAGTGAGATGTCAGCTCCTTTCATTCAGTCAGTAGCTTCAAACATTTCTGGACGTTTTTCAATGGCAAAAATCAATGAATATTGTAAATGCACAAACAGTAATATCTCCACATTGCAAGGTGCAATTCTGAAATTTTTTGCTTTTTCCTGCTAATCCTAGCATGATAAAGAAGATTCAAAGAGAGTGAGATGCCAGCTCTTTTCATTCAGTCAGTAGCTTCAAACATTTCTGGTATATGAATAACATGTTTTTCAATGGCAAAAATCAATGAATATTGTAAATGCACAAACAGTAATATCTCCACATTGCAAGGTGCAATTCTGAAATTTTTTGCTTTTTCCTGCTAATCCTGGCATGATAAAGAAGATTCAAAGAGAGTGAGATGCCAGCTCTTTTCATTCAGTCAGTAGCTTCAAACATTTCTGGTATATGAATAACGATGTTTTTCAATGGCAAAAATCAATGAATATTGTAAATGCACACACAGTAATTTCTCCGCATTGCAAGGTGCAATTCTGAAATTTTTTGCTTTTTCCTGCTAATCCTAGCATGATAAAGAAGATTCAAAGAGAGTGAGATGCCAGCTCCTTTCATTCAGTCAGTAGCTTCAAACATTTCTGGACGTTTTTCAATGGCAAAAATCAATGAATATTGTAAATGCACAAACAGTAATATCTCCACATTGCAAGGTGCAATTCTGAAATTTTTTGCTTTTTCCTGCTAATCCTGGCATGATAAAGAAGATTCAAAGAGAGTGAGATGCCAGCTCTTTTCATTCAGTCAGTAGCTTCAAACATTTCTGGTATATGAATAACATGTTTTTCAATGGCAAAAATCAATGAATATTGTAAATGCAAAAACAGTAATATCTCCACATTGCAAGGTGCAATTCTGAAATTTTTTGCTTTTTCCTGCTAATCCTGGCATGATAAAGAAGATTCAAAGAGAGTGAGATGCCAGCTCTTTTCATTCAGTCAGTAGCTTCAAACATTTCTGGTATATGAATAACGATGTTTTTCAATGGCAAAAATCAATGAATATTGTAAATGCACACACAGTAATTTCTCCGCATTGCAAGGTGCAATTCTGAAATTTTTTGCTTTTTCCTGCTAATCCTAGCATGATAAAGAAGATTCAAAGAGAGTGAGATGCCAGCTCCTTTCATTCAGTCAGTAGCTTCAAACATTTCTGGACGTTTTTCAATGGCAAAAATCAATGAATATTGTAAATGCACAAACAGTAATATCTCCACATTGCAAGGTGCAATTCTGAAATTTTTTGCTTTTTCCTGCTAATCCTGGCATGATAAAGAAGATTCAAAGAGAGTGAGATGCCAGCTCTTTTCATTCAGTCAGTACCTTCAAACATTTCTGGTATATGAATAACATGTTTTTAAATGGCAAAAATCAATGAATATTGTAAATGCACAAACAGTAATATCTCCACATTGCAAGGTGCAATTCTGAAATTTTTTGCTTTTTCCTGCTAATCCTGGCATGATAAAGAAGATTCAAAGAGAGTGAGATGCCAGCTCTTTTCATTCAGTCAGTAGCTTCAAACATTTCTGGTATATGAATAACATGTTTTTCAATGGCAAAAATCAATGAATATTGTAAATGCACAAACAGTAATATCTCCACATTGCAAGGTGCAATTCTGAAATTTTTTGCTTTTTCCTGCTAATCCTGGCATGATAAAGAAGATTCAAAGAGAGTGAGATGCCAGCTCTTTTCGTTCAGTCAGTAGCTTCAAACATTTCTGGTATATGAATAACATGATATTTTTCAATGGCAAAAATCAATGAATATTGTAAATGCACACACAGTAATTTCTCCGCATTGCAAGGTGCAATTCTGAAATTTTTTGCTTTTTCCTGCTAATCCTAGCATGATAAAGAAGATTCAAAGAGAGTGAGATGCCAGCTCCTTTCATTCAGTCAGTAGCTTCAAACATTTCTGGACGTTTTTCAATGGCAAAAATCAATGAATATTGTAAATGCACAAACAGTAATATCTCCACATTGCAACGTGCAATTCTGAAATTTTTTGCTTTTTCCTGCTAATCCTGGCATGATAAAGAAGATTCAAAGAGAGTGAGATGCCAGCTCTTTTCATTCAGTCAGTAGCTTCAAACATTTCTGGTATATGAATAACATGTTTTTCAATGGCAAAAATCAATGAATATTGTAAATGCACAAACAGTAATATCTCCACATTGCAAGGTGCAATTCTGAAATTTTTTGCTTTTTCCTGCTAATCCTGGCATGATAAAGAAGATTCAAAGAGAGTGAGATGCCAGCTCTTTTCATTCAGTCAGTAGCTTCAAACATTTCTGGTATATGAATAACATGATGTTTTTCAATGGCAAAAATCAATGAATATTGTAAATGCACAAACAGTAATTTCTCCCCATTGCAATGTGCAATTCTGAAATTTTTTGCTTTTTCCTGCTAATCCTAGCATGATAAAGAAGATTCAAAGAGAGTGAGATGCCAGCTCCTTTCATTCAGTCAGTAGCTTCAAACATTTCTGGACGTTTTTCAATGGCAAAAATCAATGAATATTGTAAATGCACAAACAGTAATATCTCCACATTGCAACGTGCAATTCTGAAATTTTTTGCTTTTTCCTGCTAATCCTGGCATGATAAAGAAGATTCAAAGAGAGTGAGATGCCAGCTCTTTTCATTCAGTCAGTAGCTTCAAACATTTCTGGTATATGAATAACATGTTTTTCAATGGCAAAAATCAATGAATATTGTAAATGCACAAACAGTAATATCTCCACATTGCAAGGTGCAATTCTGAAATTTTTTGCTTTTTCCTGCTAAACCTGGCATGATAAAGAAGATTCAAAGAGAGTGAGATGCCAGCTCTTTTCATTCAGTCAGTAGCTTCAAACATTTCTGGTATATGAATAACATGATGTTTTTCAATGGCAAAAATCAATGAATATTGTAAATGCACACACAGTAATTTCTCCGCATTGCAAGGTGCAATTCTGAAATTTTTTGCTTTTTCCTGCTAATCCTAGCATGATAAAGAAGATTCAAAGAGACTGAGATGCCAGCTCCTTTCATTCAGTCAGTAGCTTCAAACATTTCTGGACGTTTTTCAATGGCAAAAATCAATGAATATTGTAAATGCACAAACAGTAATATCTCCACATTGCAACGTGCAATTCTGAAATTTTTTGCTTTTTCCTGCTAATCCTGGCATGATAAAGAAGATTCAAAGAGAGTGAGATGCCAGCTCTTTTCATTCAGTCAGTAGCTTCAAACATTTCTGGTATATGAATAACATGATGTTTTTCAATGGCAAAAATCAATGAATATTGTAAATGCACAAACAGTAATTTCTCCGCATTGCAAGGTGCAATTCTGAAATTTTTTGCTTTTTCCTGCTAATCCTAGCATGATAAAGAAGATTCAAAGAGAGTGAGATGCCAGCTCCTTTCATTCAGTCAGTAGCTTCAAACATTTCTGGACGTTTTTCAATGGCAAAAATCAATGAATATTGTAAATGCACAAACAGTAATATCTCCACATTGCAACGTGCAATTCTGAAATTTTTTGCTTTTTCCTGCTAATCCTGGCATGATAAAGAAGATTCAAAGAGAGTGAGATGCCAGCTCTTTTCATTCAGTCAGTAGCTTCAAACATTTCTGGTATATGAATAACATGATGTTTTTCAATGGCAAAAATCAATGAATATTGTAAATGCACAAACAGTAATTTATCCGCATTGCAAGGTGCAATTCTGAAATTTTTTGCTTTTTCCTGCTAATCCTAGCATGATAAAGAAGATTCAAAGAGAGTGAGATGCCAGCTCCTTTCATTCAGTCAGTAGCTTCAAACATTTCTGGACGTTTTTCAATGGCAAAAATCAATGAATATTGTAAATGCACAAACAGTAATATCTCCACATTGCAAGGTGCAATTCTGAAATTTTTTGCTTTTTCCTGCTAATCCTGGCATGATAAAGAAGATTCAAAGAGAGTGAGATGCCAGCTCTTTTCATTCAGTCAGTAGCTTCAAACATTTCTGGTATATGAATAACATGTTTTTCAATGGCAAAAATCAATAAATATTGTAAATGCACAAAGAGTAATTTCTCCGCACTGCAAGGTGCAATTCTGAAATTTTTTGCTTTCTCCTGCTAATCCTAGCATGATAAAGAAGATTCAAAGAGAGTGAGATGCCAGCTCCTTTCATTCAGTCAGTAGCTTCAAACATTTCTGGACGTTTTTCAATGGCAAAAATCAATGAATATTGTAAATGCACAAACAGTAATATCTCCACATTGCAAGGTGCAATTCTGAAATTTTTTGCTTTTTCCTGCTAATCCTGGCATGATAAAGAAGATTCAAAGAGAGTGAGATGCCAGCTCTTTTCATTCAGTCAGTAGCTTCAAACATTTCTGGTATATGAATAACATGTTTTTCAATGGCAAAAATCAATGAATATTGTAAATGCACAAACAGTAATATCTCCACATTGCAAGGTGCAATTCTGAAATTTTTTGCTTTTTCCTGCTAATCCTGGCATGATAAAGAAGATTCAAAGAGAGTGAGATGCCAGCTCTTTTCATTCAGTCAGTAGCTTCAAACATTTCTGGTATATGAATAACGATGTTTTTCAATGGCAAAAATCAATGAATATTGTAAATGCACACACAGTAATTTCTCCGCATTGCAAGGTGCAATTCTGAAATGTTTTGCTTTTTCCTGCTAATCCTAGCATGATAAAGAAGATTCAAAGAGAGTGAGATGCCAGCTCCTTTCATTCAGTCAGTAGCTTCAAACATTTCTGGACGTTTTTCAATGGCAAAAATCAATGAATATTGTAAATGCACAAACAGTAATATCTCCACATTGCAAGGTGCAATTCTGAAATTTTTTGCTTTTTCCTGCTAATCCTGGCATGATAAAGAAGATTCAAAGAGAATGAGATGCCAGCTCTTTTCATTCAGTCAGTAGCTTCAAACATTTCTGATATATGAATAACATGTTTTTCAATGGCAAAAATCAATGAATATTGTAAATGCACAAACAGTAATATCTCCACATTGCAACGTGCAATTCTGAAATTTTTTGCTTTTTCCTGCTCCTCTTAGCATGATAAAGAAGATTCAAAGAGAGTGAGATGCCAGCTCTTTTCATTCAGTCAGTAGCTTCAAACATTTCTGGACGTTTTTCAATGGCAAAAATCAATGAATATTGTAAATGCACAAACAGTAATATCTCCACATTGCAAGGTGCAATTCTGAAATTTTTTGCTTTTTCCTGCTAATCCTGGCATGATAAAGAAGATTCAAAGAGAGTGAGATGCCAGCTCTTTTCACTCAGTCAGTAGCTTCAAACATTTCTGGTATATGAATAACATGTTTTTCAATGGCAAAAATCAATGAATATTGTAAATGCACAAACAGTAATTTCTCCGCATTGCAAGGTGCAATTCTGAAATTTTTTGCTTTTTCCTGCTAATCCTAGCATGATAAAGAAGATTCAAAGAGAGTGAGATGCCAGCTCCTTTCATTCAGTCAGTAGCTTCAAACATTTCTGGACATTTTTCAATGGCAAAAATCAATGAATATTGTAAATGCACAAACAGTAATATCTCCACATTGCAAGGTGCAATTCTGAAATTTTTTGCTTTTTCCTGCTAATCCTGGCATGATAAAGAAGATTCAAAGGGAGTGAGATGCCAGCTCTTTTCATTCAGTCAGTAGCTTCAAACATTTCTGGTATATGAATAACGATGTTTTTCAATGGCAAAAATCAATGAATATTGTAAATGCACACACAGTAATTTCTCCGCATTGCAAGGTGCAATTCTGAAATTTTTTGCTTTTTCCTGCTAATCCTAGCATGATAAAGAAGATTCAAAGAGAGTGAGATGCCAGCTCCTTTCATTCAGTCAGTAGCTTCAAACATTTCTGGACGTTTTTCAATGGCAAAAATCAATGAATATTGTAAATGCACAAACAGAAATATCTCCACATTGCAAGGTGCAATTCTGAAATTTTTTGCTTTTTCCTGCTAATCCTGGCATGATAAAGAAGATTCAAAGAGAGTGAGATGCCAGCTCTTTTCATTCAGTCAGTAGCTTCAAACATTTCTGGTATATGAATAACATGTTTTTCAATGGCAAAAATCAATGAATATTGTAAATGCACAAACAGTAATATCTCCACATTGCAAGGTGCAATTCTGAAATTTTTTGCTTTTTCCTGCTAATCCTGGCATGATAAAGAAGATTCAAAGAGAGTGAGATGCCAGCTCTTTTCATTCAGTCAGTAGCTTCAAACATTTCTGGTATATGAATAACATGTTTTTCAATGGCAAAAATCAATGAATATTGTAAATGCACAAACAGTAATATCTCCACATTGCAAGGTGCAATTCTGAAATTTTTTGCTTTTTCCTGCTAATCCTGGCATGATAAAGAAGATTCAAAGAGAGTGAGATGCCAGCTCTTTTCATTCAGTCAGTAGCTTCAAACATTTCTGGTATATGAATAACATGATGTTTTTCAATGGCAAAAATCAATGAATATTGTAAATGCACACACAGTAATTTCTCCGCATTGCAAGGTGCAATTCTGAAATTTTTTGCTTTTTCCTGCTAATCCTAGCATGATAAAGAAGATTCAAAGAGAGTGAGATGCCAGCTCCTTTCATTCAGTCAGTAGCTTCAAACATTTCTGGACGTTTTTCAATGGCAAAAATCAATGAATATTGTAAATGCACAAACAGTAATATCTCCACATTGCAACGTGCAATTCTGAAATTTTTTGCTTTTTCCTGCTAATCCTGGCATGATAAAGAAGATTCAAAGAGAGTGAGATGCCAGCTCTTTTCATTCAGTCAGTAGCTTCAAACATTTCTGGTATATGAATAACATGATGTTTTTCAATGGCAAAAATCAATGAATATTGTAAATACACAAACAGTAATTTCTCCGCATTGCAAGGTGCAATTCTGAAATTTTTTGCTTTTTCCTGCTAATCCTAGCATGATAAAGAAGATTCAAAGAGAGTGAGATGCCAGCTCCTTTCATTCAGTCAGTAGCTTCAAACATTTCTGGACGTTTTTCAATGGCAAAAATCAATGAATATTGTAAATGCACAAACAGTAATATCTCCACATTGCAACGTGCAATTCTGAAATTTTTTGCTTTTTCCTGCTAATCCTGGCATGATAAAGAAGATTCAAAGAGAGTGAGATGCCAGCTCTTTTCATTCAGTCGGTAGCTTCAAACATTTCTGGTTCATGAATAACGATGTTTTTCAATGGCAAAAATCAATGAATATTGTAAATGCACACACAGTAATTTCTCCGCATTGCAAGGTGCAATTCTGAAATTTTTTGCTTTTTCCTGCTAATCCTAGCATGATAAAGAAGATTCAAAGAGAGTGAGATGCCAGCTCCTTTCATTCAGTCAGTAGCTTCAAACATTTCTGGACGTTTTTCAATGGCAAAAATCAATGAATATTGTAAATGCACAAACAGAAATATCTCCACATTGCAACGTGCAATTCTGAAATTTTTTGCTTTTTCCTGCTAATCCTGGCATGATAAAGAAGATTCAAAGAGAGTGAGATGCCAGCTCTTTTCATTCAGTCAGTAGCTTCAAACATTTCTGGTATATGAATAACATGTTTTTCAATGGCAAAAATCAATGAATATTGTAAATGCACAAACAGTAATTTCTCCGCACTGCAAGGTGCAATTCTGAAATTTTTTGCTTTCTCCTGCTAATCCTAGCATGATAAAGAAGATTCAAAGAGAGTGAGATGCCAGCTCCTTTCATTCAGTCAGTAGCTTCAAACATTTCTGGACGTTTTTCAATGGTAAAAATCAATGAATATTGTAAATGCACGAACAGTAATATCTCCACATTGCAAGGTGCAATTCTGAAATTTTTTGCTTTTTCCTGCTAATCCTGGCATGATAAAGAAGATTCAAAGAGAGTGAGATGCCAGCTCTTTTCATTCAGTCAGTAGCTTCAAACATTTCTGGTATATGAATAACATGTTTTTCAATGGCAAAAATCAATGAATATTGTAAATGCACAAACAGTAATATCTCCACATTGCAAGGTGCAATTCTGAAATTTTTTGCTTTTTCCTGCTAATCCTGGCATGATAAAGAAGATTCAAAGAGAGTGAGATGCCAGCTCTTTTCATTCAGTCAGTAGCTTCAAACATTTCTGGTATATGAATAACGATGTTTTTCAATGGCAAAAATCAATGAATATTGTAAATGCACACACAGTAATTTCTCCGCATTGCAAGGTGCAATTCTGAAATTTTTTGCTTTTTCCTGCTAATCCTAGCATGATAAAGAAGATTCAAAGAGAGTGAGATGCCAGCTCCTTTCATTCAGTCAGTAGCTTCAAACATTTCTGGATGTTTTTCAATGGCAAAAATCAATGAATATTGTAAATGCACAAACAGTAATATCTCCACATTGCAAGGTGCAATTCTGAAATTTTTTGCTTTTTCCTGCTAATCCTGGCATGATAAAGAAGATTCAAAGAGAGTGAGATGCCAGCTCTTTTCATTCAGTCAGTAGCTTCAAACATTTCTGGTATATGAATAACATGTTTTTCAATGGCAAAAATCAGTGAATATTGTAAATGCACAAACAGTAATATCTCCACATTGCAAGGTGCAATTCTGACATTTTTTGCTTTTTCCTGCTAATCCTGGCATGATAAAGAAGATTCAAAGAGAGTGAGATGCCAGCTCTTTTCATTCAGTCAGTAGCTTCAAACATTTCTGGTATATGAATAACGATGTTTTTCAATGGCAAAAATCAATGAATATTGTAAATGCACACACAGTAATTTCTCCGCATTGCAAGGTGCAATTCTGAAATGTTTTGCTGTTTCCTGCTAATCCTAGCATGATAAAGAAGATTCAAAGAGAGTGAGATGCCAGCTCCTTTCATTCAGTCAGTAGCTTCAAACATTTCTGGACGTTTTTCAATGGCAAAAATCAATGAATATTGTAAATGCACAAACAGTAATATCTCCACATTGCAAGGTGCAATTCTGAAATTTTTTGCTTTTTCCTGCTAATCCTGGCATGATAAAGAAGATTCAAAGAGAATGAGATGCCAGCTCTTTTCATTCAGTCAGTAGCTTCAAACATTTCTGGTATATGAATAACATGTTTTTCAATGGCAAAAATCAATGAATATTGTAAATGCACAAACAGTAATATCTCCACATTGCAACGTGCAATTCTGAAATTTTTTGCTTTTTCCTGCTCCTCTTAGCATGATAAAGAAGATTCAAAGAGAGTGAGATGCCAGCTCTTTTCATTCAGTCAGTAGCTTCAAACATTTCTGGACGTTTTTCAATGGCAAAAATCAATGAATATTGTAAATGCACAAACAGTAATATCTCCACATTGCAAGGTGCAATTCTGAAATTTTTTTCTTTTTCCTGCTAATCCTGGCATGATAAAGAAGATTCAAAGAGAGTGAGATGCCAGCCCTTTTCATTCAGTCAGTAGCTTCAAACATTTCTGGTATATGAATAACATGTTTTTCAATGGCAAAAATCAATGAATATTGTAAATGCACAAACAGTAATTTCTCCGCATTGCAAGGTGCAATTCTGAAATTTTTTGCTTTTTCCTGCTAATCCTAGCATGATAAAGAAGATTCAAAGAGAGTGAGATGCCAGCTCCTTTCATTCAGTCAGTAGCTTCAAACATTTCTGGACATTTTTCAATGGCAAAAATCAATGAATATTGTAAATGCACAAACAGTAATATCTCCACATTGCAAGGTGCAATTCTGAAATTTTTTGCTTTTTCCTGCTAATCCTGGCATGATAAAGAAGATTCAAAGAGAGTGAGATGCCAGCTCTTTTCATTCAGTCAGTAGCTTCAAATATTTCTGGTATATGAATAACATGTTTTTCAATGGCAAAAATCAATGAATATTGTAAATGCACAAACAGTAATATCTCCACATTGCAAGGTGCAATTCTGAAATTTTTTGCTTTTTCCTGCTAATCCTGGCATGATAAAGAAGATTCAAAGGGAGTGAGATGCCAGCTCTTTTCATTCAGTCAGTAGCTTCAAACATTTCTGGTATATGAATAACGATGTTTTTCAATGGCAAAAATCAATGAATATTGTAAATGCACACACAGTAATTTCTCCGCATTGCAAGGTGCAATTCTGAAATTTTTTGCTTTTTCCTGCTAATCCTAGCATGATAAAGAAGATTCAAAGAGAGTGAGATGCCAGCTCCTTTCATTCAGTCAGTAGCTTCAAACATTTCTGGACGTTTTTCAATGGCAAAAATCAATGAATATTGTAAATGCACAAACAGAAATATCTCCACATTGCAAGGTGCAATTCTGAAATTTTTTGCTTTTTCCTGCTAATCCTGGCATGATAAAGAAGATTCAAAGAGAGTGAGATGCCAGCTCTTTTCATTCAGTCAGTAGCTTCAAACATTTCTGGTATATGAATAACATGTTTTTCAATGGCAAAAATCAATGAATATTGTAAATGCACAAACAGTAATATCTCCACATTGCAAGGTGCAATTCTGAAATTTTTTGCTTTTTCCTGCTAATCCTGGCATGATAAAGAAGATTCAAAGAGAGTGAGATGCCAGCTCTTTTCATTCAGTCAGTAGCTTCAAACATTTCTGGTATATGAATAACATGTTTTTCAATGGCAAAAATCAATGAATATTGTAAATGCACAAACAGTAATATCTCCACATTGCAAGGTGCAATTCTGAAATTTTTTGCTTTTTCCTGCTAATCCTAGCATGATAAAGAAGATTCAAAGAGAGTGAGATGCCAGCTCCTTTCATTCAGTCAGTAGCTTCAAACATTTCTGGACATTTTTCAATGGCAAAAATCAATGAATATTGTAAATGCACAAACAGTAATATCTCCACATTGCAAGGTGCAATTCTGAAATTTTTTGCTTTTTCCTGCTAATCCTGGCATGATAAAGAAGATTCAAAGGGAGTGAGATGCCAGCTCTTTTCATTCAGTCAGTAGCTTCAAACATTTCTGGTATATGAATAACGATGTTTTTCAATGGCAAAAATCAATGAATATTGTAAATGCACACACAGTAATTTCTCCGCATTGCAAGGTGCAATTCTGAAATTTTTTGCTTTTTCCTGCTAATCCTAGCATGATAAAGAAGATTCAAAGAGAGTGAGATGCCAGCTCCTTTCATTCAGTCAGTAGCTTCAAACATTTCTGGACGTTTTTCAATGGCAAAAATCAATGAATATTGTAAATGCACAAACAGAAATATCTCCACATTGCAAGGTGCAATTCTGAAATTTTTTGCTTTTTCCTGCTAATCCTGGCATGATAAAGAAGATTCAAAGAGAGTGAGATGCCAGCTCTTTTCATTCAGTCAGTAGCTTCAAACATTTCTGGTATATGAATAACATGTTTTTCAATGGCAAAAATCAATGAATATTGTAAATGCACAAACAGTAATATCTCCACATTGCAAGGTGCAATTCTGAAATTTTTTGCTTTTTCCTGCTAATCCTGGCATGATAAAGAAGATTCAAAGAGAGTGAGATGCCAGCTCTTTTCATTCAGTCAGTAGCTTCAAACATTTCTGGTATATGAATAACATGTTTTTCAATGGCAAAAATCAATGAATATTGTAAATGCACAAACAGTAATATCTCCACATTGCAAGGTGCAATTCTGAAATTTTTTGCTTTTTCCTGCTAATCCTGGCATGATAAAGAAGATTCAAAGAGAGTGAGATGCCAGCTCTTTTCATTCAGTCAGTAGCTTCAAACATTTCTGGTATATGAATAACATGATGTTTTTCAATGGCAAAAATCAATGAATATTGTAAATGCACACACAGTAATTTCTCCGCATTGCAAGGTGCAATTCTGAAATTTTTTGCTTTTTCCTGCTAATCCTAGCATGATAAAGAAGATTCAAAGAGAGTGAGATGCCAGCTCCTTTCATTCAGTCAGTAGCTTCAAACATTTCTGGACGTTTTTCAATGGCAAAAATCAATGAATATTGTAAATGCACAAACAGTAATATCTCCACATTGCAACGTGCAATTCTGAAATTTTTTGCTTTTTCCTGCTAATCCTGGCATGATAAAGAAGATTCAAAGAGAGTGAGATGCCAGCTCTTTTCATTCAGTCAGTAGCTTCAAACATTTCTGGTATATGAATAACATGATGTTTTTCAATGGCAAAAATCAATGAATATTGTAAATACACAAACAGTAATTTCTCCGCATTGCAAGGTGCAATTCTGAAATTTTTTGCTTTTTCCTGCTAATCCTAGCATGATAAAGAAGATTCAAAGAGAGTGAGATGCCAGCTCCTTTCATTCAGTCAGTAGCTTCAAACATTTCTGGACGTTTTTCAATGGCAAAAATCAATGAATATTGTAAATGCACAAACAGTAATATCTCCACATTGCAACGTGCAATTCTGAAATTTTTTGCTTTTTCCTGCTAATCCTGGCATGATAAAGAAGATTCAAAGAGAGTGAGATGCCAGCTCTTTTCATTCAGTCGGTAGCTTCAAACATTTCTGGTTCATGAATAACGATGTTTTTCAATGGCAAAAATCAATGAATATTGTAAATGCACACACAGTAATTTCTCCGCATTGCAAGGTGCAATTCTGAAATTTTTTGCTTTTTCCTGCTAATCCTAGCATGATAAAGAAGATTCAAAGAGAGTGAGATGCCAGCTCCTTTCATTCAGTCAGTAGCTTCAAACATTTCTGGACGTTTTTCAATGGCAAAAATCAATGAATATTGTAAATGCACAAACAGAAATATCTCCACATTGCAACGTGCAATTCTGAAATTTTTTGCTTTTTCCTGCTAATCCTGGCATGATAAAGAAGATTCAAAGAGAGTGAGATGCCAGCTCTTTTCATTCAGTCAGTAGCTTCAAACATTTCTGGTATATGAATAACATGTTTTTCAATGGCAAAAATCAATGAATATTGTAAATGCACAAACAGTAATTTCTCCGCACTGCAAGGTGCAATTCTGAAATTTTTTGCTTTCTCCTGCTAATCCTAGCATGATAAAGAAGATTCAAAGAGAGTGAGATGCCAGCTCCTTTCATTCAGTCAGTAGCTTCAAACATTTCTGGACGTTTTTCAATGGTAAAAATCAATGAATATTGTAAATGCACGAACAGTAATATCTCCACATTGCAAGGTGCAATTCTGAAATTTTTTGCTTTTTCCTGCTAATCCTGGCATGATAAAGAAGATTCAAAGAGAGTGAGATGCCAGCTCTTTTCATTCAGTCAGTAGCTTCAAACATTTCTGGTATATGAATAACATGTTTTTCAATGGCAAAAATCAATGAATATTGTAAATGCACAAACAGTAATATCTCCACATTGCAAGGTGCAATTCTGAAATTTTTTGCTTTTTCCTGCTAATCCTGGCATGATAAAGAAGATTCAAAGAGAGTGAGATGCCAGCTCTTTTCATTCAGTCAGTAGCTTCAAACATTTCTGGTATATGAATAACGATGTTTTTCAATGGCAAAAATCAATGAATATTGTAAATGCACACACAGTAATTTCTCCGCATTGCAAGGTGCAATTCTGAAATTTTTTGCTTTTTCCTGCTAATCCTAGCATGATAAAGAAGATTCAAAGAGAGTGAGATGCCAGCTCCTTTCATTCAGTCAGTAGCTTCAAACATTTCTGGATGTTTTTCAATGGCAAAAATCAATGAATATTGTAAATGCACAAACAGTAATATCTCCACATTGCAAGGTGCAATTCTGAAATTTTTTGCTTTTTCCTGCTAATCCTGGCATGATAAAGAAGATTCAAAGAGAGTGAGATGCCAGCTCTTTTCATTCAGTCAGTAGCTTCAAACATTTCTGGTATATGAATAACATGTTTTTCAATGGCAAAAATCAGTGAATATTGTAAATGCACAAACAGTAATATCTCCACATTGCAAGGTGCAATTCTGACATTTTTTGCTTTTTCCTGCTAATCCTGGCATGATAAAGAAGATTCAAAGAGAGTGAGATGCCAGCTCTTTTCATTCAGTCAGTAGCTTCAAACATTTCTGGTATATGAATAACGATGTTTTTCAATGGCAAAAATCAATGAATATTGTAAATGCACACACAGTAATTTCTCCGCATTGCAAGGTGCAATTCTGAAATGTTTTGCTGTTTCCTGCTAATCCTAGCATGATAAAGAAGATTCAAAGAGAGTGAGATGCCAGCTCCTTTCATTCAGTCAGTAGCTTCAAACATTTCTGGACGTTTTTCAATGGCAAAAATCAATGAATATTGTAAATGCACAAACAGTAATATCTCCACATTGCAAGGTGCAATTCTGAAATTTTTTGCTTTTTCCTGCTAATCCTGGCATGATAAAGAAGATTCAAAGAGAATGAGATGCCAGCTCTTTTCATTCAGTCAGTAGCTTCAAACATTTCTGGTATATGAATAACATGTTTTTCAATGGCAAAAATCAATGAATATTGTAAATGCACAAACAGTAATATCTCCACATTGCAACGTGCAATTCTGAAATTTTTTGCTTTTTCCTGCTCCTCTTAGCATGATAAAGAAGATTCAAAGAGAGTGAGATGCCAGCTCTTTTCATTCAGTCAGTAGCTTCAAACATTTCTGGACGTTTTTCAATGGCAAAAATCAATGAATATTGTAAATGCACAAACAGTAATATCTCCACATTGCAAGGTGCAATTCTGAAATTTTTTGCTTTTTCCTGCTAATCCTGGCATGATAAAGAAGATTCAAAGAGAGTGAGATGCCAGCTCTTTTCATTCAGTCAGTAGCTTCAAACATTTCTGGTATATGAATAACATGTTTTTCAATGGCAAAAATCAATGAATATTGTAAATGCACAAACAGTAATTTCTCCGCATTGCAAGGTGCAATTCTGAAATTTTTTGCTTTTTCCTGCTAATCCTAGCATGATAAAGAAGATTCAAAGAGAGTGAGATGCCAGCTCCTTTCATTCAGTCAGTAGCTTCAAACATTTCTGGACATTTTTCAATGGCAAAAATCAATGAATATTGTAAATGCACAAACAGTAATATCTCCACATTGCAAGGTGCAATTCTGAAATTTTTTGCTTTTTCCTGCTAATCCTGGCATGATAAAGAAGATTCAAAGAGAGTGAGATGCCAGCTCTTTTCATTCAGTCAGTAGCTTCAAATATTTCTGGTATATGAATAACATGTTTTTCAATGGCAAAAATCAATGAATATTGTAAATGCACAAACAGTAATATCTCCACATTGCAAGGTGCAATTCTGAAATTTTTTGCTTTTTCCTGCTAATCCTGGCATGATAAAGAAGATTCAAAGGGAGTGAGATGCCAGCTCTTTTCATTCAGTCAGTAGCTTCAAACATTTCTGGTATATGAATAACGATGTTTTTCAATGGCAAAAATCAATGAATATTGTAAATGCACACACAGTAATTTCTCCGCATTGCAAGGTGCAATTCTGAAATTTTTTGCTTTTTCCTGCTAATCCTAGCATGATAAAGAAGATTCAAAGAGAGTGAGATGCCAGCTCCTTTCATTCAGTCAGTAGCTTCAAACATTTCTGGACGTTTTTCAATGGCAAAAATCAATGAATATTGTAAATGCACAAACAGAAATATCTCCACATTGCAAGGTGCAATTCTGAAATTTTTTGCTTTTTCCTGCTAATCCTGGCATGATAAAGAAGATTCAAAGAGAGTGAGATGCCAGCTCTTTTCATTCAGTCAGTAGCTTCAAACATTTCTGGTATATGAATAACATGTTTTTCAATGGCAAAAATCAATGAATATTGTAAATGCACAAACAGTAATATCTCCACATTGCAAGGTGCAATTCTGAAATTTTTTGCTTTTTCCTGCTAATCCTGGCATGATAAAGAAGATTCAAAGAGAGTGAGATGCCAGCTCTTTTCATTCAGTCAGTAGCTTCAAACATTTCTGGTATATGAATAACATGTTTTTCAATGGCAAAAATCAATGAATATTGTAAATGCACAAACAGTAATATCTCCACATTGCAAGGTGCAATTCTGAAATTTTTTGCTTTTTCCTGCTAATCCTGGCATGATAAAGAAGATTCAAAGAGAGTGAGATGCCAGCTCTTTTCATTCAGTCAGTAGCTTCAAACATTTCTGGTATATGAATAACATGATGTTTTTCAATGGCAAAAATCAATGAATATTGTAAATGCACACACAGTAATTTCTCCGCATTGCAAGGTGCAATTCTGAAATTTTTTGCTTTTTCCTACTAATCCTAGCATGATAAAGAAGATTCAATGAGAGTGAGATGCCAGCTCCTTTCATTCAGTCAGTAGCTTCAAACATTTCTGGACGTTTTTCAATGGCAAAAATCAATGAATATTGTAAATGCACAAACAGTAATATCTCCACATTGCAACATGCAATTCTGAAATTTTTTGCTTTTTCCTGCTAATCCTGGCATGATAAAGAAGATTCAAAGAGAGTGAGATGCCAGCTCTTTTCATTCAGTCAGTAGCTTCAAACATTTCTGGTATATGAATAACATGATGTTTTTCAATGGCAAAAATCAATGAATATTGTAAATGCACAAACAGTAATTTCTCCGCATTGCAAGGTGCAATTCTGAAATTTTTTGCTTTTTCCTGCTAATCCTAGCATGATAAAGAAGATTCAAAGAGAGTGAGATGCCAGCTCCTTTCATTCAGTCAGTAGCTTCAAACATTTCTGGACGTTTTTCAATGGCAAAAATCAATGAATATTGTAAATGCACAAACAGTAATATCTCCACATTGCAACGTGCAATTCTGAAATTTTTTGCTTTTTCCTGCTAATCCTGGCATGATAAAGAAGATTCAAAGAGAGTGAGATGCCAGCTCTTTTCATTCAGTCAGTAGCTTCAAACATTTCTGGTATATGAATAACGATGTTTTTCAATGGCAAAAATCAATGAATATTGTAAATGCACACATAGTAATTTCTCCGCATTGCAAGGTGCAATTCTGAAATTTTTTGCTTTTTCCTGCTAATCCTAGCATGATAAAGAAGATTCAAAGAGAGTGAGATGCCAGCTCCTTTCATTCAGTCAGTAGCTTCAAACATTTCTGGACGTTTTTCAATGGCAAAAATCAATGAATATTGTAAATGCACAAACAGTAATATCTCCACATTGCAAGGTGCAATTCTGAAATTTTTTGCTTTTTCCTGCTAATCCTGGCATGATAAAGAAGATTCAAAGAGAGTGAGATGCCAGCTCTTTTCATTCAGTCAGTAGCTTCAAACATTTCTGGTATATGAATAACATGTTTTTCAATGGCAAAAATCAATGAATATTGTAAATGCACAAACAGTAATATCTCCACATTGCAAGGTGCAATTCTGAAATTTTTTGCTTTTTCCTGCTAATCCTGGCATGATAAAGAAGATTCAAAGAGAGTGAGATGCCAGCTCTTTTCATTCAGTCAGTAGCTTCAAACATTTCTGGTATATGAATAACATGTTTTTCAATGGCAAAAATCAATGAATATTGTAAATGCACAAACAGTAATATCTCCACATTGCAAGGTGCAATTCTGAAATTTTTTGCTTTTTCCTGCTAATCCTGGCATGATAAAGAAGATTCAAAGAGAGTGAGATGCCAGCTCTTTTCATTCAGTCAGTAGCTTCAAACATTTCTGGTATATGAATAACATGATGTTTTTCAATGGCAAAAATCAATGAATATTGTAAATGCACACACAGTAATTTCTCCGCATTGCAAGGTGCAATTCTGAAATTTTTTGCTTTTTCCTGCTAATCCTAGCATGATAAAGAAGATTCAAAGAGAGTGAGATGCCAGCTCCTTTCATTCAGTCAGTAGCTTCAAACATTTCTGGACGTTTTTCAATGGCAAAAATCAATGAATATTGTAAATGCACAAACAGTAATATCTCCACATTGCAACGTGCAATTCTGAAATTTTTTGCTTTTTCCTGCTAATCCTGGCATGATAAAGAAGATTCAAGGAGAGTGAGATGCCAGCTCTTTTCATTCAGTCAGTAGCTTCAAACATTTCTGGTATATGAATAACATGATGTTTTTCAATGGCAAAAATCAATGAATATTGTAAATGCACAAAAAGTAATTTCTCCGCATTGCAAGGTGCAATTCTGAAATTTTTTGCTTTTTCCTGCTAATCCTAGCATGATAAAGAAGATTCAAAGAGAGTGAGATGCCAGCTCCTTTCATTCAGTCAGTAGCTTCAAACATTTCTGGACGTTTTTCAATGGCAAAAATCAATGAATATTGTAAATGCACAAACAGTAATATCTCCACATTGCAACGTGCAATTCTGAAATTTTTTGCTTTTTCCTGCTAATCCTGGCATGATAAAGAAGATTCAAAGAGAGTGAGATGCCAGCTCTTTTCATTCAGTCAGTAGCTTCAAACATTTCTGGTATATGAATAACATGATGTTTTTCAATGGCAAAAATCAATGAATATTGTAAATGCACAAACAGTAATTTCTCCGCATTGCAAGGTGCAATTCTGAAATTTTTTGCTTTTTCCTGCTAATCCTAGCATGATAAAGAAGATTCAAAGAGAGTGAGATGCCAGCTCCTTTCATTCAGTCAGTAGCTTCAAACATTTCTGGACGTTTTTCAATGGCAAAAATCAATGAATATTGTAAATGCACAAACAGTAATATCTCCACATTGCAACGTGCAATTCTGAAATTTTTTGCTTTTTCCTGCTAATCCTGGCATGATAAAGAAGATTCAAAGAGAGTGAGATGCCAGCTCTTTTCATTCAGTCAGTAGCTTCAAACATTTCTGGTATATGAATAACGATGTTTTTCAATGGCAAAAATCAATGAATATTGTAAATGCACACACAGTAATTTCTCCGCATTGCAAGGTGCAATTCTGAAATTTTTTGCTTTTTCCTGCTAATCCTAGCATGATAAAGAAGATTCAAAGAGAGTGAGATGCCAGCTCCTTTCATTCAGTCAGTAGCTTCAAACATTTCTGGACGTTTTTCAATGGCAAAAATCAATGAATATTGTAAATGCACAAACAGTAATATCTCCACATTGCAAGGTGCAATTCTGAAATTTTTTGCTTTTTCCTGCTAATCCTGGCATGATAAAGAAGATTCAAAGAGAGTGAGATGCCAGCTCTTTTCATTCAGTCAGTAGCTTCAAACATTTCTGGTATATGAATAACATGTTTTTCAATGGCAAAAATCAATGAATATTGTAAATGCACAAACAGTAATATCTCCACATTGCAAGGTGCAATTCTGAAATTTTTTGCTTTTTCCTGCTAATCCTGGCATGATAAAGAAGATTCAAAGAGAGTGAGATGCCAGCTCTTTTCATTCAGTCAGTAGCTTCAAACATTTCTGGTATATGAATAACATGTTTTTCAATGGCAAAAATCAATGAATATTGTAAATGCACACACAGTAATTTCTCCGCATTGCAAGGTGCAATTCTGAAATTTTTTGCTTTTTCCTGCTAATCCTAGCATGATAAAGAAGATTCAAAGAGAGTGAGATGCCAGCTCCTTTCATTCAGCCAGTAGCTTCAAACATTTCTGGACGTTTTTCAATGGCAAAAATCAATGAATATTGTAAATGCACAAACAGTAATATCTCCACATTGCAACGTGCAATTCTGAAATTTTTTGCTTTTTCCTGCTAATCCTGGCATGATAAAGAAGATTCAAGGAGAGTGAGATGCCAGCTCTTTTCATTCAGTCAGTAGCTTCAAACATTTCTGGTATATGAATAACATGATGTTTTTCAATGGCAAAAATCAATGAATATTGTAAATGCACAAAAAGTAATTTCTCCGCATTGCAAGGTGCAATTCTGAAATTTTTTGCTTTTTCCTGCTAATCCTAGCATGATAAAGAAGATTCAAAGAGAGTGAGATGCCAGCTCCTTTCATTCAGTCAGTAGCTTCAAACATTTCTGGACGTTTTTCAATGGCAAAAATCAATGAATATTGTAAATGCACAAACAGTAATATCTCCACATTGCAACGTGCAATTCTGAAATTTTTTGCTTTTTCCTGCTAATCCTGGCATGATAAAGAAGATTCAAAGAGAGTGAGATGCCAGCTCTTTTCATTCAGTCAGTAGCTTCAAACATTTCTGGTATATGAATAACATGATGTTTTTCAATGGCAAAAATCAATGAATATTGTAAATGCACAAACAGTAATTTCTCCGCATTGCAAGGTGCAATTCTGAAATTTTTTGCTTTTTCCTGCTAATCCTAGCATGATAAAGAAGATTCAAAGAGAGTGAGATGCCAGCTCCTTTCATTCAGTCAGTAGCTTCAAACATTTCTGGACGTTTTTCAATGGCAAAAATCAATGAATATTGTAAATGCACAAACAGTAATATCTCCACATTGCAACGTGTAATTCTGAAATTTTTTGCTTTTTCCTGCTAATCCTGGCATGATAAAGAAGATTCAAAGAGAGTGAGATGCCAGCTCTTTTCATTCAGTCAGTAGCTTCAAACATTTCTGGTATATGAATAACATGTTTTTCAATGGCAAAAATCAATGAATATTGTAAATGCACAAACAGTAATTTCTCCGCATTGCAAGGTGCAATTCTGAAATTTTTTGCTTTTTCCTGCTAATCCTAGCATGATAAAGAAGATTCAAAGAGAGTGAGATGCCAGCTCTTTTCATTCAGTCAGTAGCTTCAAACATTTCTGGTATATGAATAACATGTTTTTCAATGGCAAAAATCAATGAATATTGTAAATGCACACACAGTAATTTCTCCGCATTGCAAGGTGCAATTCTGAAATTTTTTGCTTTTTCCTGCTAATCCTAGCATGATAAAGAAGATTCAAAGAGAGTGAGATGTCAGCTCCTTTCATTCAGTCAGTAGCTTCAAACATTTCTGGACGTTTTTCAATGGCAAAAATCAATGAATATTGTAAATGCACAAACAGTAATATCTCCACATTTCAACGTGCAATTCTGACATTTTTTGCTTTTTCCTGCTCCTCTTAGCATGATAAAGAAGATTCAAAGAGAGTGAGATGCCAGCTCTTTTCATTCAGTCAGTAGCTTCAAACATTTCTGGTATATGAATAACATGATGTTTTTCAATGGCAAAAATCAATGAATATTGTAAATGCACAAACAGTAATTTCTCCGCATTGCAAGGTGCAATTCTGAAATTTTTTGCTTTTTCCTGCTAATCCTAGCATGATAAAGAAGATTCAAAGAGAGTGAGATGCCAGCTCCTTTCATTCAGTCAGTAGCTTCAAACATTTCTGGACGTTTTTCAATGGCAAAAATCAATGAATATTGTAAATGCGCAAACAGTAATATCTCCACATTGCAACGTGCAATTCTGAAATTTTTTGCTTTTTCCTGCTAATCCTGGCATGATAAAGAAGATTCAAAGAGAGTGAGATGCCAGCTCTTTTCATTCAGTCAGTAGCTTCAAACATTTCTGGTATATGAATAACATGATGTTTTTCAATGGCAAAAATCAATGAATATTGTAAATGCACAAACAGTAATTTCTCCGCATTGCAAGGTGCAATTCTGAAATTTTTTGCTTTTTCCTGCTAATCCTAGCATGATAAAGAAGATTCAAAGAGAGTGAGATGCCAGCTCCTTTCATTCAGTCAGTAGCTTCAAACATTTCTGGACATTTTTCAATGGCAAAAATCAATGAATATTGTAAATGCACAAACAGTAATATCTCCACATTGCAACGTGTAATTCTGAAATTTTTTGCTTTTTCCTGCTAATCCTGGCATGATAAAGAAGATTCAAAGAGAGTGAGATGCCAGCTCTTTTCATTCAGTCAGTAGCTTCAAACATTTCTGGTATATGAATAACATGTTTTTCAATGGCAAAAATCAATGAATATTGTAAATGCACAAACAGTAATTTCTCCACATTGCAAGGTGCAATTCTGAAATTTTTTGCTTTTTCCTGCTAATCCTAGCATGATAAAGAAGATTCAAAGAGAGTGAGATGCCAGCTCTTTTCATTCAGTCAGTAGCTTCAAACATTTCTGGTATATGAATAACATGTTTTTCAATGGCAAAAATCAATGAATATTGTAAATGCACACACAGTAATTTCTCCGCATTGCAAGGTGCAATTCTGAAATTTTTTGCTTTTTCCTGCTAATCCTAGCATGATAAAGAAGATTCAAAGAGAGTGAGATGCCAGCTCCTTTCATTCAGTCAGTAGCTTCAAACATTTCTGGACGTTTTTCAATGGCAAAAATCAATGAATATTGTGAATGCACAAACAGTAGTATCTCCACATTGCAAGGTGCAATTCTGACATTTTTTGCTTTTTCCTGCTCCTCTTAGCATGATAAAGAAGATTCAAAGAGAGTGAGATGCCAACTCTTTTCATTCAGTCAGTAGCTTCAAACAATTCTGGTATATGAATAACATGATGTTTTTCAATGGCAAAAATCAATGAATATTGTAAATGCACAAACAGTAATTTCTCCGCATTGCAAGGTGCAATTCTGAAATTTTTTGCTTTTTCCTGCTAATCCTAGCATGATAAAGAAGATTCAAAGAGAGTGAGATGCCAGCTCCTTTCATTCAGTCAGTAGCTTCAAACATTTCTGGACGTTTTTCAATGGCAAAAATCAATGAATATTGTAAATGCACAAACAGTAATATCTCCACATTGCAACGTGCAATTCTGAAATTTTTTGCTTTTTCCTGCTCCTCTTAGCATGATAAAAATGATTCAAAGAGAGTGAGATGCCAGCTCTTTTCATTCAGTCAGTAGCTTCAAACATTTCTGGTATATGAATAACATGATGTTTTTCAATGGCAAAAATCAATGAATATTGTAAATGCACAAACAGTAATATCTCCACATTGCAACGTGCAATTCTGAAATTTTTTGCTTTTTCCTGCTAATCCTGGCATGAAAAAGAAGATTCAAAGAGAGTGAGATGCCAGCTCTTTTCATTCAGTCAGTAGCTCCAAACATTTCTGGTATATGAATAACATGTTTTTCAATGGCAAAAATCAATGAATATTGTAAATGCACAAACAGTAATATCTCCACATTGCAACGTGCAATTCTGAAATTTTTTGCTTTTTCCTGCTCCTCTTAGCATGATAAAGAAGATTCAAAGAGAGTGAGATGCCAGCTCTTTTCATTCAGTCAGTAGCTTCAAACATTTCTGGACGTTTTTCAATGGCAAAAATCAATGAATATTGTAAATGCACAAACAGTAATATCTCCACATTGCAAGGTGCAATTCTGAAATTTTTTGCTTTTTCCTGCTAATCCTGGCATGATAAAGAAGATTCAAAGAGAGTGAGATGCCAGCTCTTTTCATTCAGTCAGTAGCTTCAAACATTTCTGGTATATGAATAACATGATGTTTTTCAATGGCAAAAATCAATGAATATTGTAAATGCACAAACAGTAATTTCTCCGCATTGCAAGGTGCAATTCTGAAATTTTTTGCTTTTTCCTGCTAATCCTAGCATGATAAAGAAGATTCAAAGAGAGTGAGATGCCAGCTCCTTTCATTCAGTCAGTAGCTTCAAACATTTCTGGACGTTTTTCAATGGCAAAAATCAATGAATATTGTAAATGCACAAACAGTAATATCTCCACATTGCAACGTGTAATTCTGAAATTTTTTGCTTTTTCCTGCTAATCCTGGCATGATAAAGAAGATTCAAAGAGAGTGAGATGCCAGCTCTTTTCATTCAGTCAGTAGCTTCAAACATTTCTGGTATATGAATAACATGTTTTTCAATGGCAAAAATCAATGAATATTGTAAATGCACAAACAGTAATTTCTCCGCATTGCAAGGTGCAATTCTGAAATTTTTTGCTTTTTCCTGCTAATCCTAGCATGATAAAGAAGATTCAAAGAGAGTGAGATGCCAGCTCTTTTCATTCAGTCAGTAGCTTCAAACATTTCTGGTATATGAATAACATGTTTTTCAATGGCAAAAATCAATGAATATTGTAAATGCACACACAGTAATTTCTCCGCATTGCAAGGTGCAATTCTGAAATTTTTTGCTTTTTCCTGCTAATCCTAGCATGATAAAGAAGATTCAAAGAGAGTGAGATGTCAGCTCCTTTCATTCAGTCAGTAGCTTCAAACATTTCATGACGTTTTTCAATGGCAAAAATCAATGAATATTGTAAATGCACAAACAGTAATATCTCCACATTTCAACGTGCAATTCTGACATTTTTTGCTTTTTCCTGCTCCTCTTAGCATGATAAAGAAGATTCAAAGAGAGTGAGATGCCAGCTCTTTTCATTCAGTCAGTAGCTTCAAACATTTCTGGTATATGAATAACATGATGTTTTTCAATGGCAAAAATCAATGAATATTGTAAATGCACAAACAGTAATTTCTCCGCATTGCAAGGTGCAATTCTGAAATTTTTTGCTTTTTCCTGCTAATCCTAGCATGATAAAGAAGATTCAAAGAGAGTGAGATGCCAGCTCCTTTCATTCAGTCAGTAGCTTCAAACATTTCTGGACGTTTTTCAATGGCAAAAATCAATGAATATTGTAAATGCACAAACAGTAATATCTCCACATTGCAACGTGCAATTCTGAAATTTTTTGCTTTTTCCTGCTAATCCTGGCATGATAAAGAAGATTCAAAGAGAGTGAGATGCCAGCTCTTTTCATTCAGTCAGTAGCTTCAAACATTTCTGGTATATGAATAACATGATGTTTTTCAATGGCAAAAATCAATGAATATTGTAAATGCACAAACAGTAATTTCTCCGCATTGCAAGGTGCAATTCTGAAATTTTTTGCTTTTTCCTGCTAATCCTAGCATGATAAAGAAGATTCAAAGAGAGTGAGATGCCAGCTCCTTTCATTCAGTCAGTAGCTTCAAACATTTCTGGACGTTTTTCAATGGCAAAAATCAATGAATATTGTAAATGCACAAACAGTAATATCTCCACATTGCAACGTGTAATTCTGAAATTTTTTGCTTTTTCCTGCTAATCCTGGCATGATAAAGAAGATTCAAAGAGAGTGAGATGCCAGCTCTTTTCATTCAGTCAGTAGCTTCAAACATTTCTGGTATATGAATAACATGTTTTTCAATGGCAAAAATCAATGAATATTGTAAATGCACAAACAGTAATTTCTCCACATTGCAAGGTGCAATTCTGAAATTTTTTGCTTTTTCCTGCTAATCCTAGCATGATAAAGAAGATTCAAAGAGAGTGAGATGCCAGCTCTTTTCATTCAGTCAGTAGCTTCAAACATTTCTGGTATATGAATAACATGTTTTTCAATGGCAAAAATCAATGAATATTGTAAATGCACACACAGTAATTTCTCCGCATTGCAAGGTGCAATTCTGAAATTTTTTGCTTTTTCCTGCTAATCCTAGCATGATAAAGAAGATTCAAAGAGAGTGAGATGCCAGCTCCTTTCATTCAGTCAGTAGCTTCAAACATTTCTGGACGTTTTTCAATGGCAAAAATCAATGAATATTGTGAATGCACAAACAGTAATATCTCCACATTGCAAGGTGCAATTCTGACATTTTTTGCTTTTTCCTGCTCCTCTTAGCATGATAAAAAAGATTCAAAGAGAGTGAGATGCCAGCTCTTTTCATTCAGTCAGTAGCTTCAAACAATTCTGGTATATGAATAACATGATGTTTTTCAATGGCAAAAATCAATGAATATTGTAAATGCACAAACAGTAATTTCTCCGCATTGCAAGGTGCAATTCTGAAATTTTTTGCTTTTTCCTGCTAATCCTAGCATGATAAAGAAGATTCAAAGAGAGTGAGATGCCAGCTCCTTTCATTCAGTCAGTAGCTTCAAACATTTCTGGACGTTTTTCAATGGCAAAAATCAATGAATATTGTAAATGCACAAACAGTAATATCTCCACATTGCAACGTGCAATTCTGAAATTTTTTGCTTTTTCCTGCTCCTCTTAGCATGATAAAAAAGATTCAAAGAGAGTGAGATGCCAGCTCTTTTCATTCAGTCAGTAGCTTCAAACATTTCTGGTATATGAATAACATGATGTTTTTCAATGGCAAAAATCAATGAATATTGTAAATGCACAAACATTAATATCTCCACATTGCAACGTGCAATTCTGAAATTTTTTGCTTTTTCCTGCTAATCCTGGCATGAAAAAGAAGATTCAAAGAGAGTGAGATGCCAGCTCTTTTCATTCAGTCAGTAGCTCCAAACATTTCTGGTATATGAATAACATGTTTTTCAATGGCAAAAATCAATGAATATTGTAAATGCACAAACAGTAATATCTCCACATTGCAACGTGCAATTCTGAAATTTTTTGCTTTTTCCTGCTCCTCTTAGCATGATAAAGAAGATTCAAAGAGAGTGAGATGCCAGCTCTTTTCATTCAGTCAGTAGCTTCAAACATTTCTGGACGTTTTTCAATGGCAAAAATCAATGAATATTGTAAATGCACAAACAGTAATATCTCCACATTGCAAGGTGCAATTCTGAAATTTTTTGCTTTTTCCTGCTAATCCTGGCATGATAAAGAAGATTCAAAGAGAGTGAGATGCCAGCTCTTTTCATTCAGTCAGTAGCTTCAAACATTTCTGGTATATGAATAACATGTTTTTCAATGGCAAAAATCAATGAATATTGTAAATGCACAAACAGTAATTTCTCCGCATTGCAAGGTGCAATTCTGAAATTTTTTGCTTTTTCCTGCTAATCCTAGCATGATAAAGAAGATTCAAAGAGAGTGAGATGCCAGATCCTTTCATTCAGTCAGTAGCTTCAAACATTTCTGGACGTTTTTCAATGGCAAAAATCAATGAATATTGTAAATGCACAAACAGTAATATCTCCACATTGCAAGGTGCAATTCTGAAATTTTTTGCTTTTTCCTGCTAATCCTGGCATGATAAAGAAGATTCAAAGAGAGTGAGATGCCAGCTCTTTTCATTCAGTCAGTAGCTTCAAACATTTCTGGTATATGAATAACATGTTTTTCAATGGCAAAAATCAATGAATATTGTAAATGCACAAACAGTAATATCTCCACATTGCAACGTGCAATTCTGAAATTTTTTGCTTTTTCCTGCTAATCCTGGCATGATAAAGAAGATTCAAAGAGAGTGAGATGCCAGCTCTTTTCATTCAGTCAGTAGCTTCAAACATTTCTGGTATATGAATAACATGATGTTTTTCAATGGCAAAAATCAATGAATATTGTAAATGCACACACAGTAATTTCTCCGCATTGCAAGGTGCAATTCTGAAATTTTTTGCTTTTTCCTGCTAATCCTAGCATGATAAAGAAGATTCAAAGAGAGTGAGATGCCAGCTCCTTTCATTCAGTCAGTAGCTTCAAACATTTCTGGACGTTTTTCAATGGCAAAAATCAATGAATATTGTAAATGCACAAACAGTAATATCTCCACATTGCAACGTGCAATTCTGAAATTTTTTGCTTTTTCCTGCTAATCCTGGCATGATAAAGAAGATTCAAAGAGAGGGAGATGCCAGCTCTTTTCATTCAGTCAGTAGCTTCAAACATTTCTGGTATATGAATAACATGTTTTTCAATGGCAAAAATCAATGAATATTGTAAATGCACAAACAGTAATTTCTCCGCATTGCAAGGTGCAATTCTGAAATTTTTTGCTTTTTCCTGCTAATCCTAGCATGATAAAGAAGATTCAAAGAGAGTGAGATGCCAGCTCTTTTCATTCAGTCAGTAGCTTCAAACATTTCTGGTATATGAATAACATGATGTTTTTCAATGGCAAAAATCAATGAATATTGTAAATGCACACACAGTAATTTCTCCGCATTGCAAGGTGCAATTCTGAAATTTTTTGCTTTTTCCTGCTAATCCTAGCATGATAAAGAAGATTCAAAGAGAGTGAGATGCCAGCTCCTTTCATTCAGTCAGTAGCTTCAAACATTTCTGGACGTTTTTCAATGGCAAAAATCAATGAATATTGTAAATGCACAAACAGTAATATCTCCACATTGCAACGTGCAATTCTGAAATTTTTTGCTTTTTCCTGCTAATCCTGGCATGATAAAGAAGATTCAAAGAGAGTGAGATGCCAGCTCTTTTCATTCAGTCAGTAGCTTCAAACATTTCTGGTATATGAATAACATGTTTTTCAATGGCAAAAATCAATGAATATTGTAAATGCACAAACAGTAATTTCTCCGCATTGCAAGGTGCAATTCTGAAATTTTTTGCTTTTTCCTGCTAATCCTAGCATGATAAAGAAGATTCAAAGAGAGTGAGATGCCAGCTCTTTTCATTCAGTCAGTAGCTTCAAACATTTCTGGTATATGAATAACATGTTTTTCAATGGCAAAAATCAATGAATATTGTAAATGCACACACAGTAATTTCTCCGCATTGCAAGGTGCAATTCTGAAATTTTTTGCTTTTTCCTGCTAATCCTAGCATGATAAAGAAGATTCAAAGAGAGTGAGATGCCAGCTCCTTTCATTCAGTCAGTAGCTTCAAACATTTCTGGACGTTTTTCAATGGCAAAAATCAATGAATATTGTAAATGCACAAACAGTAATATCTCCACATTGCAACGTGGAATTCTGAAATTTTTTGCTTTTTCCTGCTAATCCTGGCATGATAAAGAAGATTCAAAGAGAGTGAGATGCCAGCTCTTTTCATTCAGTCAGTAGCTTCAAACATTTCTGGTTTATGAATAACATGATGTTTTTCAATGGCAAAAATCAATGAATATTGTAAATGCACAAACAGTAATTTCTCCGCATTGCAAGGTGCAATTCTGAAATTTTTTGCTTTTTCCTGCTAATCCTAGCATGATAAAGAAGATTCAAAGAGAGTGAGATGCCAGCTCCTTTCATTCAGTCAGTAGCTTCAAACATTTCTGGACGTTTTTCAATGGCAAAAATCAATGAATATTGTAAATGCACAAACAGTAATATCTCCACATTGCAACGTGCAATTCTGAAATTTTTTGCTTTTTCCTGCTAATCCTGGCATGATAAAGAAGATTCAAAGAGAGTGAGATGCCAGCTCTTTTCATTCAGTCAGTAGCTTCAAACATTTCTGGTATATGAATAACATGATGTTTTTCAATGGCAAAAATCAATGAATATTGTAAATGCACAAACAGTAATTTCTCCGCATTGCAAGGTGCAATTCTGAAATTTTTTGCTTTTTCCTGCTAATCCTAGCATGATAAAGAAGATTCAAAGAGAGTGAGATGCCAGCTCCTTTCATTCAGTCAGTAGCTTCAAACATTTCTGGACGTTTTTCAATGGCAAAAATCAATGAATATTGTAAATGCACAAACAGTAATATCTCCACATTGCAACGTGTAATTCTGAAATTTTTTGCTTTTTCCTGCTAATCCTGGCATGATAAAGAAGATTCAAAGAGAGTGAGATGCCAGCTCTTTTCATTCAGTCAGTAGCTTCAAACATTTCTGGTATATGAATAACATGTTTTTCAATGGCAAAAATCAATGAATATTGTAAATGCACAAACAGTAATTTCTCCGCATTGCAAGGTGCAATTCTGAAATTTTTTGCTTTTTCCTGCTAATCCTAGCATGATAAAGAAGATTCAAAGAGAGTGAGATGCCAGCTCTTTTCATTCAGTCAGTAGCTTCAAACATTTCTGGTATATGAATAACATGTTTTTCAATGGCAAAAATCAATGAATATTGTAAATGCACACACAGTAATTTCTCCGCATTGCAAGGTGCAATTCTGAAATTGTTTGCTTTTTCCTGCTAATCCTAGCATGATAAAGAAGATTCAAAGAGAGTGAGATGCCAGCTCCTTTCATTCAGTCAGTAGCTTCAAACATTTCTGGACGTTTTTCAATGGCAAAAATCAATGAATATTGTAAATGCACAAACAGTAATATCTCCACATTGCAACGTGCAATTCTGACATTTTTTGCTTTTTCCTACTCCTCTTAGCATGATAAAGAAGATTCAAAGAGAGTGAGATGCCAGCTCTTTTCATTCAGTCAGTTGCTTCAAACATTTCTGGTATATGAATAACATGATGTTTTTCAATGGCAAAAATCAATGAATATTGTAAATGCACAAACAGTAATTTCTCCGCATTGCAAGGTGCAATTCTGAAATTTTTTGCTTTTTCCTGCTAATCCTAGCATGATAAAGAAGATTCAAAGAGAGTGAGATGCCAGCTCCTTTCATTCAGTCAGTAGCTTCAAACATTTCTGGACGTTTTTCAATGGCAAAAATCAATGAATATTGTAAATGCACAAACAGTAATATCTCCACATTGCAAGGTGCAATTCTGAAATTTTTTGCTTTTTCCTGCTAATCCTGGCATGATAAAGAAGATTCAAAGAGAGTGAGATGCCAGCTCTTTTCATTCAGTCAGTAGCTTCAAACATTTCTGGTATATGAATAACATGTTTTTCAATGGCAAAAATCAATGAATATTGTAAATGCACAAACAGTAATTTCTCCGCATTGCAAGGTGCAATTCTGAAATTTTTTGCTTTTTCCTGCTAATCCTAGCATGATAAAGAAGATTCAAAGAGAGTGAGATGCCAGCTCCTTTCATTCAGTCAGTAGCTTCAAACATTTCTGGACGTTTTTCAATGGCAAAAATCAATGAATATTGTAAATGCACAAACAGTAATATCTCCACATTGCAAGGTGCAATTCTGAAATTTTTTGCTTTTTCCTGCTAATCCTGGCATGATAAAGAAGATTCAAAGAGAGTGAGATGCCAGCTCTTTTCATTCAGTCAGTAGCTTCAAACATTTCTGGTATATGAATAACATGTTTTTCAATGGCAAAAATCAATGAATATTGTAAATGCACAAACAGTAATATCTCCACATTGCAACGTGCAATTCTGAAATTTTTTGCTTTTTCCTGCTAATCCTGGCATGATAAAGAAGATTCAAAGAGAGTGAGATGCCAGCTCTTTTCATTCAGTCAGTAGCTTCAAACATTTCTGGTATATGAATAACATGATGTTTTTCAATGGCAAAAATCAATGAATATTGTAAATGCACACACAGTAATTTCTCCGCATTGCAAGGTGCAATTCTGAAATTTTTTGCTTTTTCCTGCTAATCCTAGCATGATAAAGAAGATTCAAAGAGAGTGAGATGCCAGCTCCTTTCATTCAGTCAGTAGCTTCAAACATTTCTGGACGTTTTTCAATGGCAAAAATCAATGAATATTGTAAATGCACAAACAGTAATATCTCCACATTGCAACGTGCAATTCTGAAATTTTTTGCTTTTTCCTGCTAATCCTGGCATGATAAAGAAGATTCAAAGAGAGTGAGATACCAGCTCTTTTCATTCAGTCAGTAGCTTCAAACATTTCTGGTATATGAATAACATGTTTTTCAATGGCAAAAATCAATGAATATTGTAAATGCACAAACAGTAATATCTCCACATTGCAACGTGTAATTCTGAAATTTTTTGCTTTTTCCTGCTAATCCTGGCATGATAAAGAAGATTCAAAGAGAGTGAGATTCCAGCTCTTTTCATTCAGTCAGTAGCTTCAAACATTTCTGGTATATGAATAACATGTTTTTCAATGGCAAAAATCAATGAATATTGTAAATGCACAAACAGTAATTGCTCCGCATTGCAAGGTGCAATTCTGAAATTTTTTGCTTTTTCCTGCTAATCCTAGCATGATAAAGAAGATTCAAAGAGAGTGAGATGCCAGCTCTTTTCATTCAGTCAGTAGCTTCAAACATTTCTGGTATATGAATAACATGTTTTTCAATGGCAAAAATCAATGAATATTGTAAATGCACACACAGTAATTTCTCCGCATTGCAAGGTGCAATTCTGAAATTTTTTGCTTTTTCCTGCTAATCCTAGCATGATAAAGAAGATTCAAAGAGAGTGAGATGCCAGCTCCTTTCATTCAGTCAGTAGCTTCAAACATTTCTGGGCGTTTTTCAATGGCAAAAATCAATGAATATTGTAAATGCACAAACAGTAATATCTCCACATTGCAACGTGCAATTCTGACATTTTTTGCTTTTTCCTGCTCCTCTTAGCATGATAAAGAAGATTCAAAGAGAGTGAGATGCCAGCTCTTTTCATTCAGTCAGTAGCTTCAAACATTTCTGGTATATGAATAACATGTTTTTCAATGGCAAAAATCAATGAATATTGTAAATGCACAAACAGTAATTTCTCCGCATTGCAAGGTGCAATTCTGAAATTTTTTGCTTTTTCCTGCTAATCCTAGCATGATAAAGAAGATTCAAAGAGAGTGAGATGCCAGCTCTTTTCATTCAGTCAGTAGCTTCAAACATTTCTGGTATATGAATAACATGTTTTTCAATGGCAAAAATCAATGAATATTGTAAATGCACACACAGTAATTTCTCCGCATTGCAAGGTGCAATTCTGAAATTTTTTGCTTTTTCCTGCTAATCCTAGCATGATAAAGAAGATTCAAAGAGAGTGAGATGCCAGCTCCTTTCATTCAGTCAGTAGCTTCAAACATTTCTGGACGTTTTTCAATGGCAAAAATCAATGAATATTGTAAATGCACAAACAGTAATATCTCCACATTGCAACGTGGAATTCTGAAATTTTTTGCTTTTTCCTGCTAATCCTGGCATGATAAAGAAGATTCAAAGAGAGTGAGATGCCAGCTCTTTTCATTCAGTCAGTAGCTTCAAACATTTCTGGTTTATGAATAACATGATGTTTTTCAATGGCAAAAATCAATGAATATTGTAAATGCACAAACAGTAATTTCTCCGCATTGCAAGGTGCAATTCTGAAATTTTTTGCTTTTTCCTGCTAATCCTAGCATGATAAAGAAGATTCAAAGAGAGTGAGATGCCAGCTCCTTTCATTCAGTCAGTAGCTTCAAACATTTCTGGACGTTTTTCAATGGCAAAAATCAATGAATATTGTAAATGCACAAACAGTAATATCTCCACATTGCAACGTGCAATTCTGAAATTTTTTGCTTTTTCCTGCTAATCCTGGCATGATAAAGAAGATTCAAAGAGAGTGAGATGCCAGCTCTTTTCATTCAGTCAGTAGCTTCAAACATTTCTGGTATATGAATAACATGATGTTTTTCAATGGCAAAAATCAATGAATATTGTAAATGCACAAACAGTAATTTCTCCGCATTGCAAGGTGCAATTCTGAAATTTTTTGCTTTTTCCTGCTAATCCTAGCATGATAAAGAAGATTCAAAGAGAGTGAGATGCCAGCTCCTTTCATTCAGTCAGTAGCTTCAAACATTTCTGGACGTTTTTCAATGGCAAAAATCAATGAATATTGTAAATGCACAAACAGTAATATCTCCACATTGCAACGTGTAATTCTGAAATTTTTTGCTTTTTCCTGCTAATCCTGGCATGATAAAGAAGATTCAAAGAGAGTGAGATGCCAGCTCTTTTCATTCAGTCAGTAGCTTCAAACATTTCTGGTATATGAATAACATGTTTTTCAATGGCAAAAATCAATGAATATTGTAAATGCACAAACAGTAATTTCTCCGCATTGCAAGGTGCAATTCTGAAATTTTTTGCTTTTTCCTGCTAATCCTAGCATGATAAAGAAGATTCAAAGAGAGTGAGATGCCAGCTCTTTTCATTCAGTCAGTAGCTTCAAACATTTCTGGTATATGAATAACATGTTTTTCAATGGCAAAAATCAATGAATATTGTAAATGCACACACAGTAATTTCTCCGCATTGCAAGGTGCAATTCTGAAATTGTTTGCTTTTTCCTGCTAATCCTAGCATGATAAAGAAGATTCAAAGAGAGTGAGATGCCAGCTCCTTTCATTCAGTCAGTAGCTTCAAACATTTCTGGACGTTTTTCAATGGCAAAAATCAATGAATATTGTAAATGCACAAACAGTAATATCTCCACATTGCAACGTGCAATTCTGACATTTTTTGCTTTTTCCTACTCCTCTTAGCATGATAAAGAAGATTCAAAGAGAGTGAGATGCCAGCTCTTTTCATTCAGTCAGTTGCTTCAAACATTTCTGGTATATGAATAACATGATGTTTTTCAATGGCAAAAATCAATGAATATTGTAAATGCACAAACAGTAATTTCTCCGCATTGCAAGGTGCAATTCTGAAATTTTTTGCTTTTTCCTGCTAATCCTAGCATGATAAAGAAGATTCAAAGAGAGTGAGATGCCAGCTCCTTTCATTCAGTCAGTAGCTTCAAACATTTCTGGACGTTTTTCAATGGCAAAAATCAATGAATATTGTAAATGCACAAACAGTAATATCTCCACATTGCAAGGTGCAATTCTGAAATTTTTTGCTTTTTCCTGCTAATCCTGGCATGATAAAGAAGATTCAAAGAGAGTGAGATGCCAGCTCTTTTCATTCAGTCAGTAGCTTCAAACATTTCTGGTATATGAATAACATGTTTTTCAATGGCAAAAATCAATGAATATTGTAAATGCACAAACAGTAATTTCTCCGCATTGCAAGGTGCAATTCTGAAATTTTTTGCTTTTTCCTGCTAATCCTAGCATGATAAAGAAGATTCAAAGAGAGTGAGATGCCAGCTCCTTTCATTCAGTCAGTAGCTTCAAACATTTCTGGACGTTTTTCAATGGCAAAAATCAATGAATATTGTAAATGCACAAACAGTAATATCTCCACATTGCAAGGTGCAATTCTGAAATTTTTTGCTTTTTCCTGCTAATCCTGGCATGATAAAGAAGATTCAAAGAGAGTGAGATGCCAGCTCTTTTCATTCAGTCAGTAGCTTCAAACATTTCTGGTATATGAATAACATGTTTTTCAATGGCAAAAATCAATGAATATTGTAAATGCACAAACAGTAATATCTCCACATTGCAACGTGCAATTCTGAAATTTTTTGCTTTTTCCTGCTAATCCTGGCATGATAAAGAAGATTCAAAGAGAGTGAGATGCCAGCTCTTTTCATTCAGTCAGTAGCTTCAAACATTTCTGGTATATGAATAACATGATGTTTTTCAATGGCAAAAATCAATGAATATTGTAAATGCACACACAGTAATTTCTCCGCATTGCAAGGTGCAATTCTGAAATTTTTTGCTTTTTCCTGCTAATCCTAGCATGATAAAGAAGATTCAAAGAGAGTGAGATGCCAGCTCCTTTCATTCAGTCAGTAGCTTCAAACATTTCTGGACGTTTTTCAATGGCAAAAATCAATGAATATTGTAAATGCACAAACAGTAATATCTCCACATTGCAACGTGCAATTCTGAAATTTTTTGCTTTTTCCTGCTAATCCTGGCATGATAAAGAAGATTCAAAGAGAGTGAGATACCAGCTCTTTTCATTCAGTCAGTAGCTTCAAACATTTCTGGTATATGAATAACATGTTTTTCAATGGCAAAAATCAATGAATATTGTAAATGCACAAACAGTAATATCTCCACATTGCAACGTGTAATTCTGAAATTTTTTGCTTTTTCCTGCTAATCCTGGCATGATAAAGAAGATTCAAAGAGAGTGAGATTCCAGCTCTTTTCATTCAGTCAGTAGCTTCAAACATTTCTGGTATATGAATAACATGTTTTTCAATGGCAAAAATCAATGAATATTGTAAATGCACAAACAGTAATTGCTCCGCATTGCAAGGTGCAATTCTGAAATTTTTTGCTTTTTCCTGCTAATCCTAGCATGATAAAGAAGATTCAAAGAGAGTGAGATGCCAGCTCTTTTCATTCAGTCAGTAGCTTCAAACATTTCTGGTATATGAATAACATGTTTTTCAATGGCAAAAATCAATGAATATTGTAAATGCACACACAGTAATTTCTCCGCATTGCAAGGTGCAATTCTGAAATTTTTTGCTTTTTCCTGCTAATCCTAGCATGATAAAGAAGATTCAAAGAGAGTGAGATGCCAGCTCCTTTCATTCAGTCAGTAGCTTCAAACATTTCTGGGCGTTTTTCAATGGCAAAAATCAATGAATATTGTAAATGCACAAACAGTAATATCTCCACATTGCAACGTGCAATTCTGACATTTTTTGCTTTTTCCTGCTCCTCTTAGCATGATAAAGAAGATTCAAAGAGAGTGAGATGCCAGCTCTTTTCATTCAGTCAGTAGCTTCAAACATTTCTGGTATATGAATAACATGATGTTTTTCAATGGCAAAAATCAATGAATATTGTAAATGCACAAACAGTAATTTCTCCGCATTGCAAGGTGCAATTCTGAAATTTTTTGCTTTTTCCTGCTAATCCTAGCATGATAAAGAAGATTCAAAGAGAGTGAGATGCCAGCTCCTTTCATTCAGTCAGTAGCTTCAAACATTTCTGGACGTTTTTCAATGGCAAAAATCAATGAATATTGTAAATGCACAAACAGTAATATCTCCACATTGCAAGGTGCAATTCTGAAATTTTTTGCTTTTTCCTGCTAATCCTGGCATGATAAAGAAGATTCAAAGAGAGTGAGATGCCAGCTCTTTTCATTCAGTCAGTAGCTTCAAACATTTCTGGTATATGAATAACATGTTTTTCAATGGCAAAAATCAATGAATATTGTAAATGCACAAACAGTAATTTCTCCGCATTGCAAGGTGCAATTCTGAAATTTTTTGCTTTTTCCTGCTAATCCTAGCATGATAAAGAAGATTCAAAGAGAGTGAGATGCCAGCTCCTTTCATTCAGTCAGTAGCTTCAAACATTTCTGGACGTTTTTCAATGGCAAAAATCAATGAATATTGTAAATGCACAAACAGTAATATCTCCACATTGCAAGGTGCAATTCTGAAATTTTTTGCTTTTTCCTGCTAATCCTGGCATGATAAAGAAGATTCAAAGAGAGTGAGATGCCAGCTCTTTTCATTCAGTCAGTAGCTTCAAACATTTCTGGTATATGAATAACATGATGTTTTTCAATGGTAAAAATCAATGAATATTGTAAATGCACACACAGTAATTTCTCCGCATTGCAAGGTGCAATTCTGAAATTTTTTGCTTTTTCCTGCTAATCCTAGCATGATAAAGAAGATTCAAAGAGAGTGAGATGCCAGCTCCTTTCATTCAGTCAGTAGCTTCAAACATTTCTGGACGTTTTTCAATGGCAAAAATCAATGAATATTGTAAATGCACAAACAGTAATATCTCCACATTGCAACGTGCAATTCTGAAATTTTTTGCTTTTTCCTGCTAATCCTGGCATGATAAAGAAGATTCAAAGAGAGTGAGATGCCAGCTCTTTTCATTCAGTCAGTAGCTTCAAACATTTCTGGTATATGAATAACATGTTTTTCAATGGCAAAAATCAATGAATATTGTAAATGCACAAACAGTAATTTCTCCGCATTGCAAGGTGCAATTCTGAAATTTTTTGCTTTTTCCTGCTAATCCTAGCATGATAAAGAAGATTCAAAGAGAGTGAGATGCCAGCTCTTTTCATTCAGTCAGTAGCTTCAAACATTTCTGGTATATGAATAACATGATGTTTTTCAATGGCAAAAATCAATGAATATTGTAAATGCACACACAGTAATTTCTCCGCATTGCAAGGTGCAATTCTGAAATTTTTTGCTTTTTCCTGCTAATCCTAGCATGATAAAGAAGATTCAAAGAGAGTGAGATGCCAGCTCCTTTCATTCAGTCAGTAGCTTCAAACATTTCTGGATGTTTTTCAATGGCAAAAATCAATGAATATTGTAAATGCACAAACAGTAATATCTCCACATTGCAACGTGCAATTCTGAAATTTTTTGCTTTTTCCTGCTAATCCTGGCATGATAAAGAAGATTCAAAGAGAGTGAGATGCCAGCTCTTTTCATTCAGTCAGTAGCTTCAAACATTTCTGGTATATGAATAACATGATGTTTTTCAATGGCAAAAATCAATGAATATTGTAAATGCACAAACAGTAATTTCTCCGCATTGCAAGGTGCAATTCTGAAATTTTTTGCTTTTTCCTGCTAATCCTAGCATGATAAAGAAGATTCAAAGAGAGTGAGATGCCAGCTCCTTTCATTCAGTCAGTAGCTTCAAACATTTCTGGACGTTTTTCAATGGCAAAAATCAATGAATATTGTAAATGCACAAACAGTAATATCTCCACATTGCAACGTGCAATTCTGAAATTTTTTGCTTTTTCCTGCTAATCCTGGCATGATAAAGAAGATTCAAAGAGAGTGAGATGCCAGCTCTTTTCATTCAGTCAGTAGCTTCAAACATTTCTGGTATATGAATAACATGATGTTTTTCAATGGCAAAAATCAATGAATATTGTAAATGCACAAACAGTAATTTCTCCGCATTGCAAGGTGCAATTCTGAAATTTTTTGCTTTTTCCTGCTAATCCTAGCATGATAAAGAAGATTCAAAGAGAGTGAGATGCCAGCTCCTTTCATTCAGTCAGTAGCTTCAAACATTTCTGGACGTTTTTCAATGGCAAAAATCAATGAATATTGTAAATGCACAAACAGTAATATCTCCACATTGCAACGTGTAATTCTGAAATTTTTTGCTTTTTCCTGCTAATCCTGGCATGATAAAGAAGATTCAAAGAGAGTGAGATGCCAGCTCTTTTCATTCAGTCAGTAGCTTCAAACATTTCTGGTATATGAATAACATGTTTTTCAATGGCAAAAATCAATGAATATTGTAAATGCACAAACAGTAATTTCTCCGCATTGCAAGGTGCAATTCTGAAATTTTTTGCTTTTTCCTGCTAATCCTAGCATGATAAAGAAGATTCAAAGAGAGTGAGATGCCAGCTCTTTTCATTCAGTCAGTAGCTTCAAACATTTCTGGTATATGAATAACATGTTTTTCAATGGCAAAAATCAATGAATATTGTAAATGCACACACAGTAATTTCTCCGCATTGCAAGGTGCAATTCTGAAATTTTTTGCTTTTTCCTGCTAATCCTAGCATGATAAAGAAGATTCAAAGAGAGTGAGATGCCAGCTCCTTTCATTCAGTCAGTAGCTTCAAACATTTCTGGACGTTTTTCAATGGCAAAAATCAATGAATATTGTAAATGCACAAAAAGTAATATCTCCACATTGCAACGTGCAATTCTGACATTTTTTGCTTTTTCCTGCTCCTCTTAGCATGATAAAGAAGATTCAAAGAGAGTGAGATGCCAGCTCTTTTCATTCAGTCAGTAGCTTCAAACATTTCTGGTATATGAATAACATGATGTTTTTCAATGGCAAAAATCAATGAATATTGTAAATGCACAAACAGTAATTTCTCCGCATTGCAAGGTGCAATTCTGAAATTTTTTGCTTTTTCCTGCTAATCCTAGCATGATAAAGAAGATTCAAAGAGAGTGAGATGCCAGCTCCTTTCATTCAGTCAGTAGCTTCAAACATTTCTGGACGTTTTTAAATGGCAAAAATCAATGAATATTGTAAATGCACAAACAGTAATATCTCCACATTGCAACGTGCAATTCTGAAATTTTTTGCTTTTTCCTGCTCCTCTTAGCATGATAAAGAAGATTAAAAGAGAGTGAGATGCCAGCTCTTTTCATTCAGTCAGTAGCTTCAAACATTTCTGGTATATGAATAACATGATGTTTTTCAATGGCAAAAATCAATGAATATTGTAAATGCACAAACAGTAATATCTCCACATTGCAACGTGCAATTCTGAAATTTTTTGCTTTTTCCTGCTAATCCTGGCATGAAAAAGAAGATTCAAAGAGAGTGAGATGCCAGCTCTTTTCATTCAGTCAGTAGCTTCAAACATTTCTGGTATATGAATAACATGTTTTTCAATGGCAAAAATCAATGAATATTGTAAATGCACAAACAGTAATATCTCCACATTGCAACGTGCAATTCTGAATTTTTTTGCTTTTTCCTGCTCCTCTTAGCATGATAAAGAAGATTCAAAGAGAGTGAGATGCCAGCTCTTTTCATTCAGTCAGTAGCTTCAAACATTTCTGGACGTTTTTCAATGGCAAAAATCAATGAATATTGTAAATGCACAAACAGTAATATCTCCACATTGCAAGGTGCAATTCTGAAATTTTTTGCTTTTTCCTGCTAATCCTGGCATGATAAAGAAGATTCAAAGAGAGTGAGATGCCAGCTCTTTTCATTCAGTCAGTAGCTTCAAACATTTCTGGTATATGAATAACATGTTTTTCAATGGCAAAAATCAATGAATATTGTAAATGCACAAACAGTAATTTCTCCGCATTGCAAGGTGCAATTCTGAAATTTTTTGCTTTTTCCTGCTAATCCTAGCATGATAAAGAAGATTCAAAGAGAGTGAGATGCCAGCTCCTTTCATTCAGTCAGTAGCTTCAAACATTTCTGGACGTTTTTCAATGGCAAAAATCAATGAATATTGTAAATGCACAAACAGTAATATCTCCACATTGCAAGGTGCAATTCTGAAATTTTTTGCTTTTTCCTGCTAATCCTGGCATGATAAAGAAGATTCAAAGAGAGTGAGATGCCAGCTCTTTTCATTCAGTCAGTAGCTTCAAACATTTCTGGTATATGAATAACATGTTTTTCAATGGCAAAAATCAATGAATATTGTAAATGCACAAACAGTAATATCTCCACATTGCAACGTGCAATTCTGAAATTTTTTGCTTTTTCCTGCTAATCCTAGCATGATAAAGAAGATTCAAAGAGAGTGAGATGCCAGCTCCTTTCATTCAGTCAGTAGCTTCAAACATTTCTGGATGTTTTTCAATGGCAAAAATCAATGAATATTGTAAATGCACAAACAGTAATATCTCCACATTGCAACGTGCAATTCTGAAATTTTTTGCTTTTTCCTGCTAATCCTGGCATGATAAAGAAGATTCAAAGAGAGTGAGATGCCAGCTCTTTTCATTCAGTCAGTAGCTTCAAACATTTCTGGTATATGAATAACATGATGTTTTTCAATGGCAAAAATCAATGAATATTGTAAATGCACAAACAGTAATTTCTCCGCATTGCAAGGTGCAATTCTGAAATTTTTTGCTTTTTCCTGCTAATCCTAGCATGATAAAGAAGATTCAAAGAGAGTGAGATGCCAGCTCCTTTCATTCAGTCAGTAGCTTCAAACATTTCTGGACGTTTTTCAATGGCAAAAATCAATGAATATTGTAAATGCACAAACAGTAATATCTCCACATTGCAACGTGTAATTCTGAAATTTTTTGCTTTTTCCTGCTAATCCTGGCATGATAAAGAAGATTCAAAGAGAGTGAGATGCCAGCTCTTTTCATTCAGTCAGTAGCTTCAAACATTTCTGGTATATGAATAACATGTTTTTCAATGGCAAAAATCAATGAATATTGTAAATGCACAAACAGTAATTTCTCCGCATTGCAAGGTGCAATTCTGAAATTTTTTGCTTTTTCCTGCTAATCCTAGCATGATAAAGAAGATTCAAAGAGAGTGAGATGCCAGCTCTTTTCATTCAGTCAGTAGCTTCAAACATTTCTGGTATATGAATAACATGTTTTTCAATGGCAAAAATCAATGAATATTGTAAATGCACACACAGTAATTTCTCCGCATTGCAAGGTGCAATTCTGAAATTTTTTGCTTTTTCCTGCTAATCCTAGCATGATAAAGAAGATTCAAAGAGAGTGAGATGCCAGCTCCTTTCATTCAGTCAGTAGCTTCAAACATTTCTGGACGTTTTTCAATGGCAAAAATCAATGAATATTGTAAATGCACAAAAAGTAATATCTCCACATTGCAACGTGCAATTCTGACATTTTTTGCTTTTTCCTGCTCCTCTTAGCATGATAAAGAAGATTCAAAGAGAGTGAGATGCCAGCTCTTTTCATTCAGTCAGTAGCTTCAAACATTTCTGGAATATGAATAACATGATGTTTTTCAATGGCAAAAATCAATGAATATTGTAAATGCACAAACAGTAATTTCTCCGCATTGCAAGGTGCAATTCTGAAATTTTTTGCTTTTTCCTGCTAATCCTAGCATGATAAAGAAGATTCAAAGAGAGTGAGATGCCAGCTCCTTTCATCATTCAGTAGCTTCAAACATTTCTGGACGTTTTTAAATGGCAAAAATCAATGAATATTGTAAATGCACAAACAGTAATATCTCCACATTGCAACGTGCAATTCTGAAATTTTTTGCTTTTTCCTGCTCCTCTTAGCATGATAAAGAAGATTAAAAGAGAGTGAGATGCCAGCTCTTTTCATTCAGTCAGTAGCTTCAAACATTTCTGGTATATGAATAACATGATGTTTTTCAATGGCAAAAATCAATGAATATTGTAAATGCACAAACAGTAATATCTCCACATTGCAACGTGCAATTCTGAAATTTTTTGCTTTTTCCTGCTAATCCTGGCATGAAAAAGAAGATTCAAAGAGAGTGAGATGCCAGCTCTTTTCATTCAGTCAGTAGCTTCAAACATTTCTGGTATATGAATAACATGTTTTTCAATGGCAAAAATCAATGAATATTGTAAATGCACAAACAGTAATATCTCCACATTGCAACGTGCAATTCTGAATTTTTTTGCTTTTTCCTGCTCCTCTTAGCATGATAAAGAAGATTCAAAGAGAGTGAGATGCCAGCTCTTTTCATTCAGTCAGTAGCTTCAAACATTTCTGGACGTTTTTCAATGGCAAAAATCAATGAATATTGTAAATGCACAAACAGTAATATCTCCACATTGCAAGGTGCAATTCTGAAATTTTTTGCTTTTTCCTGCTAATCCTGGCATGATAAAGAAGATTCAAAGAGAGTGAGATGCCAGCTCTTTTCATTCAGTCAGTAGCTTCAAACATTTCTGGTATATGAATAACATGTTTTTCAATGGCAAAAATCAATGAATATTGTAAATGCACAAACAGTAATTTCTCCGCATTGCAAGGTGCAATTCTGAAATTTTTTGCTTTTTCCTGCTAATCCTAGCATGATAAAGAAGATTCAAAGAGAGTGAGATGCCAGCTCCTTTCATTCAGTCAGTAGCTTCAAACATTTCTGGACGTTTTTCAATGGCAAAAATCAATGAATATTGTAAATGCACAAACAGTAATATCTCCACATTGCAAGGTGCAATTCTGAAATTTTTTGCTTTTTCCTGCTAATCCTGGCATGATAAAGAAGATTCAAAGAGAGTGAGATGCCAGCTCTTTTCATTCAGTCAGTAGCTTCAAACATTTCTGGTATATGAATAACATGTTTTTCAATGGCAAAAATCAATGAATATTGTAAATGCACAAACAGTAATATCTCCACATTGCAACGTGCAATTCTGAAATTTTTTGCTTTTTCCTGCTAATCCTAGCATGATAAAGAAGATTCAAAGAGAGTGAGATGCCAGCTCCTTTCATTCAGTCAGTAGCTTCAAACATTTCTGGATGTTTTTCAATGGCAAAAATCAATGAATATTGTAAATGCACAAACAGTAATATCTCCACATTGCAACGTGCAATTCTGAAATTTTTTGCTTTTTCCTGCTAATCCTGGCATGATAAAGAAGATTCAAAGAGAGTGAGATGCCAGCTCTTTTCATTCAGTCAGTAGCTTCAAACATTTCTGGTATATGAATAACATGCTGTTTTTCAATGGCAAAAATCAATGAATATTGTAAATGCACAAACAGTAATTTCTCCGCATTGCAAGGTGCAATTCTGAAATTTTTTGCTTTTTCCTGCTAATCCTAGCATGATAAAGAAGATTCAAAGAGAGTGAGATGCCAGCTCCTTTCATTCAGTCAGTAGCTTCAAACATTTCTGGACGTTTTTCAATGGCAAAAATCAATGAATATTGTAAATGCACAAACAGTAATATCTCCACATTGCAACGTGCAATTCTGAAATTTTTTGCTTTTTCCTGCTAATCCTGGCATGATAAAGAAGATTCAAAGAGAGTGAGATGCCAGCTCTTTTCATTCAGTCAGTAGCTTCAAACATTTCTGGTATATGAATAACATGATGTTTTTCAATGGCAAAAATCAATGAATATTGTAAATGCACAAACAGTAATTTCTCCGCATTGCAAGGTGCAATTCTGAAATTTTTTGCTTTTTCCTGCTAATCCTAGCATGATAAAGAAGATTCAAAGAGAGTGAGATGCCAGCTCCTTTCATTCAGTCAGTAGCTTCAAACATTTCTGGACGTTTTTCAATGGCAAAAATCAATGAATATTGTAAATGCACAAACAGTAATATCTCCACATTGCAACGTGTAATTCTGAAATTTTTTGCTTTTTCCTGCTAATCCTGGCATGATAAAGAAGATTCAAAGAGAGTGAGATGCCAGCTCTTTTCATTCAGTCAGTAGCTTCAAACATTTCTGGTATATGAATAACATGTTTTTCAATGGCAAAAATCAATGAATATTGTAAATGCACAAACAGTAATTTCTCCGCATTGCAAGGTGCAATTCTGAAATTTTTTGCTTTTTCCTGCTAATCCTAGCATGATAAAGAAGATTCAAAGAGAGTGAGATGCCAGCTCTTTTCATTCAGTCAGTAGCTTCAAACATTTCTGGTATATGAATAACATGTTTTTCAATGGCAAAAATCAATGAATATTGTAAATGCACACACAGTAATTTCTCCGCATTGCAAGGTGCAATTCTGAAATTTTTTGCTTTTTCCTGCTAATCCTAGCATGATAAAGAAGATTCAAAGAGAGTGAGATGCCAGCTCCTTTCATTCAGTCAGTAGCTTCAAACATTTCTGGACGTTTTTCAATGGCAAAAATCAATGAATATTGTAAATGCACAAAAAGTAATATCTCCACATTGCAACGTGCAATTCTGACATTTTTTGCTTTTTCCTGCTCCTCTTAGCATGATAAAGAAGATTCAAAGAGAGTGAGATGCCAGCTCTTTTCATTCAGTCAGTAGCTTCAAACATTTCTGGAATATGAATAACATGATGTTTTTCAATGGCAAAAATCAATGAATATTGTAAATGCACAAACAGTAATATCTCCACATTGCAACGTGCAATTCTGAATTTTTTTGCTTTTTCCTGCTCCTCTTAGCATGATAAAGAAGATTCAAAGAGAGTGAGATGCCAGCTCTTTTCATTCAGTCAGTAGCTTCAAACATTTCTGGACGTTTTTCAATGGCAAAAATCAATGAATATTGTAAATGCACAAACAGTAATATCTCCACATTGCAAGGTGCAATTCTGAAATTTTTTGCTTTTTCCTGCTAATCCTGGCATGATAAAGAAGATTCAAAGAGAGTGAGATGCCAGCTCTTTTCATTCAGTCAGTAGCTTCAAACATTTCTGGTATATGAATAACATGTTTTTCAATGGCAAAAATCAATGAATATTGTAAATGCACAAACAGTAATTTCTCCGCATTGCAAGGTGCAATTCTGAAATTTTTTGCTTTTTCCTGCTAATCCTAGCATGATAAAGAAGATTCAAAGAGAGTGAGATGCCAGCTCCTTTCATTCAGTCAGTAGCTTCAAACATTTCTGGACGTTTTTCAATGGCAAAAATCAATGAATATTGTAAATGCACAAACAGTAATATCTCCACATTGCAAGGTGCAATTCTGAAATTTTTTGCTTTTTCCTGCTAATCCTGGCATGATAAAGAAGATTCAAAGAGAGTGAGATGCCAGCTCTTTTCATTCAGTCAGTAGCTTCAAACATTTCTGGTATATGAATAACATGTTTTTCAATGGCAAAAATCAATGAATATTGTAAATGCACAAACAGTAATATCTCCACATTGCAACGTGCAATTCTGAAATTTTTTGCTTTTTCCTGCTAATCCTGGCATGATAAAGAAGATTCAAAGAGAGTGAGATGCCAGCTCTTTTCATTCAGTCAGTAGCTTCAAACATTTCTGGTATATGAATAACATGATGTTTTTCAATGGCAAAAATCAATGAATATTGTAAATGCACACACAGTAATTTCTCGGCATTGCAAGGTGCAATTCTGAAATTTTTTGCTTTTTCCTGCTAATCCTTGCATGATAAAGAAGATTCAAAGAGAGTGAGATGCCAGCTCCTTTCATTCAGTCAGTAGCTTCAAACATTTCTGGACGTTTTTCAATGGCAAAAATCATTGAATATTGTAAATGCACAAACAGTAATATCTCCACATTGCAACGTGCAATTCTGAAATTTTTTGCTTTTTCCTGCTAATCCTGGCATGATAAAGAAGATTCAAAGAGAGTGAGATGCCAGCTCTTTTCATTCAGTCAGTAGCTTCAAACATTTCTGGTATATGAATAACATGATGTTTTTCAATGGCAAAAATCAATGAATATTGTAAATGCACAAACAGTAATTTCTCCGCATTGCAAGGTGCAATTCTGAAATTTTTTGCTTTTTCCTGCTAATCCTAGCATGATAAAGAAGATTCAAAGAGAGTGAGATGCCAGCTCCTTTCATTCAGTCAGTAGCTTCAAACATTTCTGGACGTTTTTCAATGGCAAAAATCAATGAATATTGTAAATGCACAAACAGTAATATCTCCACATTGCAACGTGCAATTCTGAAATTTATTGCTTTTTCCTGCTAATCCTGGCATGATAAAGAAGATTCAAAGAGAGTGAGATGCCAGCTCTTTTCATTCAGTCAGTAGCTTCAAACATTTCTGGTATATGAATAACATGTTTTTCAATGGCAAAAATCAATGAATATTGTAAATGCACAAACAGTAATTTCTCCGCATTGCAAGGTGCAATTCTGAAATTTTTTGCTTTTTCCTTCTAATCCTAGCATGATAAAGAAGATTCAAAGAGAGTGAGATGCCAGCTCTTTTCATTCAGTCAGTAGCTTCAAACATTTCTGGTATATGAATAACATGTTTTTCAATGGCAAAAATCAATGAATATTGTAAATGCACACAAAGTAATTTCTCCGCATTGCAAGGTGCAATTCTGAAATTTTTTGCTTTTTCCTGCTAATCCTAGCTTGATAAAGAAGATTCAAAGAGAGTGAGATGCCAGCTCCTTTCATTCAGTCAGTAGCTTCAAACATTTCTGGACGTTTTTCAATGGCAAAAATCAATGAATATTGTAAATGCACAAAAAGTAATATCTCCACATTGCAACGTGCAATTCTGAAATTTTTTGCTTTTTCCTGGTCCTCTTAGCATGATAAAGAAGATTCAAAGAGAGTGAGATGCCAGCTCTTTTCATTCAGTCAGTAGCTTCAAACATTTCTGGTATATGAATAACATGATGTTTTTCAATGGCAAAAATCAATGAATATTGTAAATGCACAAACAGTAATTTCTCCGCATTGCAAGGTGCAATTCTGAAATTTTTTGCTTTTTCCTGCTAATCCTAGCATGATAAAGAAGATTCAAAGAGAGTGAGATGCCAGCTCCTTTCATTCAGTCAGTAGCTTCAAACATTTCTGGACGTTTTTCAATGGCAAAAATCAATGAATATTGTAAATGCACAAACAGTAATATCTCCACATTGCAACGTGGAATTCTGAAATTTTTTGCTTTTTCCTGCTCCTCTTAGCATGATAAAGAAGATTCAAAGAGAGTGAGATGCCAGCTCTTTTCATTCAGTCAGTAGCTTCAAACATTTCTGGTATATGAATAACATGATGTTTTTCAATGGCAAAAATCAATGAATATTGTAAATGCACAAACAGTAATTTCTCCGCATTGCAAGGTGCAATTCTGAAATTTTTTGCTTTTTCCTGCTAATCCTAGCATGATAAAGAAGATTCAAAGAGAGTGAGATGCCAGCTCCTTTCATTCAGTCAGTAGCTTCAAACATTTCTGGACGTTTTTCAATGGCAAAAATCAATGAATATTGTAAATGCACAAACAGTAATATCTCCACATTGCAACGTGCAATTCTGAAATTTTTTGCTTTTTCCTGCTAATCCTGGCATGATAAAGAAGATTCAAAGAGAGTGAGATGCCAGCTCTTTTCATTCAGTCAGTAGCTTCAAACATTTCTGGTATATGAATAACATGTTTTTCAATGGCAAAAATCAATGAATATTGTAAATGCACAAACAGTAATATCTCCACATTGCAACGTGCAATTCTGAAATTTTTTGCTTTTTCCTGCTCCTCTTAGCATGATAAAGAAGATTCAAAGAGAGTGAGATGCCAGCTCTTTTCATTCAGTCAGTAGCTTCAAACATTTCTGGACGTTTTTCAATGGCAAAAATCAATGAATATTGTAAATGCACAAACAGTAATATCTCCACATTGCAAGGTGCAATTCTGAAACTTTTTGCTTTTTCCTGCTAATCCTGGCATGATAAAGAAGATTCAAAGAGAGTGAGATGCCAGCTCTTTTCATTCAGTCAGTAGCTTCAAACATTTCTGGTATATGAATAACATGTTTTTCAATGGCAAAAATCAATGAATATTGTAAATGCACAAACAGTAATTTCTCCGCATTGCAAGGTGCAATTCTGAAATTGTTTGCTTTTTCCTGCTAATCCTAGCATGATAAAGAAGATTCAAAGAGAGTGAGATGCCAGCTCTTTTCATTCAGTCAGTAGCTTCAAACATTTCTGGTATATGAATAACATGTTTTTCAATGGCAAAAATCAATGAATATTGTAAGTGCACAAACAGTAATATCTCCACATTGCAACGTGCAATTCTGAAATTTTTTGCTTTTTCCTCCTCCTCTTAGCATGATAAAGAAGATTCAAAGAGAGTGAGATGCCAGCTCTTTTCATTCAGTCATTAGCTTCAAACATTTCTGGACGTTTTTCAATGGCAAAAATCAATGAATATTGTAAATGCACAAACAGTAATTTCTCCGCATTGCAAGGTGCAATTCTGAAATTTTTTGCTTTTTCCTGCTAATCCTGGCATGATAAAGAAGATTCAAAGAGAGTGAGATGCCAGCTCTTTTCATTCAGTCAGTAGCTTCAAACATTTCTGGTATATGAATAACATGTTTTTCAATGGCAAAAATCAATGAATATTGTAAATGCACAAACAGTAATTTCTCCGCATTGCAAGGTGCAATTCTGAAATTTTTTGCTTTTTCCTGCTAATCCTAGCATGATAAAGAAGATTCAAAGAGAGTGAGATGCCAGCTCTTTTCATTCAGTCAGTAGCTTCAAACATTTCTGGTATATGAATAACATGTTTTTCAATGGCAAAAATCAATGAATATTGTAAATGCACACACAGTAATTTCTCCGCATTGCAAGGTGCAATTCTGAAATTTTTTGCTTTTTCCTGCTAATCCTAGCATGATAAAGAAGATTCAAAGAGAGTGAGATGCCAGCTCCTTTCATTCAGTCAGTAGCTTCAAACATTTCTGGACGTTTTTCAATGGCAAAAATCAATGAATATTGTAAATGCACAAACAGTAATATCTCCACATTGCAACGTGCAATTCTGAAATTTTTTGCTTTTTCCTGCTCCTCTTAGCATGATAAAGAAGATTCAAAGAGAGTGAGATGCCAGCTCTTTTCATTCAGTCAGTAGCTTCAAACATTTCTGGTATATGAATAACATGATGTTTTTCAATGGCAAAAATCAATGAATATTGTAAATGCACAAACAGTAATTTCTCCGCATTGCAAGGTGCAATTCTGAAATTTTTTGCTTTTTCCTGCTAATCCTAGCATGATAGAGAAGATTCAAAGAGAGTGAGATGCCAGCTCCTTTCATTCAGTCAGTAGCTTCAAACATTTCTGGACGTTTTTCAATGGCAAAAATCAATGAATATTGTAAATGCACAAACAGTAATATCTCCACATTGCAAGGTGCAATTCTGAAACTTTTTGCTTTTTCCTGCTAATCCTGGCATGATAAAGAAGATTCAAAGAGAGTGAGATGCCAGCTCTTTTCATTCAGTCAGTAGCTTCAAACATTTCTGGTATATGAATAACATGTTTTTCAATGGCAAAAATCAATGAATATTGTAAATGCACAAACAGTAATTTCTCCGCATTGCAAGGTGCAATTCTGAAATTTTTTGTTTTCCTGCTAATCCTAGCATGATAAAGAAGATTCAAAGAGAGTGAGATGCCAGCTCTTTTCATTCAGTCAGTAGCTTCAAACATTTCTGGACGTTTTTCAATGGCAAAAATCAATGAATATTGTAAATGCACAAACAGTAATATCTCCACATTGCAACGTGCAATTCTGAAATTTATTGCTTTTTCCTGCTAATCCTGGCATGATAAAGAAGATTCAAAGAGAGTGAGATGCCAGCTCTTTTCATTCAGTCAGTAGCTTCAAACATTTCTGGTATATGAATAACATGTTTTTCAATGGCAAAAATCAATGAATATTGTAAATGCACAAACAGTAATTTCTCCGCATTGCAAGGTGCAATTCTGAAATTTTTTGCTTTTTCCTTCTAATCCTAGCATGATAAAGAAGATTCAAAGAGAGTGAGATGCCAGCTCTTTTCATTCAGTCAGTAGCTTCAAACATTTCTGGTATATGAATAACATGTTTTTCAATGGCAAAAATCAATGAATATTGTAAATGCACAAACAGTAATTTCTCCGCATTGCAAGGTGCAATTCTGAAATTTTTTGTTTTCCTGCTAATCCTAGCATGATAAAGAAGATTCAAAGAGAGTGAGATGCCAGCTCTTTTCATTCAGTCAGTAGCTTCAAACATTTCTGGACGTTTTTCAATGGCAAAAATCAATGAATATTGTAAATGCACAAACAGTAATATCTCCACATTGCAACGTGCAATTCTGAAATTTATTGCTTTTTCCTGCTAATCCTGGCATGATAAAGAAGATTCAAAGAGAGTGAGATGCCAGCTCTTTTCATTCAGTCAGTAGCTTCAAACATTTCTGGTATATGAATAACATGTTTTTCAATGGCAAAAATCAATGAATATTGTAAATGCACAAACAGTAATTTCTCCGCATTGCAAGGTGCAATTCTGAAATTTTTTGCTTTTTCCTTCTAATCCTAGCATGATAAAGAAGATTCAAAGAGAGTGAGATGCCAGCTCTTTTCATTCAGTCAGTAGCTTCAAACATTTCTGGTATATGAATAACATGTTTTTCAATGGCAAAAATCAATGAATATTGTAAATGCACACAAAGTAATTTCTCCGCATTGCAAGGTGCAATTCTGAAATTTTTTGCTTTTTCCTGCTAATCCTAGCATGATAAAGAAGATTCAAAGAGAGTGAGATGCCAGCTCCTTTCATTCAGTCAGTAGCTTCAAACATTTCTGGACGTTTTTCAATGGCAAAAATCAATGAATATTGTAAATGCACAAACAGTAATATCTCCACATTGCAACGTGCAATTCTGAAATTTTTTGCTTTTTCCTGCTAATCCTGGCATGATAAAGAAGATTCAAAGAGAGTGAGATGCCAGCTCTTTTCATTCAGTCAGTAGCTTCAAACATTTCTGGTATATGAATAACATGTTTTTCAATGGCAAAAATCAATGAATATTGTAAATGCACAAACAGTAATATCTCCACATTGCAACGTGCAATTCTGAAATTTTTTGCTTTTTCCTGCTCCTCTTAGCATGATAAAGAAGATTCAAAGAGAGTGAGATGCCAGCTCTTTTCATTCAGTCAGTAGCTTCAAACATTTCTGGACGTTTTTCAATGGCAAAAATCAATGAATATTGTAAATGCACAAACAGTAATATCTCCACATTGCAAGGTGCAATTCTGAAACTTTTTGCTTTTTCCTGCTAATCCTGGCATGATAAAGAAGATTCAAAGAGAGTGAGATGCCAGCTCTTTTCATTCAGTCAGTAGCTTCAAACATTTCTGGTATATGAATAACATGTTTTTCAATGGCAAAAATCAATGAATATTGTAAATGCACAAACAGTAATTTCTCCGCATTGCAAGGTGCAATTCTGAAATTGTTTGCTTTTTCCTGCTAATCCTAGCATGATAAAGAAGATTCAAAGAGAGTGAGATGCCAGCTCTTTTCATTCAGTCAGTAGCTTCAAACATTTCTGGTATATGAATAACATGTTTTTCAATGGCAAAAATCAATGAATATTGTAAGTGCACAAACAGTAATATCTCCACATTGCAACGTGCAATTCTGAAATTTTTTGCTTTTTCCTCCTCCTCTTAGCATGATAAAGAAGATTCAAAGAGAGTGAGATGCCAGCTCTTTTCATTCAGTCATTAGCTTCAAACATTTCTGGACGTTTTTCAATGGCAAAAATCAATGAATATTGTAAATGCACAAACAGTAATTTCTCCGCATTGCAAGGTGCAATTCTGAAATTTTTTGCTTTTTCCTGCTAATCCTGGCATGATAAAGAAGATTCAAAGAGAGTGAGATGCCAGCTCTTTTCATTCAGTCAGTAGCTTCAAACATTTCTGGTATATGAATAACATGTTTTTCAATGGCAAAAATCAATGAATATTGTAAATGCACAAACAGTAATTTCTCCGCATTGCAAGGTGCAATTCTGAAATTTTTTGCTTTTTCCTGCTAATCCTAGCATGATAAAGAAGATTCAAAGAGAGTGAGATGCCAGCTCTTTTCATTCAGTCAGTAGCTTCAAACATTTCTGGTATATGAATAACATGTTTTTCAATGGCAAAAATCAATGAATATTGTAAATGCACACACAGTAATTTCTCCGCATTGCAAGGTGCAATTCTGAAATTTTTTGCTTTTTCCTGCTAATCCTAGCATGATAAAGAAGATTCAAAGAGAGTGAGATGCCAGCTCCTTTCATTCAGTCAGTAGCTTCAAACATTTCTGGACGTTTTTCAATGGCAAAAATCAATGAATATTGTAAATGCACAAACAGTAATATCTCCACATTGCAACGTGCAATTCTGAAATTTTTTGCTTTTTCCTGCTCCTCTTAGCATGATAAAGAAGATTCAAAGAGAGTGAGATGCCAGCTCTTTTCATTCAGTCAGTAGCTTCAAACATTTCTGGTATATGAATAACATGATGTTTTTCAATGGCAAAAATCAATGAATATTGTAAATGCACAAACAGTAATTTCTCCGCATTGCAAGGTGCAATTCTGAAATTTTTTGCTTTTTCCTGCTAATCCTAGCATGATAGAGAAGATTCAAAGAGAGTGAGATGCCAGCTCCTTTCATTCAGTCAGTAGCTTCAAACATTTCTGGACGTTTTTCAATGGCAAAAATCAATGAATATTGTAAATGCACAAACAGTAATATCTCCACATTGCAAGGTGCAATTCTGAAACTTTTTGCTTTTTCCTGCTAATCCTGGCATGATAAAGAAGATTCAAAGAGAGTGAGATGCCAGCTCTTTTCATTCAGTCAGTAGCTTCAAACATTTCTGGTATATGAATAACATGTTTTTCAATGGCAAAAATCAATGAATATTGTAAATGCACAAACAGTAATTTCTCCGCATTGCAAGGTGCAATTCTGAAATTTTTTGTTTTCCTGCTAATCCTAGCATGATAAAGAAGATTCAAAGAGAGTGAGATGCCAGCTCTTTTCATTCAGTCAGTAGCTTCAAACATTTCTGGACGTTTTTCAATGGCAAAAATCAATGAATATTGTAAATGCACAAACAGTAATATCTCCACATTGCAACGTGCAATTCTGAAATTTATTGCTTTTTCCTGCTAATCCTGGCATGATAAAGAAGATTCAAAGAGAGTGAGATGCCAGCTCTTTTCATTCAGTCAGTAGCTTCAAACATTTCTGGTATATGAATAACATGTTTTTCAATGGCAAAAATCAATGAATATTGTAAATGCACAAACAGTAATTTCTCCGCATTGCAAGGTGCAATTCTGAAATTTTTTGCTTTTTCCTTCTAATCCTAGCATGATAAAGAAGATTCAAAGAGAGTGAGATGCCAGCTCTTTTCATTCAGTCAGTAGCTTCAAACATTTCTGGTATATGAATAACATGTTTTTCAATGGCAAAAATCAATGAATATTGTAAATGCACAAACAGTAATTTCTCCGCATTGCAAGGTGCAATTCTGAAATTTTTTGTTTTCCTGCTAATCCTAGCATGATAAAGAAGATTCAAAGAGAGTGAGATGCCAGCTCTTTTCATTCAGTCAGTAGCTTCAAACATTTCTGGACGTTTTTCAATGGCAAAAATCAATGAATATTGTAAATGCACAAACAGTAATATCTCCACATTGCAACGTGCAATTCTGAAATTTATTGCTTTTTCCTGCTAATCCTGGCATGATAAAGAAGATTCAAAGAGAGTGAGATGCCAGCTCTTTTCATTCAGTCAGTAGCTTCAAACATTTCTGGTATATGAATAACATGTTTTTCAATGGCAAAAATCAATGAATATTGTAAATGCACAAACAGTAATTTCTCCGCATTGCAAGGTGCAATTCTGAAATTTTTTGCTTTTTCCTTCTAATCCTAGCATGATAAAGAAGATTCAAAGAGAGTGAGATGCCAGCTCTTTTCATTCAGTCAGTAGCTTCAAACATTTCTGGTATATGAATAACATGTTTTTCAATGGCAAAAATCAATGAATATTGTAAATGCACACAAAGTAATTTCTCCGCATTGCAAGGTGCAATTCTGAAATTTTTTGCTTTTTCCTGCTAATCCTAGCTTGATAAAGAAGATTCAAAGAGAGTGAGATGCCAGCTCCTTTCATTCAGTCAGTAGCTTCAAACATTTCTGGACGTTTTTCAATGGCAAAAATCAATGAATATTGTAAATGCACAAAAAGTAATATCTCCACATTGCAACGTGCAATTCTGAAATTTTTTGCTTTTTCCTGGTCCTCTTAGCATGATAAAGAAGATTCAAAGAGAGTGAGATGCCAGCTCTTTTCATTCAGTCAGTAGCTTCAAACATTTCTGGTATATGAATAACATGATGTTTTTCAATGGCAAAAATCAATGAATATTGTAAATGCACAAACAGTAATTTCTCCGCATTGCAAGGTGCAATTCTGAAATTTTTTGCTTTTTCCTGCTAATCCTAGCATGATAAAGAAGATTCAAAGAGAGTGAGATGCCAGCTCCTTTCATTCAGTCAGTAGCTTCAAACATTTCTGGACGTTTTTCAATGGCAAAAATCAATGAATATTGTAAATGCACAAACAGTAATATCTCCACATTGCAACGTGGAATTCTGAAATTTTTTGCTTTTTCCTGCTCCTCTTAGCATGATAAAGAAGATTCAAAGAGAGTGAGATGCCAGCTCTTTTCATTCAGTCAGTAGCTTCAAACATTTCTGGTATATGAATAACATGATGTTTTTCAATGGCAAAAATCAATGAATATTGTAAATGCACAAACAGTAATTTCTCCGCATTGCAAGGTGCAATTCTGAAATTTTTTGCTTTTTCCTGCTAATCCTAGCATGATAAAGAAGATTCAAAGAGAGTGAGATGCCAGCTCCTTTCATTCAGTCAGTAGCTTCAAACATTTCTGGACGTTTTTCAATGGCAAAAATCAATGAATATTGTAAATGCACAAACAGTAATATCTCCACATTGCAACGTGCAATTCTGAAATTTTTTGCTTTTTCCTGCTAATCCTGGCATGATAAAGAAGATTCAAAGAGAGTGAGATGCCAGCTCTTTTCATTCAGTCAGTAGCTTCAAACATTTCTGGTATATGAATAACATGTTTTTCAATGGCAAAAATCAATGAATATTGTAAATGCACAAACAGTAATATCTCCACATTGCAACGTGCAATTCTGAAATTTTTTGCTTTTTCCTGCTCCTCTTAGCATGATAAAGAAGATTCAAAGAGAGTGAGATGCCAGCTCTTTTCATTCAGTCAGTAGCTTCAAACATTTCTGGACGTTTTTCAATGGCAAAAATCAATGAATATTGTAAATGCACAAACAGTAATATCTCCACATTGCAAGGTGCAATTCTGAAACTTTTTGCTTTTTCCTGCTAATCCTGGCATGATAAAGAAGATTCAAAGAGAGTGAGATGCCAGCTCTTTTCATTCAGTCAGTAGCTTCAAACATTTCTGGTATATGAATAACATGTTTTTCAATGGCAAAAATCAATGAATATTGTAAATGCACAAACAGTAATTTCTCCGCATTGCAAGGTGCAATTCTGAAATTGTTTGCTTTTTCCTGCTAATCCTAGCATGATAAAGAAGATTCAAAGAGAGTGAGATGCCAGCTCTTTTCATTCAGTCAGTAGCTTCAAACATTTCTGGTATATGAATAACATGTTTTTCAATGGCAAAAATCAATGAATATTGTAAGTGCACAAACAGTAATATCTCCACATTGCAACGTGCAATTCTGAAATTTTTTGCTTTTTCCTCCTCCTCTTAGCATGATAAAGAAGATTCAAAGAGAGTGAGATGCCAGCTCTTTTCATTCAGTCATTAGCTTCAAACATTTCTGGACGTTTTTCAATGGCAAAAATCAATGAATATTGTAAATGCACAAACAGTAATTTCTCCGCATTGCAAGGTGCAATTCTGAAATTTTTTGCTTTTTCCTGCTAATCCTGGCATGATAAAGAAGATTCAAAGAGAGTGAGATGCCAGCTCTTTTCATTCAGTCAGTAGCTTCAAACATTTCTGGTATATGAATAACATGTTTTTCAATGGCAAAAATCAATGAATATTGTAAATGCACAAACAGTAATTTCTCCGCATTGCAAGGTGCAATTCTGAAATTTTTTGCTTTTTCCTGCTAATCCTAGCATGATAAAGAAGATTCAAAGAGAGTGAGATGCCAGCTCTTTTCATTCAGTCAGTAGCTTCAAACATTTCTGGTATATGAATAACATGTTTTTCAATGGCAAAAATCAATGAATATTGTAAATGCACACACAGTAATTTCTCCGCATTGCAAGGTGCAATTCTGAAATTTTTTGCTTTTTCCTGCTAATCCTAGCATGATAAAGAAGATTCAAAGAGAGTGAGATGCCAGCTCCTTTCATTCAGTCAGTAGCTTCAAACATTTCTGGACGTTTTTCAATGGCAAAAATCAATGAATATTGTAAATGCACAAACAGTAATATCTCCACATTGCAACGTGCAATTCTGAAATTTTTTGCTTTTTCCTGCTCCTCTTAGCATGATAAAGAAGATTCAAAGAGAGTGAGATGCCAGCTCTTTTCATTCAGTCAGTAGCTTCAAACATTTCTGGTATATGAATAACATGATGTTTTTCAATGGCAAAAATCAATGAATATTGTAAATGCACAAACAGTAATTTCTCCGCATTGCAAGGTGCAATTCTGAAATTTTTTGCTTTTTCCTGCTAATCCTAGCATGATAAAGAAGATTCAAAGAGAGTGAGATGCCAGCTCCTTTCATTCAGTCAGTAGCTTCAAACATTTCTGGACGTTTTTCAATGGCAAAAATCAATGAATATTGTAAATGCACAAACAGTAATATCTCCACATTGCAAGGTGCAATTCTGAAACTTTTTGCTTTTTCCTGCTAATCCTGGCATGATAAAGAAGATTCAAAGAGAGTGAGATGCCAGCTCTTTTCATTCAGTCAGTAGCTTCAAACATTTCTGGTATATGAATAACATGTTTTTCAATGGCAAAAATCAATGAATATTGTAAATGCACAAACAGTAATTTCTCCGCATTGCAAGGTGCAATTCTGAAATTTTTTGTTTTCCTGCTAATCCTAGCATGATAAAGAAGATTCAAAGAGAGTGAGATGCCAGCTCTTTTCATTCAGTCAGTAGCTTCAAACATTTCTGGACGTTTTTCAATGGCAAAAATCAATGAATATTGTAAATGCACAAACAGTAATATCTCCACATTGCAAGGTGCAATTCTGAAATTTTTTGCTTTTTCCTGCTAATCCTGGCATGATAAAGAAGATTCAAAGAGAGTGAGATGCCAGCTCTTTTCATTCAGTCAGTAGCTTCAAACATTTCTGGTATATGAATAACATGTTTTTCAATGGCAAAAATCAATGAATATTGTAAATGCACAAACAGTAATATCTCCACATTGCAACGTGCAATTCTGAAATTTTTTGCTTTTTCCTACTCCTCTTAGCATGATAAAGAAGATTCAAAGAGAGTGAGATGCCAGCTCTTTTCATTCAGTCAGTAGCTTCAAACATTTCTGGACGTTTTTCAATGGCAAAAATCAATGAATATTGTAAATGCATAAACAGTAATTTCTCCGCATTGCAAGGTGCAATTCTGAAATTTTTTGCTTTTTCCTGCTAATCCTAGCATGATAAAGAAGATTCAAAGAGAGTGAGATGCCAGCTCCTTTCATTCAGTCAGTAGCTTCAAACATTTCTGGACGTTTTTCAATGGCAAAAATCAATGAATATTGTAAATGCACAAACAGTAATATCTCCACATTGCAACGTGCAATTCTGACATTTTTTGCTTTTTCCTGCTAATCCTGGCATGATAAAGAAGATTCAAAGAGAGTGAGATGCCAGCTCTTTTCATTCAGTCAGTAGCTTCAAACATTTCTGGTATATGAATAACATGTTTTTCAATGGCAAAAATCAATGAATATTGTAAATGCACAAACAGTAATTTCTCCGCATTGCAAGGTGCAATTCTGAAATTTTTTGCTTTTTCCTGCTAATCCTAGCATGATAAAGAAGATTCAAAGAGAGTGAGATGCCAGCTCCTTTCATTCAGTCAGTAGCTTCAAACATTTCTGGACGTTTTTCAATGGCAAAAATCAATGAATATTGTAAATGCACAAACAGTAATATCTCCACATTGCAAGGTGCAATTCTGAAATTTTTTGCTTTTTCCTGCTAATCCTAGCATGATAAAGAAGATTCAAAGAGAGTGAGATGCCAGCTCCTTTCATTCAGTCAGTAGCTTCAAACATTTCTGGACGTTTTTCAATGGCAAAAATCAATGAATATTGTAAATGCACAAAGAGTAATATCTCCACATTGCAACGTGCAATTCTGAAATTTTTTGCTTTTTCCTGCTAATCCTGGCATGATAAAGAAGATTCAAAGAGAGTGAGATGCCAGCTCTTTTCATTCAGTCAGTAGCTTCAAACATTTCTGGTATATGAATAACATGTTTTTCAATGGCAAAAATCAATGAATATTGTAAATGCACAAACAGTAATATCTCCACATTGCAAGGTGCAATTCTGAAATTTTTTGCTTTTTCCTGCTAATCCTGGCATGATAAAGAAGATTCAAAGAGAGTGAGATGCCAGCTCTTTTCATTCAGTCAGTAGCTTCAAACATTTCTGGTATATGAATAACATGATGTTTTTCAATGGCAAAAATCAATGAATATTGTAAATGCACACACAGTAATTTCTCCGCGTTGCAAGGTGCAATTCTGAAATTTTTTGCTTTTTCCTGCTAATCCTAGCATGATAAAGAAGATTCAAAGAGAGTGAGATGCCAGCTCCTTTCATTCAGTCAGTAGCTTCAAACATTTCTGGACGTTTTTCAATGGCAAAAATCAATGAATATTGTAAATGCACAAACAGTAATATCTCCACATTGCAAGGTGCAATTCTGAAATTTTTTGCTTTTTCCTGCTAATCCTGGCATGATAAAGAAGATTCAAAGAGAGTGAGATGCCAGCTCTTTTCATTCAGTCAGTAGCTTCAAACATTTCTGGACGTTTTTCAATGGCAAAAATCAATGAATATTGTAAATGCACAAACAGTAATATCTCCACATTGCAAGGTGCAATTCTGAAATTTTTTGCTTTTTCCTGCTAATCCTGGCATGATAAAGAAGATTCAAAGAGAGTGAGATGCCAGCTCTTTTCATTCAGTCAGTAGCTTCAAACATTTCTGGTATATGAATAACATGTTTTTCAATGGCAAAAATCAATGAATATTGTAAATGCACAAACAGTAATTTCTCCGCATTGCAAGGTGCAATTCTGAAATTTTTTGCTTTTTCCTGCTAATCCTAGCATGATAAAGAAGATTCAAAGAGAGTGAGATGCCAGCTCCTTTCATTCAGTCAGTAGCTTCAAACATTTCTGGACGTTTTTCAATGGCAAAAATCAATGAATATTGTAAATGCACAAACAGTAATATCTCCACATTGCAAGGTGCAATTCTGAAATTTTTTGCTTTTTCCTGCTAATCCTAGCATGATAAAGAAGATTCAAAGAGAGTGAGATGCCAGCTCCTTTCATTCAGTCAGTAGCTTCAAACATTTCTGGACGTTTTTCAATGGCAAAAATCAATGAATATTGTAAATGCACAAACAGTAATATCTCCACATTGCAACGTGCAATTCTGAAATTTTTTGCTTTTTCCTGCTAATCCTGGCATGATAAAGAAGATTCAAAGAGAGTGAGATGCCAGCTCTTTTCATTCAGTCAGTAGCTTCAAACATTTCTGGTATATGAATAACATGTTTTTCAATGGCAAAAATCAATGAATATTGTAAATGCACAAACAGTAATATCTCCACATTGCAAGGTGCAATTCTGAAATTTTTTGCTTTTTCCTGCTAATCCTGGCATGATAAAGAAGATTCAAAGAGAGTGAGATGCCAGCTCTTTTCATTCAGTCAGTAGCTTCAAACATTTCTGGTATATGAATAACATGATGTTTTTCAATGGCAAAAATCAATGAATATTGTAAATGCACACACAGTAATTTCTCCGCGTTGCAAGGTGCAATTCTGAAATTTTTTGCTTTTTCCTGCTAATCCTAGCATGATAAAGAAGATTCAAAGAGAGTGAGATGCCAGCTCCTTTCATTCAGTCAGTAGCTTCAAACATTTCTGGACGTTTTTCAATGGCAAAAATCAATGAATATTGTAAATGCACAAACAGTAATATCTCCACATTGCAACGTGCAATTCTGAAATTTTTTGCTTTTTCCTGCTAATCCTGGCATGATAAAAAAGATTCAAAGAGAGTGAGATGCCAGCTCTTTTCATTCAGTCAGTAGCTTCAAACATTTCTGGTATATGAATAACATTATGTTTTTCAATGGCAAAAATCAATGAATATTGTAAATGCACAAACAGTAATTTCTCCGCATTGCAAGGTGCAATTCTGAAATTTTTTGCTTTTTCCTGCTAATCCTAGCATGATAAAGAAGATTCAAAGAGAGTGAGATGCCAGCTCCTTTCATTCAGTCAGTAGCTTCAAACATTTCTGGACGTTTTTCAATGGCAAAAATCAATGAATATTGTAAATGCACAAACAGTAATATCTCCACATTGCAACGTGCAATTCTGAAATTTTTTGCTTTTTCCTGCTAATCCTGGCATGATAAAGAAGATTCAAAGAGAGTGAGATGCCAGCTCTTTTCATTCAGTCAGTAGCTTCAAACATTTCTGGTATATGAATAACGATGTTTTTCAATGGCAAAAATCAATGAATATTGTAAATGCACAAACAGTAAATTCTCCGCATTGCAAGGTGCAATTCTGAAATTTTTTGCTTTTTCCTGCTAATCCTAGCATGATAAAGAAGATTCAAAGAGAGTGAGATGCCAGCTCCTTTCATTCAGTCAGTAGCTTCAAACATTTCTGGACGTTTTTCAATGGCAAAAATCAATGAATATTGTAAATGCACAAACAGTAATATCTCCACATTGCAACGTGTAATTCTGAAATTTTTTGCTTTTTCCTGCTAATCCTGGCATGATAAAGAAGATTCAAAGAGAGTGAGATGCCAGCTCTTTTCATTCAGTCAGTAGCTTCAAACATTTCTGGTATGTGAATAACATGTTTTTCAATGGCAAAAATCAATGAATATTGTAAATGCACACACAGTAATTTCTCCGCATTGCAAGGTGCAATTCTGAAATTTTTTGCTTTTTCCTGCTAATCCTAGCATGATAAAGAAGATTCAAAGAGAGTGAGATGCCAGCTCCTTTCATTCAGTCAGTAGCTTCAAACATTTCTGGACGTTTTTCAATGGCAAAAATCAATGAATATTGTAAATGCACAAACAGTAATATCTCCACATTGCAACGTGCAATTCTGAAATTTTTTGCTTTTTCCTGCTCCTCTTAGCATGATAAAGAAGATTCAAAGAGAGTGAGATGCCAGCTCTTTTCATTCAGTCAGTAGCTTCAAACATTTCTGGTATATGAATAACATGATGTTTTTCAATGGCAAAAATCAATGAATATTGTAAATGCACAAACAGTAATTTCTCCGCATTGCAAGGTGCAATTCTGAAATTTTTTGCTTTTTCCTGCTAATCCTAGCATGATAAAGATTCAAAGAGAGTGAGATGCCAGCTCCTTTCATTCAGTCAGTAGCTTCAAACATTTCTGGACGTTTTTCAATGGCAAAAATCAATGAATATTGTAAATGCACAAACAGTAATATCTCCACATTGCAACGTGCAATTCTGAAATTTTTTGCTTTTTCCTGCTCCTCTTAGCATGATAAAGAAGATTCAAAGAGAGTGAGATGCCAGCTCTTTTCATTCAGTCAGTAGCTTCAAACATTTCTGGTATATGAATAACATGATGTTTTTCAATGGCAAAAATCAATGAATATTGTAAATGCACAAACAGTAATTTCTCCGCATTGTAAGGTGCAATTCTGAAATTTTTTGCTTTTTCCTGCTAATCCTGGCATAATAAAGAAGATTCAAAGATAGTGAGATGCCAGCTCTTTTCATTCAGTCAGTAGCTTCAAACATTTCTGGTATATGAATAACATGTTTTTCAATGGCAAAAATCAATGAATATTGTAAATGCACAAACAGTAATATCTCCACATTGCAACGTGCAATTCTGAAATTTTTTGCTTTTTCCTGCTAATCCTGGCATGATAAAGAAGATTCAAAGAGAGTGAGATGCCAGCTCTTTTCATTCAGTCAGTAGCTTCAAGCATTTCTGGTATATGAATAACATGATGTTTTTCAATGGCAAAAATCAATGAATATTGTAAATGCACACACAGTAATTTCTCCGCATTGCAAGGTGCAATTCTGAAATTTTTTGCTTTTTCCTGCTAATCCTAGCATGATAAAGAAGATTCAAAGAGAGTGAGATGCCAGCTCCTTTCATTCAGTCAGTAGCTTCAAACATTTCTGGACGTTTTTCAATGGCAAAAATCAATGAATATTGTAAATGCACAAACAGTAATATCTCCACATTGCAACGTGCAATTCTGAAATTTTTTGCTTTTTCCTGCTAATCCTGGCATGATAAAGAAGATTCAAAGAGAGTGAGATGCCAGCTCTTTTCATTCAGTCAGTAGCTTCAAACATTTCTGGTATATGAATAACATGATGTTTTTCAATGGCAAAAATCAATGAATATTGTAAATGCACAAACAGTAATTTCTCCGCATTGCAAGGTGCAATTCTGAAATTTTTTGCTTTTTCCTGCTAATCCTAGCATGATAAAGAAGATTCAAAGAGAGTGAGATGCCAGCTCCTTTCATTCAGTCAGTAGCTTCAAACATTTCTGGACGTTTTTCAATGGCAAAAATCAATGAATATTGTAAATGCACAAACAGTAATATCTCCACATTGCAATGTGCAATTCTGAAATTTATTGCTTTTTCCTGCTAATCCTGGCATGATAAAGAAGATTCAAAGAGAGTGAGATGCCAGCTCTTTTCATTCAGTCAGTAGCTTCAAACATTTCTGGTATATGAATAACATGATGTTTTTCAATGGCAAAAATCAATGAATATTGTAAATGCACAAACAGTAATTTCTCCACATTGCAAGGTGCAATTCTGAAATTTTTTGCTTTTTCCTGCTAATCCTAGCATGATAAAGAAGATTCAAAGGGAGTGAGATGCCAGCTCCTTTCATTCAGTCAGTAGCTTCAAACATTTCTGGACGTTTTTCAATGGCAAAAACCTATGAATATTGTAAATGCACAAACAGTAATATCTCCACATTGCAACGTGCAATTCTGAAATTTTTTGCTTTTTCCTGCTAATCCTGGCATGATAAAGAAGATTCAAAGAGAGTGAGATGCCAGCTCTTTTCATTCAGTCAGTAGCTTCAAACATTTCTGGTATATGAATAACATGTTTTTCAATGGCAAAAATCAATGAATATTGTAAATGCACACAAAGTAATTTCTCCGCATTGCAAGGTGCAATTCTGAAATTTTTTGCTTTTTCCTGCTAATCCTAGCATGATAAAGAAGATTCAAAGAGAGTGAGATGCCAGCTCCTTTCATTCAGTCAGTAGCTTCAAACATTTCTGGACGTTTTTCAATGGCAAAAATCAATGAATATTGTAAATGCACAAAAAGTAATATCTCCACATTGCAACGTGCAATTCTGAAATTTTTTGCTTTTTCCTGCTCCTCTTAGCATGATAAAGAAGATTCAAAGAGAGTGAGATGCCAGCTCTTTTCATTCAGTCAGTAGCTTCAAACATTTCTGGTATATGAATAACATGATGTTTTTCAATGGCAAAAATCAATGAATATTGTAAATGCACAAACAGTAATTTCTCCGCATTGCAAGGTGCAATTCTGAAATTTTTTGCTTTTTCCTGCTAATCCTAGCATGATAAAGAAGATTCAAAGAGAGTGAGATGCCAGCTCCTTTCATTCAGTCAGTAGCTTCAAACATTTCTGGACGTTTTTCAATGGCAAAAATCAATGAATATTGTAAATGCACAAACAGTAATATCTCCACATTGCAAGGTGCAATTCTGAAATTTTTTGCTTTTTCCTGCTAATCCTGGCATGATAAAGAAGATTCAAAGAGAGTGAGATGCCAGCTCTTTTCATTCAGTCAGTAGCTTCAAACATTTCTGGTATATGAATAACGATGTTTTTCAATGGCAAAAATCAATGAATATTGTAAATGCACACACAGTAATTTCTCCGCATTGCAAGGTGCAATTCTGAAATTTTTTGCTTTTTCCTGCTAATCCTAGCATGATAAAGAAGATTCAAAGAGAGTGAGATGCCAGCTCCTTTCATTCAGTCAGTAGCTTCAAACATTTCTGGACGTTTTTCAATGGCAAAAATCAATGAATATTGTAAATGCACAAACAGTAATATCTCCACATTGCAAGGTGCAATTCTGAAATTTTTTGCTTTTTCCTGCTAATCCTGGCATGATAAAGAAGATTCAAAGAGAGTGAGATGCCAGCTCCTTTCATTCAGTCAGTAGCTTCAAACATTTCTGGACGTTTTTCAATGGCAAAAATCAATGAATATTGTAAATGCACAAACAGTAATATCTCCACATTGCAAGGTGCAATTCTGAAATTTTTTGCTTTTTCCTGCTAATCCTGGCATGATAAAGAAGATTCAAAGAGAGTGAGATGCCAGCTCCTTTCATTCAGTCAGTAGCTTCAAACATTTCTGGTATATGAATAACATGTTTTTCAATGGCAAAAATCAATGAATATTGTAAATGCACAAACAGTAATTTCTCCGCATTGCAAGGTGCAATTCTGAAATTTTTTGCTTTTTCCTGCTAATCCTAGCATGATAAAGAAGATTCAAAGAGAGTGAGATGCCAGCTCCTTTCATTCAGTCAGTAGCTTCAAACATTTCTGGACGTTTTTCAATGGCAAAAATCAATGAATATTGTAAATGGACAAACAGTAATATCTCCACATTGCAAGGTGCAATTCTGAAATTTTTTGCTTTTTCCTGCTAATCCTGGCATGATAAAGAAGATTCAAAGAGAGTGAGATGCCAGCTCTTTTCATTCAGTCAGTAGCTTCAAACATTTCTGGACGTTTTTCAATGGCAAAAATCAATGAATATTGTAAATGCACAAACAGTAATATCTCCACATTGCAAGGTGCAATTCTGAAATTTTTTGCTTTTTCCTGCTAATCCTGGCATGATAAAGAAGATTCAAAGAGAGTGAGATGCCAGCTCTTTTCATTCAGTCAGTAGCTTCAAACATTTCTGGTATATGAATAACGATGTTTTTCAATGGCAAAAATCAATGAATATTGTAAATGCACACACAGTAATTTCTCCGCATTGCAAGGTGCAATTCTGAAATTTTTTGCTTTTTCCTGCTAATCCTAGCATGATAAAGAAGATTCAAAGAGAGTGAGATGCCAGCTCCTTTCATTCAGTCAGTAGCTTCAAACATTTCTGGACGTTTTTCAATGGCAAAAATCAATGAATATTGTAAATGCACAAACAGTAATATCTCCACATTGCAAGGTGCAATTCTGAAATTTTTTGCTTTTTCCTGCTAATCCTGGCATGATAAAGAAGATTCAAAGAGAGTGAGATGCCAGCTCCTTTCATTCAGTCAGTAGCTTCAAACATTTCTGGACGTTTTTCAATGGCAAAAATCAATGAATATTGTAAATGCACAAACAGTAATATCTCCACATTGCAAGGTGCAATTCTGAAATTTTTTGCTTTTTCCTGCTAATCCTGGCATGATAAAGAAGATTCAAAGAGAGTGAGATGCCAGCTCCTTTCATTCAGTCAGTAGCTTCAAACATTTGTGGACGTTTTTCAATGGCAAAAATCAATGAATATTGTAAATGCACAAACAGTAATATCTCCACATTGCAAGGTGCAATTCTGAAATTTTTTGCTTTTTCCTGCTAATCCTGGCATGATAAAGAAGATTCAAAGAGAGTGAGATGCCAGCTTTTTTCATTCAGTCAGTAGCTTCAAACATTTCTGGTATATGAATAACATGTTTTTCAATGGCAAAAATCAATGAATATTGTAAATGCACACACAGTAATTTCTCCGCATTGCAAGGTGCAATTCTGAAATTTTTTGCTTTTTCCTGCTAATCCTAGCATGATAAAGAAGATTCAAAGAGAGTGAGATGCCAGCTCCTTTCATTCAGTCAGTAGCTTCAAACATTTCTGGACGTTTTTCAATGGCAAAAATCAATGAATATTGTAAATGCACAAAAAGTAATATCTCCACATTGCAACGTGCAATTCTGAAATTTTTTGCTTTTTCTTGCTCCTCTTAGCATGATTAAGAAGATTCAAAGAGAGTGAGATGCCAGCTCTTTTCATTCAGTCAGTAGCTTCAAACATTTCTGGTATATGAATAACATGATGTTTTTCAATGGCAAAAATCAATGAATATTGTAAATGCACAAACAGTAATTTCTCCGCATTGCAAGGTGCAATTCTGAAATTTTTTGCTTTTTCCTGCTAATCCTAGCATGATAAAGAAGATTCAAAGAGAGTGAGATGCCAGCTCCTTTCATTCAGTCAGTAGCTTCAAACATTTCTGGACGTTTTTCAATGGCAAAAATCAATGAATATTGTAAATGCACAAACAGTAATATCTCCACATTGCAAGGTGCAATTCTGAAATTTTTTGCTTTTTCCTGCTAATCCTGGCATGATAAAGAAGATTCAAAGAGAGTGAGATGCCAGCTCTTTTCATTCAGTCAGTAGCTTCAAACATTTCTGGTATATGAATAACGATGTTTTTCAATGGCAAAAATCAATGAATATTGTAAATGCACACAGAGTAATTTCTCCGCATTGCAAGGTGCAATTCTGAAATTTTTTGCTTTTTCCTGCTAATCCTAGCATGATAAAGAAGATTCAAAGAGAGTGAGATGCCAGCTCCTTTCATTCAGTCAGTAGCTTCAAACATTTCTGGTATATGAATAACATGTTTTTCAATGGCAAAAATCAATGAATATTGTAAATGCACAAACAGTAATTTCTCCGCATTGCAAGGTGCAATTCTGAAATTTTTTGCTTTTTCCTGCTAATCCTAGCATGATAAAGAAGATTCAAAGAGAGTGAGATGCCAGCTCCTTTCATTCAGTCAGTAGCTTCAAACATTTCTGGACGTTTTTCAATGGCAAAAATCAATGAATATTGTAAATGCACAAACAGTAATATCTCCACATTGCAAGGTGCAATTCTGAAATTTTTTGCTTTTTCCTGCTAATCCTGGCATGATAAAGAAGATTCAAAGAGAGTGAGATGCCAGCTATTTTCATTCAGTCAGTAGCTTCAAACATTTCTGGACGTTTTTCAATGGCAAAAATCAATGAATATTGTAAATGCACAAACAGTAATATCTCCACATTGCAAGGTGCAATTCTGAAATTTTTTGCTTTTTCCTGCTAATCCTGGCATGATAAAGAAGATTCAAAGAGAGTGAGATGCCAGCTCTTTTCATTCAGTCAGTAGCTTCAAACATTTCTGGTATATGAATAACGATGTTTTTCAATGGCAAAAATCAATGAATATTGTAAATGCACACACAGTAATTTCTCCGCATTGCAAGGTGCAATTCTGAAATTTTTTGCTTTTTCCTGCTAATCCTAGCATGATAAAGAAGATTCAAAGAGAGTGAGATGCCAGCTCCTTTCATTCAGTCAGTAGCTTCAAACATTTCTGGACGTTTTTCAATGGCAAAAATCAATGAATATTGTAAATGCACAAACAGTAATATCTCCACATTGCAAGGTGCAATTCTGAAATTTTTTGCTTTTTCCTGCTAATCCTGGCATGATAAAGAAGATTCAAAGAGAGTGAGATGCCAGCTCCTTTCATTCAGTCAGTAGCTTCAAACATTTCTGGACGTTTTTCAATGGCAAAAATCAATGAATATTGTAAATGCACAAACAGTAATATCTCCACATTGCAAGGTGCAATTCTGAAATTTTTTGCTTTTTCCTGCTAATCCTGGCATGATAAAGAAGATTCAAAGAGAGTGAGATGCCAGCTCCTTTCATTCAGTCAGTAGCTTCAAACATTTCTGGACGTTTTTCAATGGCAAAAATCAATGAATATTGTAAATGCACAAACAGTAATATCTCCACATTGCAAGGTGCAATTCTGAAATTTTTTGCTTTTTCCTGCTAATCCTGGCATGATAAAGAAGATTCAAAGAGAGTGAGATGCCAGCTCTTTTCATTCAGTCAGTAGCTTCAAACATTTCTGGTATATGAATAACATGTTTTTCAATGGCAAAAATCAATGAATATTGTAAATGCACACACAGTAATTTCTCCGCATTGCAAGGTGCAATTCTGAAATTTTTTGCTTTTTCCTGCTAATCCTAGCATGATAAAGAAGATTCAAAGAGAGTGAGATGCCAGCTCCTTTCATTCAGTCAGTAGCTTCAAACATTTCTGGACGTTTTTCAATGGCAAAAATCAATGAATATTGTAAATGCACAAACAGTAATATCTCCACATTGCAACGTGCAATTCTGAAATTTTTTGCTTTTTCCTGCTCCTCTTAGCATGATAAAGAAGATTCAAAGAGAGTGAGATGCCAGCTCTTTTCATTCAGTCAGTAGCTTCAAACATTTCTGGTATATGAATAACATGATGTTTTTCAATGGCAAAAATCAATGAATATTGTAAATGCACAAACAGTAATTTCTCCGCATTGCAAGGTGCAATTCTGAAATTTTTTGCTTTTTCCTGCTAATCCTAGCATGATAAAGAAGATTCAAAGAGAGTGAGATGCCAGCTCCTTTCATTCAGTCAGTAGCTTCAAACATTTCTGGACGTTTTTCAATGGCAAAAATCAATGAATATTGTAAATGCACAAACAGTAATATCTCCACATTGCAACGTGCAATTCTGAAATTTTTTGCTTTTTCCTGCTAATCCTGGCATGATAAAGAAGATTCAAAGAGAGTGAGATGCCAGCTCTTTTCATTCAGTCAGTAGCTTCAAACATTTCTGGTATATGAATAACATGATGTTTTTCAATGGCAAAAATCAATGAATATTGTAAATGCACAAACAGTAATATCTCCACATTGCAAGGTGCAATTCTGAAATTTTTTGCTTTTTCCTGCTAATCCTGGCATGATAAAGAAGATTCAAAGAGAGTGAGATGCCAGCTCTTTTCATTCAGTCAGTAGCTTCAAACATTTCTGGTATATGAATAACGATGTTTTTCAATGGCAAAAATCAATGAATATTGTAAATGCACACACAGTAATTTCTCCGCATTGCAAGGTGCAATTCTGAAATTTTTTGCTTTTTCCTGCTAATCCTAGCATGATAAAGAAGATTCAAAGAGAGTGAGATGCCAGCTCCTTTCATTCAGTCAGTAGCTTCAAACATTTCTGGACGTTTTTCAATGGCAAAAATCAATGAATATTGTAAATGCACAAACAGTAATATCTCCACATTGCAAGGTGCAATTCTGAAATTTTTTGCTTTTTCCTGCTAATCCTGGCATGATAAAGAAGATTCAAAGAGAGTGAGATGCCAGCTCTTTTCATTCAGTCAGTAGCTTCAAACATTTCTGGTATATGAATAACATGATGTTTTTCAATGGCAAAAATCAATGAATATTGTAAATGCACAAACAGTAATTTCTCCCCATTGCAATGTGCAATTCTGAAATTTTTTGCTTTTTCCTGCTAATCCTAGCATGATAAAGAAGATTCAAAGAGAGTGAGATGCCAGCTCCTTTCATTCAGTCAGTAGCTTCAAACATTTCTGGTATATGAATAACGATGTTTTTCAATGGCAAAAATCAATGAATATTGTAAATGCACACACAGTAATTTCTCCGCATTGCAAGGTGCAATTCTGAAATTTTTTGCTTTTTCCTGCTAATCCTAGCATGATAAAGAAGATTCAAAGAGAGTGAGATGCCAGCTCCTTTCATTCAGTCAGTAGCTTCAAACATTTCTGGACGTTTTTCAATGGCAAAAATCAATGAATATTGTAAATGCACAAACAGTAATATCTCCACATTGCAAGGTGCAATTCTGAAATTTTTTGCTTTTTCCTGCTAATCCTGGCATGATAAAGAAGATTCAAAGAGAGTGAGATGCCAGCTCTTTTCATTCAGTCAGTAGCTTCAAACATTTCTGGTATATGAATAACATATTTTTCAATGGCAAAAATCAATGAATATTGTAAATGCACAAACAGTAATATCTCCACATTGCAAGGTGCAATTCTGAAATTTTTTGCTTTTTCCTGCTAATCTTGGCATGATAAAGAAGATTCAAAGAGAGTGAGATGCCAGCTCTTTTCATTCAGTCAGTAGCTTCAAACATTTCTGGTATATGAATAACATGTTTTTCAATGGCAAAAATCAATGAATATTGTAAATGCACAAACAGTAATATCTCCACATTGCAAGGTGCAATTCTGAAATTTTTTGCTTTTTCCTGCTAATCCTGGCATGATAAAGAAGATTCAAAGAGAGTGAGATGCCAGCTCTTTTCATTCAGTCAGTAGCTTCAAACATTTCTGGTATATGAATAACATGATGTTTTTCAATGGCAAAAATCAATGAATATTGTAAATGCACACACAGTAATTTCTCCGCATTGCAAGGTGCAATTCTGAATTTTTTTGCTTTTTCCTGCTAATCCTAGCATGATAAAGAAGATTCAAAGAGAGTGAGATGCCAGCTTCTTTCATTCAGTCAGTAGCTTCAAACATTTCTGGACGTTTTTCAATGGCAAAAATCAATGAATATTGTAAATGCACAAACAGTAATTTCTCCGCATTGCAAGGTGCAATTCTGAAATTTTTTGCTTTTTCCTGCTAATCCTAGCATGATAAAGAAGATTCAAAGAGAGTGAGATGCCAGCTCCTTTCATTCAGTCAGTAGCTTCAAACATTTCTGGACGTTTTTCAATGGCAAAAATCAATGAATATTGTAAATGCACAAACAGTAATTTCTCCGCATTGCAAGGTGCAATTCTGAAATTTTTTGCTTTTTCCTGCTAATCCTGGCATGATAAAGAAGATTCAAAGAGAGTGAGATGCCAGCTCCTTTCATTCAGTCAGTAGCTTCAAACATTTCTGGTATATGAATAACATGATGTTTTTCAATAGCAAAAATCAATGAATATTGTAAATGCACACACAGTAATTTCTCCGCATTGCAACGTGCAATTCTGAAATTTTTTGCTTTTTCCTGCTAATCCTAGCATGATAAAGAAGATTCAAAGAGAGTGAGATGCCAGCTCCTTTCATTCAGTCAGTAGCTTCAAACATTTCTGGACGTTTTTCAATGGCAAAAATCAATGAATATTGTAAATGCACAAACAGTAATATCTCCACATTGCAAGGTGCAATTCTGAAATTTTTTGCTTTTTCCTGCTAATCCTGGCATGATAAAGAAGATTCAAAGAGAGTGAGATGCCAGCCCTTTTCATTCAGTCAGTAGCTTCAAACATTTCTGGTATATGAATAACATGTTTTTCAATGGCAAAAATCAATGAATATTGTAAATGCACAAACAGTAATATCTCCACTTTGCAACGTGCAATTCTGAAATTTTTTGCTTTTTCCTGCTCCTCTTAGCATGATAAAGAAGATTCAAAGAGAGTGAGATGCCAGCTCTTTTCATTCAGTCAGTAGCTTCAAACATTTCTGGTATATGAATAACATGATGTTTTTCAATGGCAAAAATCAATGAATATTGTAAATGCACAAACAGTAATTTCTCCGCATTGCAAGGTGCAATTCTGAAATTTTTTGCTTTTTCCTGCTAATCCTAGCATGATAAAGAAGATTCAAAGAGAGTGAGATGCCAGCTCCTTTCATTCAGTCAGTAGCTTCAAACATTTCTGGACGTTTTTCAATGGCAAAAATCAATGAATATTGTAAATGCACAAACAGTAATATCTCCACATTGCAACGTGCAATTCTGAAATTTTTTGCTTTTTCCTGCTAATCCTGGCATGATAAAGAAGATTCAAAGAGAGTGAGATGCCAGCTCTTTTCATTCAGTCAGTAGCTTCAAACATTTCTGGTACATGAATAACATGATGTTTTTCAATGGCAAAAATCAATGAATATTGTAAATGCACAAACAGTAATATCTCCACATTGCAAGGTGCAATTCTGAAATTTTTTGCTTTTTCCTGCTAATCCTGGCATGATAAAGAAGATTCAAAGAGAGTGAGATGCCAGCTCTTTTCATTCAGTCAGTAGCTTCAAACATTTCTGGTATATGAATAACGATGTTTTTCAATGGCAAAAATCAATGAATATTGTAAATGCACACACAGTAATTTCTCCGCATTGCAAGGTGCAATTCTGAAATTTTTTGCTTTTTCCTGCTAATCCTAGCATGATAAAGAAGATTCAAAGAGAGTGAGATGCCAGCTCCTTTCATTCAGTCAGTAGCTTCAAACATTTCTGGACGTTTTTCAATGGCAAAAATCAATGAATATTGTAAATGCACAAACAGTAATATCTCCACATTGCAAGGTGCAATTCTGAAATTTTTTGCTTTTTCCTGCTAATCCTGGCATGATAAAGAAGATTCAAAGAGAGTGAGATGCCAGCTCTTTTCATTCAGTCAGTAGCTTCAAACATTTCTGGTATATGAATAACATGATGTTTTTCAATGGCAAAAATCAATGAATATTGTAAATGCACAAACAGTAATTTCTCCCCATTGCAATGTGCAATTCTGAAATTTTTTGCTTTTTCCTGCTAATCCTAGCATGATAAAGAAGATTCAAAGAGAGTGAGATGCCAGCTCCTTTCATTCAGTCAGTAGCTTCAAACATTTCTGGACGTTTTTCAATGGCAAAAATCAATGAATATTGTAAATGCACAAACAGTAATATCTCCACATTGCAAGGTGCAATTCTGAAATTTTTTGCTTTTTCCTGCTAATCCTGGCATGATAAAGAAGATTCAAAGAGAGTGAGATGCCAGCTCTTTTCATTCAGTCAGTAGCTTCAAACATTTCTGGTATATGAATAACATATTTTTCAATGGCAAAAATCAATGAATATTGTAAATGCACAAACAGTAATATCTCCACATTGCAAGGTGCAATTCTGAAATTTTTTGCTTTTTCCTGCTAATCTTGGCATGATAAAGAAGATTCAAAGAGAGTGAGATGCCAGCTCTTTTCATTCAGTCAGTAGCTTCAAACATTTCTGGTATATGAATAACATGTTTTTCAATGGCAAAAATCAATGAATATTGTAAATGCACAAACAGTAATATCTCCACATTGCAAGGTGCAATTCTGAAATTTTTTGCTTTTTCCTGCTAATCCTGGCATGATAAAGAAGATTCAAAGAGAGTGAGATGCCAGCTCTTTTCATTCAGTCAGTAGCTTCAAACATTTCTGGTATATGAATAACATGATGTTTTTCAATGGCAAAAATCAATGAATATTGTAAATGCACACACAGTAATTTCTCCGCATTGCAAGGTGCAATTCTGAATTTTTTTGCTTTTTCCTGCTAATCCTAGCATGATAAAGAAGATTCAAAGAGAGTGAGATGCCAGCTTCTTTCATTCAGTCAGTAGCTTCAAACATTTCTGGACGTTTTTCAATGGCAAAAATCAATGAATATTGTAAATGCACAAACAGTAATTTCTCCGCATTGCAAGGTGCAATTCTGAAATTTTTTGCTTTTTCCTGCTAATCCTAGCATGATAAAGAAGATTCAAAGAGAGTGAGATGCCAGCTCCTTTCATTCAGTCAGTAGCTTCAAACATTTCTGGACGTTTTTCAATGGCAAAAATCAATGAATATTGTAAATGCACAAACAGTAATTTCTCCGCATTGCAAGGTGCAATTCTGAAATTTTTTGCTTTTTCCTGCTAATCCTGGCATGATAAAGAAGATTCAAAGAGAGTGAGATGCCAGCTCCTTTCATTCAGTCAGTAGCTTCAAACATTTCTGGTATATGAATAACATGATGTTTTTCAATAGCAAAAATCAATGAATATTGTAAATGCACACACAGTAATTTCTCCGCATTGCAACGTGCAATTCTGAATTTTTTTGCTTTTTCCTGCTAATCCTAGCATGATAAAGAAGATTCAAAGAGAGTGAGATGCCAGCTCCTTTCATTCAGTCAGTAGCTTCAAACATTTCTGGACGTTTTTCAATGGCAAAAATCAATGAATATTGTAAATGCACAAACAGTAATATCTCCACATTGCAAGGTGCAATTCTGAAATTTTTTGCTTTTTCCTGCTAATCCTGGCATGATAAAGAAGATTCAAAGAGAGTGAGATGCCAGCTCTTTTCATTCAGTCAGTAGCTTCAAACATTTCTGGTATATGAATAACATGTTTTTCAATGGCAAAAATCAATGAATATTGTAAATGCACAAACAGTAATATCTCCACATTGCAAGGTGCAATTCTGAAATTTTTTGCTTTTTCCTGCTAATCCTGGCATGATAAAGAAGATTCAAAGAGAGTGAGATGCCAGCTCTTTTCATTCAGTCAGTAGCTTCAAACATTTCTGGTATATGAATAACGATGTTTTTCAATGGCAAAAATCAATGAATATTGTAAATGCACACACAGTAATTTCTCCGCATTGCAAGGTGCAATTCTGAAATTTTTTGCTTTTTCCTGCTAATCCTAGCATGATAAAGAAGATTCAAAGAGAGTGAGATGCCAGCTCCTTTCATTCAGTCAGTAGCTTCAAACATTTCTGGACGTTTTTCAATGGCAAAAATCAATGAATATTGTAAATGCACAAACAGTAATATCTCCACATTGCAAGGTGCAATTCTGAAATTTTTTGCTTTTTCCTGCTAATCCTGGCATGATAAAGAAGATTCAAAGAGAGTGAGATGCCAGCTCTTTTCATTCAGTCAGTAGCTTCAAACATTTCTGGTATATGAATAACATGTTTTTCAATGGCAAAAATCAATGAATATTGTAAATGCACAAACAGTAATATCTCCACATTGCAAGGTGCAATTCTGAAATTTTTTGCTTTTTCCTGCTAATCCTGGCATGATAAAGAAGATTCAAAGAGAGTGAGATGCCAGCTCTTTTCATTCAGTCAGTAGCTTCAAACATTTCTGGTATATGAATAACGATGTTTTTCAATGGCAAAAATCAATGAATATTGTAAATGCACACACAGTAATTTCTCCGCATTGCAAGGTGCAATTCTGAAATTTTTTGCTTTTTCCTGCTAATCCTAGCATGATAAAGAAGATTCAAAGAGAGTGAGATGCCAGCTCCTTTCATTCAGTCAGTAGCTTCAAACATTTCTGGACGTTTTTCAATGGCAAAAATCAATGAATATTGTAAATGCACAAACAGTAATATCTCCACATTGCAAGGTGCAATTCTGAAATTTTTTGCTTTTTCCTGCTAATCCTGGCATGATAAAGAAGATTCAAAGAGAATGAGATGCCAGCTCTTTTCATTCAGTCAGTAGCTTCAAACATTTCTGGTATATGAATAACATGTTTTTCAATGGCAAAAATCAATGAATATTGTAAATGCACAAACAGTAATATCTCCACATTGCAACGTGCAATTCTGAAATTTTTTGCTTTTTCCTGCTCCTCTTAGCATGATAAAGAAGATTCAAAGAGAGTGAGATGCCAGCTCTTTTCATTCAGTCAATAGCTTCAAACATTTCTGGACGTTTTTCAGTGGCAAAAATCAATGAATATTGTAAATGCACAAACAGTAATATCTCCACATTGCAAGGTGCAATTCTGAAATTTTTTGCTTTTTCCTGCTAATCCTGGCATGATAAAGAAGATTCAAAGAGAGTGAGATACCAGCTCTTTTCATTCAGTCAGTAGCTTCAAACATTTCTGGTATATGAATAACATGATGTTTTTCAGTGGCAAAAATCAATGAATATTGTAAATGCACACACAGTAATTTCTCCGCATTGCAAGGTGCAATTCTGAAATTTTTTGCTTTTTCCTGCTAATCCTAGCATGATAAAGAAGATTCAATGAGAGTGAGATGCCAGCTCCTTTCATTCAGTCAGTAGCTTCAAACATTTCTGGACGTTTTTCAATGGCAAAAATCAATGAATATTGTAAATGCACAAACAGTAATATCTCCACATTGCAAGGTGCAATTCTGAAATTTTTTGCTTTTTCCTGCTAATCCTGGCATGATAAAGAAGATTCAAAGAGAGTGAGATGCCAGCTCTTTTCATTCAGTCAGTAGCTTCAAACATTTCTGGTATATGAATAACATATTTTTCAATGGCAAAAATCAATGAATATTGTAAATGCACAAACAGTAATATTTCCACATTGCAAGGTGCAATTCTGAAATTTTTTGCTTTTTCCTGCTAATCCTGGCATGATAAAGAAGATTCAAATAGAGTGAGATGCCAGCTCTTTTCATTCAGTCAGTAGCTTCAAACATTTCTGGTATATGAATAACATGTTTTTCAATGGCAAAAATCAATGAATATTGTAAATGCACAAACAGTAATATCTCCACATTGCAAGGTGCAATTCTGAAATTTTTTGCTTTTTCCTGCTAATCCTGGCATGATAAAGAAGATTCAAAGAGAGTGAGATGCCAGCTCTTTTCATTCAGTCAGTAGCTTCAAACATTTCTGGTATATGAATAACATGATGTTTTTCAATGGCAAAAATCAATGAATATTGTAAATGCACACACAGTAATTTCTCCGCATTGCAAGGTGCAATTCTGAAATTTTTTGCTTTTTCCTGCTAATCCTAGCATGATAAAGAAGATTCAAAGAGAGAGAGATGCCAGCTCCTTTCATTCAGTCAGTAGCTTCAAACATTTCTGGACGTTTTTCAATGGCAAAAATCAATGAATATTGTAAATGCACAAACAGTAATTTCTCCGCATTGCAAGGTGCAATTCTGAAATTTTTTGCTTTTTCCTGCTAATCCTAGCATGATAAAGAAGATTCAAAGAGAGTGAGATGCCAGCTCCTTTCATTCAGTCAGTAGCTTCAAACATTTCTGGACGTTTTTCAATGGCAAAAATCAATGAATATTGTAAATGCACACACAGTAATTTCTCCGCATTGCAAGGTGCAATTCTGAAATTTTTTGCTTTTTCCTGCTAATCCTGGCATGATAAAGAAGATTCAAAGAGAGTGAGATGCCAGCTCCTTTCATTCAGTCAGTAGCTTCAAACATTTCTGGTATATGAATAACATGATGTTTTTCAATAGCAAAAATCAATGAATATTGTAAATGCACACACAGTAATTTCTCCGCATTGCAAGGTGCAATTCTGAAATTTTTTGCTTTTTCCTGCTAATCCTAGCATGATAAAGAAGATTCAAAGAGAGTGAGATGCCAGCTCCTTTCATTCAGTCAGTAGCTTCAAACATTTCTGGACGTTTTTCAATGGCAAAAATCAATGAATATTGTCAATGCACAAACAGTAATATCTCCACATTGCAAGGTGCAATTCTGAAATTTTTTGCTTTTTCCTGCTAATCCTGGCATGATAAAGAAGATTCAAAGAGAGTGAGATGCCAGCTCTTTTCATTCAGTCAGTAGCTTCAAACATTTCTGGTATATGAATAACATGTTTTTCAATGGCAAAAATCAATGAATATTGTAAATGCACAAACAGTAATATCTCCACATTGCAAGGTGCAATTCTGAAATTTTTTGCTTTTTCCTGCTAATCCTGGCATGATAAAGAAGATTCAAAGAGAGTGAGATGCCAGCTCTTTCATTCAGTCAGTAGCTTCAAACATTTCTGGTATATGAATAACGATGTTTTTCAATGGCAAAAATCAATGAATATTGTAAATGCACACACAGTAATTTCTCCGCATTGCAAGGTGCAATTCTGAAATTTTTTGCTTTTTCCTGCTAATCCTAGCATGATAAAGAAGATTCAAAGAGAGTGAGATGCCAGCTCCTTTCATTCAGTCAGTAGCTTCAAACATTTCTGGACGTTTTTCAATGGCAAAAATCAATGAATATTGTAAATGCACAAACAGTAATATCTCCACATTGCAAGGTGCAATTCTGAAATTTTTTGCTTTTTCCTGCTAATCCTGGCATGATAAAGAAGATTCAAAGAGAGTGAGATGCCAGCTCTTTTCATTCAGTCAGTAGCTTCAAACATTTCTGGTATATGAATAACATGTTTTTCAATGGCAAAAATCAATGAATATTGTAAATGCACAAACAGTAATATCTCCACATTGCAAGGTGCAATTCTGAAATTTTTTGCTTTTTCCTGCTAATCCTGGCATGATAAAGAAGATTCAAAGAGAGTGAGATGCCAGCTCTTTTCATTCAGTCAGTAGCGTCAAACATTTCTGGTATATGAATAATGATGTTTTTCAATGGCAAAAATCAATGAATATTGTAAATGCGCACACAGTAATTTCTCCGCATTGCAAGGTGCAATTCTGAAATTTTTTGCTTTTTCCTGCTAATCCTAGCATGATAAAGAAGATTCAAAGAGAGTGAGATGCCAGCTCCTTTCATTCAGTCAGTAGCTTCAAACATTTCTGGACGTTTTTCAATGGCAAAAATCAATGAATATTGTAAATGCACAAACAGTAATATCTCCACATTGCAAGGTGCAATTCTGAAATTTTTTGCTTTTTCCTGCTAATCCTGGCATGATAAAGAAGATTCAAAGAGAATGAGATGCCAGCTCTTTTCATTCAGTCAGTAGCTTCAAACATTTCTGGTATATGAATAACATGTTTTTCAATGGCAAAAATCAATGAATATTGTAAATGCACAAACAGTAATATCTCCACATTGCAACGTGCAATTCTGAAATTTTTTGCTTTTTCCTGCTCCTCTTAGCATGATAAAGAAGATTCAAAGAGAGTGAGATGCCAGCTCTTTTCATTCAGTCAATAGCTTCAAACATTTCTGGACGTTTTTCAGTGGCAAAAATCAATGAATATTGTAAATGCACAAACAGTAAATATCTCCACATTGCAAGGTGCAATTCTGAAATTTTTTGCTTTTTCCTGCTAATCCTGGCATGATAAAGAAGATTCAAAGAGAGTGAGATGCCAGCTCTTTTCATTCAGTCAGTAGCTTCAAACATTTCTGGTATATGAATAACATGATGTTTTTCAATGGCAAAAATCAATGAATATTGTAAATGCACAAACAGTAATTTCTCCGCATTGCAAGGTGCAATTCTGAAATTTTTTGCTTTTTCCTGCTAATCCTAGCATGATAAAGAAGATTCAAAGAGAGTGAGATGTCAGCTCCTTTCATTCAGTCAGTAGCTTCAAACATTTCTGGACGTTTTTCAATGGCAAAAATCAATGAATATTGTAAATGCACAAACAGTAATATCTCCACATTGCAAGGTGCAATTCTGAAATTTTTTGCTTTTTCCTGCTAATCCTGGCATGATAAAGAAGATTCAAAGAGAGTGAGATGCCAGCTCTTTTCATTCAGTCAGTAGCTTCAAACATTTCTGGTATATGAATAACATGTTTTTCAATGGCAAAAATCAATGAATATTGTAAATGCACAAACAGTAATATCTCCACATTGCAAGGTGCAATTCTGAAATTTTTTGCTTTTTCCTGCTAATCCTGGCATGATAAAGAAGATTCAAAGAGAGTGAGATGCCAGCTCTTTTCATTCAGTCAGTAGCTTCAAACATTTCTGGTATATGAATAACGATGTTTTTCAATGGCAAAAATCAATGAATATTGTAAATGCACACACAGTAATTTCTCCGCATTGCAAGGTGCAATTCTGAAATTTTTTGCTTTTTCCTGCTAATCCTAGCATGATAAAGAAGATTCAAAGAGAGTGAGATGCCAGCTCCTTTCATTCAGTCAGTAGCTTCAAACATTTCTGGACGTTTTTCAATGGCAAAAATCAATGAATATTGTAAATGCACAAACAGTAATATCTCCACATTGCAAGGTGCAATTCTGAAATTTTTTGCTTTTTCCTGCTAATCCTGGCATGATAAAGAAGATTCAAAGAGAGTGAGATGCCAGCTCTTTTCATTCAGTCAGTAGCTTCAAACATTTCTGGTATATGAATAACGATGTTTTTCAATGGCAAAAATCAATGAATATTGTAAATGCACACACAGTAATTTCTCTGCATTGCAAGGTGCAATTCTGAAATTTTTTGCTTTTTCCTGCTAATCCTAGCATGATAAAGAAGATTCAAAGAGAGTGAGATGCCAGCTCCTTTCATTCAGTCAGTAGCTTCAAACATTTCTGGACGTTTTTCAATGGCAAAAATCAATGAATATTGTAAATGCACAAACAGTAATATCTCCACATTGCAAGGTGCAATTCTGAAATTTTTTGCTTTTTCCTGCTAATCCTGGCATGATAAAGAAGATTCAAAGAGAGTGAGATGCCAGCTCTTTTCATTCAGTCAGTACCTTCAAACATTTCTGGTATATGAATAACATGTTTTTCAATGGCAAAAATCAATGAATATTGTAAATGCACAAACAGTAATATCTCCACATTGCAAGGTGCAATTCTGAAATTTTTTGCTTTTTCCTGCTAATCCTGGCATGATAAAGAAGATTCAAAGAGAGTGAGATGCCAGCTCTTTTCATTCAGTCAGTAGCTTCAAACATTTCTGGTATATGAATAACATGTTTTTCAATGGCAAAAATCAATGAATATTGTAAATGCACAAACAGTAATATCTCCACATTGCAAGGTGCAATTCTGAAATTTTTTGCTTTTTCCTGCTAATCCTGGCATGATAAAGAAGATTCAAAGAGAGTGAGATGCCAGCTCTTTTCATTCAGTCAGTAGCTTCAAACATTTCTGGTATATGAATAACATGATATTTTTCAATGGCAAAAATCAATGAATATTGTAAATGCACACACAGTAATTTCTCCGCATTGCAAGGTGCAATTCTGAAATTTTTTGCTTTTTCCTGCTAATCCTAGCATGATAAAGAAGATTCAAAGAGAGTGAGATGCCAGCTCCTTTCATTCAGTCAGTAGCTTCAAACATTTCTGGACGTTTTTCAATGGCAAATATCAATGAATATTGTAAATGCACAAACAGTAATATCTCCACATTGCAACGTGCAATTCTGAAATTTTTTGCTTTTTCCTGCTAATCCTGGCATGATAAAGAAGATTCAAAGAGAGTGAGATGCCAGCTCTTTTCATCCAGTCAGTAGCTTCAAACATTTCTGGTATATGAATAACATGATGTTTTTCAATGGCAAAAATCAATGAATATTGTAAATGCACAAACAGTAATTTCTCCGCATTGCAAGGTGCAATTCTGAAATTTTTTGCTTTTTCCTGCTAATCCTAGCATGATAAAGAAGATTCAAAGAGAGTGAGATGCCAGCTCCTTTCATTCAGTCAGTAGCTTCAAACATTTCTGGACGTTTTTCAATGGCAAAAATCAATGAATATTGTAAATGCACAAACAGTAATATCTCCACATTGCAACGTGCAATTCTGAAATTTTTTGCTTTTTCCTGCTCCTCTTAGCATGATAAAGAAGATTCAAAGAGAGTGAGATGCCAGCTCTTTTCATTCAGTCAGTAGCTTCAAACATTTCTGGACGTTTTTCAATGGCAAAAATCAATGAATATTGTAAATGCACAAACAGTAATATCTCCACATTGCAAGGTGCAATTCTGAAATTTTTTGCTTTTTCCTGCTAATCCTGGCATGATAAAGAAGATTCAAAGAGAGTGAGATGCCAGCTCTTTTCATTCAGTCAGTAGCTTCAAACATTTCTGGTATATGAATAACGATGTTTTTCAATGGCAAAAATCAATGAATATTGTAAATGCACACACATTAATTTCTCCGCATTGCAAGGTGCAATTCTGAAATTTTTTGCTTTTTCCTGCTAATCCTAGCATGATAAAGAAGATTCAAAGAGAGTGAGATGCCAGCTCCTTTCATTCAGTCAGTAGCTTCAAACATTTCTGGACGTTTTTCAATGGCAAAAATCAATGAATATTGTAAATGCACAAACAGTAATATCTCCACATTGCAAGGTGCAATTCTGAAATTTTTTGCTTTTTCCTGCTAATCCTGGCATGATAAAGAAGGTTCAAAGAGAATGAGATGCCAGCTCTTTTCATTCAGTCAGTAGCTTCAAACATTTCTGGTATATGAATAACATGTTTTTCAATGGCAAAAATCAATGAATATTGTAAATGCACAAACAGTAATATCTCCACATTGCAACGTGCAATTCTGAAATTTTTTGCTTTTTCCTGCTCCTCTTAGCATGATAAAGAAGATTCAAAGAGAGTGAGATGCCAGCTCTTTTCATTCAGTCAATAGCTTCAAACATTTCTGGACGTTTTTCAGTGGCAAAAATCAATGAATATTGTAAATGCACAAACAGTAATATCTCCACATTGCAAGGTGCAATTCTGACATTTTTTGCTTTTTCCTGCTAATCCTGGCATGATAAAGAAGATTCAAAGAGAGTGAGATGCCAGCTCTTTTCATTCAGTCAGTAGCTTCAAACATTTCTGGTATATGAATAACATGATGTTTTTCAATGGCAAAAATCAATGAATATTGTAAATGCACACACAGTAATTTCTCCGCATTGCAAGGTGCAATTCTGAAATTTTTTGCTTTTTCCTGCTAATCCTAGCATGATAAAGAAGATTCAAAGAGAGTGAGATGCCAGCTCCTTTCATTCAGTCAGTAGCTTCAAACATTTCTGGACGTTTTTCAATGGCAAAAATCAATGAATATTGTAAATGCACAAACAGTAATATCTCCACATTGCAAGGTGCAATTCTGAAATTTTTTGCTTTTTCCTGCTAATCCTGGCATGATAAAGAAGATTCAAAGAGAGTGAGATGCCAGCTCTTTTCATTCAGTCAGTAGCTTCAAACATTTCTGGTATATGAATAACATATTTTTCAATGGCAAAAATCAATGAATATTGTAAATGCACAAACAGTAATATCTCCACATTGCAAGGTGCAATTCTGAAATTTTTTGCTTTTTCCTGCTAATCCTGGCATGATAAAGAAGATTCAAAGAGAGTGAGATGCCAGCTCTTTTCATTCAGTCAGTAGCTTCAAACATTTCTGGTATATGAATAACATGATGTTTTTCAATGGCAAAAATCAATGAATATTGTAAATGCACAAACAGTAATTTCTCCGCATTGCAAGGTGCAATTCTGAAATTTTTTGCTTTTTCCTGCTAATCCTAGCATGATAAAGAAGATTCAAAGAGAGTGAGATGTCAGCTCCTTTCATTCAGTCAGTAGCTTCAAACATTTCTGGACGTTTTTCAATGGCAAAAATCAATGAATATTGTAAATGCACAAACAGTAATATCTCCACATTGCAAGGTGCAATTCTGAAATTTTTTGCTTTTTCCTGCTAATCCTGGCATGATAAAGAAGATTCAAAGAGAGTGAGATGCCAGCTCTTTTCATTCAGTCAGTAGCTTCAAACATTTCTGGTATATGAATAACATGTTTTTCAATGGCAAAAATCAATGAATATTGTAAATGCACAAACAGTAATATCTCCACATTGCAAGGTGCAATTCTGAAATTTTTTGCTTTTTCCTGCTAATCCTGGCATGATAAAGAAGATTCAAAGAGAGTGAGATGCCAGCTCTTTTCATTCAGTCAGTAGCTTCAAACATTTCTGGTATATGAATAACGATGTTTTTCAATGGCAAAAATCAATGAATATTGTAAATGCACACACAGTAATTTCTCCGCATTGCAAGGTGCAATTCTGAAATTTTTTGCTTTTTCCTGCTAATCCTAGCATGATAAAGAAGATTCAAAGAGAGTGAGATGCCAGCTCCTTTCATTCAGTCAGTAGCTTCAAACATTTCTGGACGTTTTTCAATGGCAAAAATCAATGAATATTGTAAATGCACAAACAGTAATATCTCCACATTGCAAGGTGCAATTCTGAAATTTTTTGCTTTTTCCTGCTAATCCTGGCATGATAAAGAAGATTCAAAGAGAGTGAGATGCCAGCTCTTTTCATTCAGTCAGTAGCTTCAAACATTTCTGGTATATGAATAACATGTTTTTCAATGGCAAAAATCAATGAATATTGTAAATGCACAAACAGTAATATCTCCACATTGCAAGGTGCAATTCTGAAATTTTTTGCTTTTTCCTGCTAATCCTGGCATGATAAAGAAGATTCAAAGAGAGTGAGATGCCAGCTCTTTTCATTCAGTCAGTAGCTTCAAACATTTCTGGTATATGAATAACGATGTTTTTCAATGGCAAAAATCAATGAATATTGTAAATGCACACACAGTAATTTCTCCGCATTGCAAGGTGCAATTCTGAAATTTTTTGCTTTTTCCTGCTAATCCTAGCATGATAAAGAAGATTCAAAGAGAGTGAGATGCCAGCTCCTTTCATTCAGTCAGTAGCTTCAAACATTTCTGGACGTTTTTCAATGGCAAAAATCAATGAATATTGTAAATGCACAAACAGTAATATCTCCACATTGCAAGGTGCAATTCTGAAATTTTTTGCTTTTTCCTGCTAATCCTGGCATGATAAAGAAGATTCAAAGAGAGTGAGATGCCAGCTCTTTTCATTCAGTCAGTACCTTCAAACATTTCTGGTATATGAATAACATGTTTTTCAATGGCAAAAATCAATGAATATTGTAAATGCACAAACAGTAATATCTCCACATTGCAAGGTGCAATTCTGAAATTTTTTGCTTTTTCCTGCTAATCCTGGCATGATAAAGAAGATTCAAAGAGAGTGAGATGCCAGCTCTTTTCATTCAGTCAGTAGCTTCAAACATTTCTGGTATATGAATAACATGTTTTTCAATGGCAAAAATCAATGAATATTGTAAATGCACAAACAGTAATATCTCCACATTGCAAGGTGCAATTCTGAAATTTTTTGCTTTTTCCTGCTAATCCTGGCATGATAAAGAAGATTCAAAGAGAGTGAGATGCCAGCTCCTTTCATTCAGTCAGTAGCTTCAAACATTTCTGGTATATGAATAACATGATATTTTTCAATGGCAAAAATCAATGAATATTGTAAATGCACACACAGTAATTTCTCCGCATTGCAAGGTGCAATTCTGAAATTTTTTGCTTTTTCCTGCTAATCCTAGCATGATAAAGAAGATTCAAAGAGAGTGAGATGCCAGCTCCTTTCATTCAGTCAGTAGCTTCAAACATTTCTGGACGTTTTTCAATGGCAAAAATCAATGAATATTGTAAATGCACAAACAGTAATATCTCCACATTGCAACGTGCAATTCTGAAATTTTTTGCTTTTTCCTGCTAATCCTGGCATGATAAAGAAGATTCAAAGAGAGTGAGATGCCAGCTCTTTTCATTCAGTCAGTAGCTTCAAACATTTCTGGTATATGAATAACATGATGTTTTTCAATGGCAAAAATCAATGAATATTGTAAATGCACAAACAGTAATTTCTCCGCATTGCAAGGTGCAATTCTGAAATTTTTTGCTTTTTCCTGCTAATCCTAGCATGATAAAGAAGATTCAAAGAGAGTGAGATGCCAGCTCCTTTCATTCAGTCAGTAGCTTCAAACATTTCTGGACGTTTTTCAATGGCAAAAATCAATGAATATTGTAAATGCACAAACAGTAATATCTCCACATTGCAACGTGCAATTCTGAAATTTTTTGCTTTTTCCTGCTAATCCTGGCATGATAAAGAAGATTCAAAGAGAGTGAGATGCCAGCTCTTTTCATTCAGTCAGTAGCTTCAAACATTTCTGGTATATGAATAACATGATGTTTTTCAATGGCAAAAATCAATGAATATTGTAAATGCACAAACAGTAATTTCTCCGCATTGCAAGGTGCAATTCTGAAATTTTTTGCTTTTTCCTGCTAATCCTAGCATGATAAAGAAGATTCAAAGAGAGTGAGATGCCAGCTCCTTTCATTCAGTCAGTAGCTTCAAACATTTCTGGACGTTTTTCAATGGCAAAAATCAATGAATATTGTAAATGCACAAACAGTAATATCTCCACATTGCAAGGTGCAATTCTGAAATTTTTTGCTTTTTCCTGCTCCTCTTAGCATGATAAAGAAGATTCAAAGAGAGTGAGATGCCATCTCTTTTCATTCAGTCAGTAGCTTCAAACATTTCTGGTATATGAATAACGATGTTTTTCAATGGCAAAAATCAATGAATATTGTAAATGCACACACAGTAATTTCTCCGCATTGCAAGGTGCAATTCTGAAATTTTTTGCTTTTTCCTGCTAATCCTAGCATGATAAAGAAGATTCAAAGAGAGTGAGATGCCAGCTCCTTTCATTCAGTCAGTAGCTTCAAACATTTCTGGACGTTTTTCAATGGCAAAAATCAATGAATATTGTAAATGCACAAACAGTAATATCTTCACATTGCAAGGTGCAATTCTGAAATTTTTTGCTTTTTCCTGCTAATCCTGGCATGATAAAGAAGATTCAAAGAGAGTGAGATGCCAGCTCTTTTCATTCAGTCAGTAGCTTCAAACATTTCTGGACGTTTTTCAATGGCAAAAATCAATGAATATTGTAAATGCACAAACAGTAATATCTCCACATTGCAAGGTGCAATTCTGAAATTTTTTGCTTTTTCCTGCTAATCCTGGCATGATAAAGAAGATTCAAAGAGAGTGAGATGCCAGCTCTTTTCATTCAGTCAGTAGCTTCAAACATTTCTGGTATATGAATAACATGTTTTTCAATGGCAAAAATCAATGAATATTGTAAATGCACAAACAGTAATATCTCCACATTGCAAGGTGCAATTCTGAAATTTTTTGCTTTTTCCTGCTAATCCTGGCATGATAAAGAAGATTCAAAGAGAGTGAGATGCCAGCTCTTTTCATTCAGTCAGTAGCTTCAAACATTTCTGGTATATGAATAACGATGTTTTTCAATGGCAAAAATCAATGAATATTGTAAATGCACACACAGTAATTTCTCCGCATTGCAAGGTGCAATTCTGAAATTTTTTGCTTTTTCCTGCTAATCCTAGCATGATAAAGAAGATTCAAAGAGAGTGAGATGCCAGCTCCTTTCATTCAGTCAGTAGCTTCAAACATTTCTGGACGTTTTTCAATGGCAAAAATCAATGAATATTGTAAATGCACAAACAGTAATATCTCCACATTGCAAGGTGCAATTCTGAAATTTTTTGCTTTTTCCTGCTAATCCTGGCATGATAAAGAAGATTCAAAGAGAGTGAGATGCCAGCTCTTTTCATTCAGTCAGTAGCTTCAAACATTTCTGGTATATGAATAACATGTTTTTCAATGGCAAAAATCAATGAATATTGTAAATGCACAAACAGTAATATCTCCACATTGCAAGGTGCAATTCTGAAATTTTTTGCTTTTTCCTGCTAATCCTGGCATGATAAAGAAGATTCAAAGAGAGTGAGATGCCAGCTCTTTTCATTCAGTCAGTAGCTTCAAACATTTCTGGTATATGAATAACGATGTTTTTCAATGGCAAAAATCAATGAATATTGTAAATGCACACACAGTAATTTCTCCGCATTGCAAGGTGCAATTCTGAAATTTTTTGCTTTTTCCTGCTAATCCTAGCATGATAAAGAAGATTCAAAGAGAGTGAGATGCCAGCTCCTTTCATTCAGTCAGTAGCTTCAAACATTTCTGGACGTTTTTCAATGGCAAAAATCAATGAATATTGTAAATGCACAAACAGTAATATCTCCACATTGCAAGGTGCAATTCTGAAATTTTTTGCTTTTTCCTGCTAATCCTGGCATGATAAAGAAGATTCAAAGAGAGTGAGATGCCAGCTCTTTTCATTCAGTCAGTACCTTCAAACATTTCTGGTATATGAATAACATGTTTTTCAATGGCAAAAATCAATGAATATTGTAAATGCACAAACAGTAATATCTCCACATTGCAAGGTGCAATTCTGAAATTTTTTGCTTTTTCCTGCTAATCCTGGCATGATAAAGAAGATTCAAAGAGAGTGAGATGCCAGCTCTTTTCATTCAGTCAGTAGCTTCAAACATTTCTGGTATATGAATAACATGTTTTTCAATGGCAAAAATCAATGAATATTGTAAATGCACAAACAGTAATATCTCCATATTGCAAGGTGCAATTCTGAAATTTTTTGCTTTTTCCTGCTAATCCTGGCATGATAAAGAAGATTCAAAGAGAGTGAGATGCCAGCTCTTTTCATTCAGTCAGTAGCTTCAAACATTTCTGGTATATGAATAACATGATGTTTTTCAATGGCAAAAATCAATCAATATTGTAAATGCACAAACAGTAATTTCTCCGCATTGCAAGGTGCAATTCTGAAATTTTTTGCTTTTTCCTGCTAATCCTAGCATGATAAAGAAGATTCAAAGAGAGTGAGATGTCAGCTCCTTTCATTCAGTCAGTAGCTTCAAACATTTCTGGACTTTTTCAATGGCAAAAATCAATGAATATTGTAAATGCACAAACAGTAATATCTCCACATTGCAAGGTGCAATTCTGAAATTTTTTGCTTTTTCCTGCTAATCCTGGCATGATAAAGAAGATTCAAAGAGAGTGAGATGCCAGCTCTTTTCATTCAGTCAGTACCTTCAAACATTTCTGGTATATGAATAACATGTTTTTCAATGGCAAAAATCAATGAATATTGTAAATGCACAAACAGTAATATCTCCACATTGCAAGGTGCAATTCTGAAATTTTTTGCTTTTTCCTGCTAATCCTGGCATGATAAAGAAGATTCAAAGAGAGTGAGATGCCAGCTCTTTTCATTCAGTCAGTAGCTTCAAACATTTCTGGTATATGAATAACATGTTTTTCAATGGCAAAAATCAATGAATATTGTAAATGCACAAACAGTAATATCTCCACATTGCAAGGTGCAATTCTGAAATTTTTTGCTTTTTCCTGCTAATCCTGGCATGATAAAGAAGATTCAAAGAGAGTGAGATGCCAGCTCTTTTCATTCAGTCAGTAGCTTCAAACATTTCTGGTATATGAATAACATGATATTTTTCAATGGCAAAAATCAATGAATATTGTAAATGCACACACAGTAATTTCTCCGCATTGCAAGGTGCAATTCTGAAATTTTTTGCTTTTTCCTGCTAATCCTAGCATGATAAAGAAGATTCAAAGAGAGTGAGATGCCAGCTCCTTTCATTCAGTCAGTAGCTTCAAACATTTCTGGACGTTTTTCAATGGCAAAAATCAATGAATATTGTAAATGCACAAACAGTAATATCTCCACATTGCAAGGTGCAATTCTGAAATTTTTTGCTTTTTCCTGCTAATCCTGGCATGATAAAGAAGATTCAAAGAGAGTGAGATGCCAGCTCTTTTCATTCAGTCAGTAGCTTCAAACATTTCTGGTATATGAATAACATGTTTTTCAATGGCAAAAATCAATGAATATTGTAAATGCACAAACAGTAATATCTCCACATTGCAAGGTGCAATTCTGAAATTTTTTGCTTTTTCCTGCTAATCCTGGCATGATAAAGAAGATTCAAAGAGAGTGAGATGCCAGCTCTTTTCATTCAGTCAGTAGCTTCAAACATTTCTGGTATATGAATAACGATGTTTTTCAATGGCAAAAATCAATGAATATTGTAAATGCACACACAGTAATTTCTCCGCATTGCAAGGTGCAATTCTGAAATTTTTTGCTTTTTCCTGCTAATCCTAGCATGATAAAGAAGATTCAAAGAGAGTGAGATGCCAGCTCCTTTCATTCAGTCAGTAGCTTCAAACATTTCTGGACGTTTTTCAATGGCAAAAATCAATGAATATTATAATTGCACAAACAGTAATATCTCCACATTGCAAGGTGCAATTCTGAAATTTTTTGCTTTTTCCTGCTAATCCTGGCATGATAAAGAAGATTCAAAGAGAGTGAGATGCCAGCTCTTTTCATTCAGTCAGTACCTTCAAACATTTCTGGTATATGAATAACATGTTTTTCAATGGCAAAAATCAATGAATATTGTAAATGCACAAACAGTAATATCTCCACATTGCAAGGTGCAATTCTGAAATTTTTTGCTTTTTCCTGCTAATCCTGGCATGATAAAGAAGATTCAAAGAGAGTGAGATGCCAGCTCTTTTCATTCAGTCAGTAGCTTCAAACATTTCTGGTATATGAATAACATGTTTTTCAATGGCAAAAATCAATGAATATTGTAAATGCACAAACAGTAATATCTCCACATTGCAAGGTGCAATTCTGAAATTTTTTGCTTTTTCCTGCTAATCCTGGCATGATAAAGAAGATTCAAAGAGAGTGAGATGCCAGCTCTTTTCATTCAGTCAGTAGCTTCAAACATTTCTGGTATATGAATAACATGATATTTTTCAATGGCAAAAATCAATGAATATTGTAAATGCACACACAGTAATTTCTCCGCATTGCAAGGTGCAATTCTGAAATTTTTTGCTTTTTCCTGCTAATCCTAGCATGATAAAGAAGATTCAAAGAGAGTGAGATGCCAGCTCCTTTCATTCAGTCAGTAGCTTCAAACATTTCTGGACGTTTTTCAATGGCAAAAATCAATGAATATTGTAAATGCACAAACAGTAATATCTCCACATTGCAACGTGCAATTCTGAAATTTTTTGCTTTTTCCTGCTAATCCTGGCATGATAAAGAAGATTCAAAGAGAGTGAGATGCCAGCTCTTTTCATTCAGTCAGTAGCTTCAAACATTTCTGGTATATGAATAACGATGTTTTTCAATGGCAAAAATCAATGAATATTGTAAATGCACACACAGTAATTTCTCCGCATTGCAAGGTGCAATTCTGAAATTTTTTGCTTTTTCCTGCTAATCCTAGCATGATAAAGAAGATTCAAAGAGAGTGAGATGCCAGCTCCTTTCATTCAGTCAGTAGCTTCAAACATTTCTGGACGTTTTTCAATGGCAAAAATCAATGAATATTGTAAATGCACAAACAGTAATATCTCCACATTGCAAGGTGCAATTCTGAAATTTTTTGCTTTTTCCTGCTAATCCTGGCATGATAAAGAAGATTCAAAGAGAGTGAGATGCCAGCTCTTTTCATTCAGTCAGTAGCTTCAAACATTTCTGGTATATGAATAACATGTTTTTCAATGGCAAAAATCAATGAATATTGTAAATGCACAAACAGTAATATCTCCACATTGCAAGGTGCAATTCTGAAATGTTTTGCTTTTTCCTGCTAATCCTGGCATGATAAAGAAGATTCAAAGAGAGTGAGATGCCAGCTCTTTTCATTCAGTCAGTAGCTTCAAACATTTCTGGTATATGAATAACGATGTTTTTCAATGGCAAAAATCAATGAATATTGTAAATGCACACACAGTAATTTCTCCGCATTGCAAGGTGCAATTCTGAAATTTTTTGCTTTTTCCTGCTAATCCTAGCATGATAAAGAAGATTCAAAGAGAGTGAGATGCCAGCTCTTTTCATTCAGTCAGTAGCTTCAAACATTTCTGGACGTTTTTCAATGGCAAAAATCAATGAATATTGTAAATGCACAAACAGTAATATCTCCACATTGCAAGGTGCAATTCTGAAATTTTTTGCTTTTTCCTGCTAATCCTGGCATGATAAAGAAGATTCAAAGAGAGTGAGATGCCAGCTCTTTTCATTCAGTCAGTACCTTCAAACATTTCTGGTATATGAATAACATGTTTTTCAATGGCAAAAATCAATGAATATTGTAAATGCACAAACAGTAATATCTCCACATTGCAAGGTGCAATTCTGAAATTTTTTGCTTTTTCCTGCTAATCCTGGCATGATAAAGAAGATTCAAAGAGAGTGAGATGCCAGCTCTTTTCATTCAGTCAGTAGCTTCAAACATTTCTGGTATATGAATAACATGTTTTTCAATGGCAAAAATCAATGAATATTGTAAATGCACAAACAGTAATATCTCCACATTGCAAGGTGCAATTCTGAAATTTTTTGCTTTTTCCTGCTAATACTGGCATGATAAAGAAGATTCAAAGAGAGTGAGATGCCAGCTCTTTTCATTCAGTCAGTAGCTTCAAACATTTCTGGTATATGAATAACATGATATTTTTCAATGGCAAAAATCAATGAATATTGTAAATGCACACAGTAATTTCTCCGCATTGCAAGGTGCAATTCTGAAATTTTTTGCTTTTTCCTGCTAATCCTAGCATGATAAAGAAGATTCAAAGAGAGTGAGATGCCAGCTCCTTTCATTCAGTCAGTAGCTTCAAACATTTCTGGACGTTTTTCAATGGCAAAAATCAATGAATATTGTAAATGCACAAACAGTAATATCTCCACATTGCAACGTGCAATTCTGAAATTTTTTGCTTTTTCCTGCTAATCCTGGCATGATAAAGAAGATTCAAAGAGAGTGAGATGCCAGCTCTTTTCATTCAGTCAGTAGCTTCAAACATTTCTGGTATATGAATAACATGATGTTTTTCAATGGCAAAAATCAATGAATATTGTAAATGCACAAACAGTAATTTCTCCGCATTGCAAGGTGCAATTCTGAAATTTTTTGCTTTTTCCTGCTATTCCTAGCATGATAAAGAAGATTCAAAGAGAGTGAGATGCCAGCTCCTTTCATTCAGTCAGTAGCTTCAAACATTTCTGGACGTTTTTCAATGGCAAAAATCAATGAATATTGTAAATGCACAAACAGTAATATCTCCACATTGCAATGTGCAATTCTGAAATTTTTTGCTTTTTCCTGCTAATCCTGGCATGATAAAGAAGATTCAAAGAGAGTGAGATGCCAGCTCTTTTCATTCAGTCAGTAGCTTCAAACATTTCTGGTATATGAATAACGATGTTTTTCAATGGCAAAAATCAATGAATATTGTAAATGCACACACAGTAATTTCTCCGCATTGCAAGGTGCAATTCTGAAATTTTTTGCTTTTTCCTGCTAATCCTAGCATGATAAAGAAGATTCAAAGAGAGTGAGATGCCAGCTCCTTTCATTCAGTCAGTAGCTTCAAACATTTCTGGACGTTTTTCAATGGCAAAAATCAATGAATATTGTAAATGCACAAACAGTAATATCTCCACATTGCAAGGTGCAATTCTGAAATTTTTTGCTTTTTCCTGCTAATCCTGGCATGATAAAGAAGATTCAAAGAGAGTGAGATGCCAGCTCTTTTCATTCAGTCAGTAGCTTCAAACATTTCTGGTATATGAATAACATGTTTTTCAATGGCAAAAATCAATGAATATTGTAAATGCACAAACAGTAATATCTCCACATTGCAAGGTGCAATTCTGAAATTTTTTGCTTTTTCCTGCTAATCCTGGCATGATAAAGAAGATTCAAAGAGAGTGAGATGCCAGCTCTTTTCATTCAGTCAGTAGCTTCAAACATTTCTGGTATATGAATAACGATGTTTTTCAATGGCAAAAATCAATGAATATTGTAAATGCACACACAGTAATTTCTCCGCATTGCAAGGTGCAATTCTGAAATTTTTTGCTTTTTCCTGCTAATCCTAGCATGATAAAGAAGATTCAAAGAGAGTGAGATGCCAGCTCTTTTCATTCAGTCAGTAGCTTCAAACATTTCTGGACGTTTTTCAATGGCAAAAATCAATGAATATTGTAAATGCACAAACAGTAATATCTCCACATTGCAAGGTGCAATTCTGAAATTTTTTGCTTTTTCCTGCTAATCCTGGCATGATAAAGAAGATTCAAAGAGAGTGAGATGCCAGCTCTTTTCATTCAGTCAGTACCTTCAAACATTTCTGGTATATGAATAACATGTTTTTCAATGGCAAAAATCAATGAATATTGTAAATGCACAAACAGTAATATCTCCACATTGCAACGTGCAATTCTGAAATTTTTTGCTTTTTCCTGCTAATCCTGGCATGATAAAGAAGATTCAAAGAGAGTGAGATGCCAGCTCTTTTCATTCAGTCAGTAGCTTCAAACATTTCTGGTATATGAATAACATGTTTTTCAATGGCAAAAATCAATGAATATTGTAAATGCACAAACAGTAATATCTCCACATTGCAAGGTGCAATTCTGAAATTTTTTGCTTTTTCCTGCTAATACTGGCATGATAAAGAAGATTCAAAGAGAGTGAGATGCCAGCTCTTTTCATTCAGTAAGTAGCTTCAAACATTTCTGGTATATGAATAACATGATATTTTTCAATGGCAAAAATCAATGAATATTGTAAATGCACACAGTAATTTCTCCGCATTGCAAGGTGCAATTCTGAAATTTTTTGCTTTTTCCTGCTAATCCTAGCATGATAAAGAAGATTCAAAGAGAGTGAGATGCCAGCTCCTTTCATTCAGTCAGTAGCTTCAAACATTTCTGGACGTTTTTCAATGGCAAAAATCAATGAATATTGTAAATGCACAAACAGTAATATCTCCACATTGCAACGTGCAATTCTGAAATTTTTTGCTTTTTCCTGCTAATCCTGGCATGATAAAGAAGATTCAAAGAGAGTGAGATGCCAGCTCTTTTCATTCAGTCAGTAGCTTCAAACATTTCTGGTATATGAATAACATGATGTTTTTCAATGGCAAAAATCAATGAATATTGTAAATGCACAAACAGTAATTTCTCCGCATTGCAAGGTGCAATTCTGAAATTTTTTGCTTTTTCCTGCTATTCCTAGCATGATAAAGAAGATTCAAAGAGAGTGAGATGCCAGCTCCTTTCATTCAGTCAGTAGCTTCAAACATTTCTGAACGTTTTTCAATGGCAAAAATCAATGAATATTGTAAATGCACAAACAGTAATATCTCCACATTGCAAGGTGCAATTCTGAAATTTTTTGCTTTTTCCTGCTAATCCTGGCATGATAAAGAAGATTCAAAGAGAGTGAGATGCCAGCTCTTTTCATTCAGTCAGTAGCTTCAAACATTTCTGGTATATGAATAACATGATGTTTTTCAATGGCAAAAATCAATGAATATTGTAAATGCACAAACAGTAATTTCTCCGCATTGCAAGGTGCAATTCTGAAATTTTTTGCTTTTTCCTGCTAATCCTAGCATGATAAAGAAGATTCAAAGAGAGTGAGATGCCAGCTCCTTTCATTCAGTCAGTAGCTTCAAACATTTCTGGACGTTTTTCAATGGCAAAAATCAATGAATATTGTAAATGCACAAACAGTAATATCTCCACATTGCAAGGTGCAATTCTGAAATTTTTTGCTTTTTCCTGCTCCTCTTAGCATGATAAAGAAGATTCAAAGAGAGTGAGATGCCAGCTCTTTTCATTCAGTCAGTAGCTTCAAACATTTCTGGACGTTTTTCAATGGCAAAAATCAATGAATATTGTAAATGCACAAACAGTAATATCTCCACATTGCAAGGTGCAATTCTGAAATTTTTTGCTTTTTCCTGCTAATCCTGGCATGATAAAGAAGATTCAAAGAGAGTGAGATGCCAGCTCTTTTCATTCAGTCAGTAGCTTCAAACATTTCTGGTATATGAATAACGATGTTTTTCAATGGCAAAAATCAATGAATATTGTAAATGCACACACAGTAATTTCTCCGCATTGCAAGGTGCAATTCTGAAATTTTTTGCTTTTTCCTGCTAATCCTAGCATGATAAAGAAGATTCAAAGAGAGTGAGATGCCAGCTCCTTTCATTCAGTCAGTAGCTTCAAACATTTCTGGACGTTTTTCAATGGCAAAAATCAATGAATATTGTAAATGCACAAACAGTAATATCTCCACATTGCAAGGTGCAATTCTGAAATTTTTTGCTTTTTCCTGCTAATCCTGGCATGATAAAGAAGATTCAAAGAGAGTGAGATGCCAGCTCTTTTCATTCAGTCAGTAGCTTCAAACATTTCTGGTATATGAATAACATATTTTTCAATGGCAAAAATCAATGAATATTGTAAATGCACAAACAGTAATATCTCCACATTGCAAGGTGCAATTCTGAAATTTTTTGCTTTTTCCTGCTAATCCTGGCATGATAAAGAAGATTCAAAGAGAGTGAGATGCCAGCTCTTTTCATTCAGTCAGTAGCTTCAAACATTTCTGGTATATGAATAACATGTTTTTCAATGGCAAAAATCAATGAATATTGTAAATGCACAAACAGTAATATCTCCACATTGCAAGGTGCAATTCTGAAATTTTTTGCTTTTTCCTGCTAATCCTGGCATGATAAAGAAGATTCAAAGAGAGTGAGATGCCAGCTCTTTTCATTCAGTCAGTAGCTTCAAACATTTCTGGTATATGAATAACATGATGTTTTTCAATGGCAAAAATCAATGAATATTGTAAATGCACACACAGTAATTTCTCCGCATTGCAAGGTGCAATTCTGAAATTTTTTGCTTTTTCCTGCTAATCCTAGCATGATAAAGAAGATTCAAAGAGAGTGAGATGCCAGCTCCTTTCATTCAGTCAGTAGCTTCAAACATTTCTGGACGTTTTTCAATGGCAAAAATCAATGAATATTGTAAATGCACAAACAGTAATTTCTCCGCATTGCAAGGTGCAATTCTGAAATTTTTTGCTTTTTCCTGCTAATCCTGGCATGATAAAGAAGATTCAAAGAGAGTGAGATGCCAGCTCTTTTCATTCAGTCAGTAGCTTCAAACATTTCTGGTATATGAATAACATGTTTTTCAATGGCAAAAATCAATGAATATTGTAAATGCACAAACAGTAATATCTCCACATTGCAAGGTGCAATTCTGAAATTTTTTGCTTTTTCCTGCTAATCCTGGCATGATAAAGAAGATTCAAAGAGAGTGAGATGCCAGCTCTTTTCATTCAGTCAGTAGCTTCAAACATTTCTGGTATATGAATAACATGATGTTTTTCAATGGCAAAAATCAATGAATATTGTAAATGCACACACAGTAATTTCTCCGCATTGCAAGGTGCAATTCTGAAATTTTTTGCTTTTTCCTGCTAATCCTAGCATGATAAAGAAGATTCAAAGAGAGTGAGATGCCAGCTCCTTTCATTCAGTCAGTAGCTTCAAACATTTCTGGACGTTTTTCAATGGCAAAAATCAATGAATATTGTAAATGCACAAACAGTAATTTCTCCGCATTGCAAGGTGCAATTCTGAAATTTTTTGCTTTTTCCTGCTAATCCTGGCATGATAAAGAAGATTCAAAGAGAGTGAGATGCCAGCTCTTTTCATTCAGTCAGTAGCTTCAAACATTTCTGGTATATGAATAACATGATGTTTTTCAATGGCAAAAATCAATGAATATTGTAAATGCACAAACAGTAATTTCTCCGCATTGCAAGGTGCAATTCTGAAATTTTTTGCTTTTTCCTGCTAATCCTAGCATGATAAAGAAGATTCAAAGAGAGTGAGATGCCAGCTCCTTTCATTCAGTCAGTAGCTTCAAACATTTCTGGTATATGAATAACATGATGTTTTTCAATAGCAAAAATCAATGAATATTGTAAATGCACACACAGTAATTTCTCCGCATTGCAAGGTGCAATTCTGAAATTTTTTGCTTTTTCCTGCTAATCCTAGCATGATAAAGAAGATTCAAAGAGAGTGAGATGCCAGCTCCTTTCATTCAGTCAGTAGCTTCAAACATTTCTGGACGTTTTTCAATGGCAAAAATCAATGAATATTGTAAATGCACAAACAGTAATATCTCCACATTGCAAGGTGCAATTCTGAAATTTTTTGCTTTTTCCTGCTAATCCTGGCATGATAAAGAAGATTCAAAGAGAGTGAGATGCCAGCTCTTTTCATTCAGTCAGTAGCTTCAAACATTTCTGGTATATGAATAACATGTTTTTCAATGGCAAAAATCAATGAATATTGTAAATGCACAAACAGTAATATCTCCACATTGCAAGGTGCAATTCTGAAATTTTTTGCTTTTTCCTGCTAATCCTGGCATGATAAAGAAGATTCAAAGAGAGTGAGATGCCAGCTCTTTTCATTCAGTCAGTAGCTTCAAACATTTCTGGTATATGAATAACGATGTTTTTCAATGGCAAAAATCAATGAATATTGTAAATGCACACACAGTAATTTCTCCGCATTGCAAGGTGCAATTCTGAAATTTTTTGCTTTTTCCTGCTAATCCTAGCATGATAAAGAAGATTCAAAGAGAGTGAGATGCCAGCTCCTTTCATTCAGTCAGTAGCTTCAAACATTTCTGGACGTTTTTCAATGGCAAAAATCAATGAATATTGTAAATGCACAAACAGTAATATCTCCACATTGCAAGGTGCAATTCTGAAATTTTTTGCTTTTTCCTGCTAATCCTGGCATGATAAAGAAGATTCAAAGAGAGTGAGATGCCAGATCTTTTCATTCAGTCAGTAGCTTCAAACATTTCTGGTATATGAATAACATGTTTTTCAATGGCAAAAATCAATGAATATTGTAAATGCACAAACAGTAATATCTCCACATTGCAAGGTGCAATTCTGAAATTTTTTGCTTTTTCCTGCTAATCCTGGCATGATAAAGAAGATTCAAAGAGAGTGAGATGCCAGCTCTTTTCATTCAGTCAGTAGCTTCAAACATTTCTGGTATATGAATAACGATGTTTTTCAATGGCAAAAATCAATGAATATTGTAAATGCACACACAGTAATTTCTCCGCATTGCAAGGTGCAATTCTGAAATTTTTTGCTTTTTCCTGCTAATCCTAGCATGATAAAGAAGATTCAAAGAGAGTGAGATGCCAGCTCCTTTCATTCAGTCAGTAGCTTCAAACATTTCTGGTATATGAATAACGATGTTTTTCAATGGCAAAAATCAATGAATATTGTAAATGCACACACAGTAATTTCTCCGCATTGCAAGGTGCAATTCTGAAATTTTTTGCTTTTTCCTGCTAATCCTGGCATGATAAAGAAGATTCAAAGAGAGTGAGATGCCAGCTCTTTTCATTCAGTCAGTAGCTTCAAACATTTCTGGTATATGAATAACGATGTTTTTCAATGGCAAAAATCAATGAATATTGTAAATGCACACACATTAATTTCTCCGCATTGCAAGGTGCAATTCTGAAATTTTTTGCTTTTTCCTGCTAATCCTAGCATGATAAAGAAGATTCAAAGAGAGTGAGATGCCAGCTCTTTTCATTCAGTCAGTAGCTTCAAACATTTCTGGACGTTTTTCAATGGCAAAAATCAATGAATATTGTAAATGCACAAACAGTAATATCTCCACATTGCAAGGTGCAATTCTGAAATTTTTTGCTTTTTCCTGCTAATCCTGGCATGATAAAGAAGATTCAAAGAGAGTGAGATGCCAGCTCTTTTCATTCAGTCAGTACCTTCAAACATTTCTGGTATATGAATAACATGTTTTTCAATGGCAAAAATCAATGAATATTGTAAATGCACAAACAGTAATATCTCCACATTGCAAGGTGCAATTCTGAAATTTTTTGCTTTTTCCTGCTAATCCTGGCATGATAAAGAAGATTCAAAGAGAGTGAGATGCCAGCTCTTTTCATTCAGTCAGTAGCTTCAAACATTTCTGGTATATGAATAACATGTTTTTCAATGGCAAAAATCAATGAATATTGTAAATGCACAAACAGTAATATCTCCACATTGCAAGGTGCAATTCTGAAATTTTTTGCTTTTTCCTGCTAATACTGGCATGATAAAGAAGATTCAAAGAGAGTGAGATGCCAGCTCTTTTCATTCAGTCAGTAGCTTCAAACATTTCTGGTATATGAATAACATGATATTTTTCAATGGCAAAAATCAATGAATATTGTAAATGCACACAGTAATTTCTCCGCATTGCAAGGTGCAATTCTGAAATTTTTTGCTTTTTCCTGCTAATCCTAGCATGATAAAGAAGATTCAAAGAGAGTGAGATGCCAGCTCCTTTCATTCAGTCAGTAGCTTCAAACATTTCTGGACGTTTTTCAATGGCAAAAATCAATGAATATTGTAAATGCACAAACAGTAATATCTCCACATTGCAACGTGCAATTCTGAAATTTTTTGCTTTTTCCTGCTAATCCTGGCATGATAAAGAAGATTCAAAGAGAGTGAGATGCCAGCTCTTTTCATTCAGTCAGTAGCTTCAAACATTTCTGGTATATGAATAACATGATGTTTTTCAATGGCAAAAATCAATGAATATTGTAAATGCACAAACAGTAATTTCTCCGCATTGCAAGGTGCAATTCTGAAATTTTTTGCTTTTTCCTGCTATTCCTAGCATGATAAAGAAGATTCAAAGAGAGTGAGATGCCAGCTCCTTTCATTCAGTCAGTAGCTTCAAACATTTCTGGACGTTTTTCAATGGCAAAAATCAATGAATATTGTAAATGCACAAACAGTAATATCTCCACATTGCAACGTGCAATTCTGAAATTTTTTGCTTTTTCCTGCTAATCCTGGCATGATAAAGAAGATTCAAAGAGAGTGAGATGCCAGCTCTTTTCATTCAGTCAGTAGCTTCAAACATTTCTGGTATATGAATAACGATGTTTTTCAATGGCAAAAATCAATGAATATTGTAAATGCACACACAGTAATTTCTCCGCATTGCAAGGTGCAATTCTGAAATTTTTTGCTTTTTCCTGCTAATCCTAGCATGATAAAGAAGATTCAAAGAGAGTGAGATGCCAGCTCCTTTCATTCAGTCAGTAGCTTCAAACATTTCTGGACGTTTTTCAATGGCAAAAATCAATGAATATTGTAAATGCACAAACAGTAATATCTCCACATTGCAAGGTGCAATTCTGAAATTTTTTGCTTTTTCCTGCTAATCCTGGCATGATAAAGAAGATTCAAAGAGAGTGAGATGCCAGCTCTTTTCATTCAGTCAGTAGCTTCAAACATTTCTGGTATATGAATAACATGTTTTTCAATGGCAAAAATCAATGAATATTGTAAATGCACAAACAGTAATATCTCCACATTGCAAGGTGCAATTCTGAAATTTTTTGCTTTTTCCTGCTAATCCTGGCATGATAAAGAAGATTCAAAGAGAGTGAGATGCCAGCTCTTTTCATTCAGTCAGTAGCTTCAAACATTTCTGGTATATGAATAACGATGTTTTTCAATGGCAAAAATCAATGAATATTGTAAATGCACACACAGTAATTTCTCCGCATTGCAAGGTGCAATTCTGAAATTTTTTGCTTTTTCCTGCTAATCCTAGCATGATAAAGAAGATTCAAAGAGAGTGAGATGCCAGCTCTTTTCATTCAGTCAGTAGCTTCAAACATTTCTGGACGTTTTTCAATGGCAAAAATCAATGAATATTGTAAATGCACAAACAGTAATATCTCCACATTGCAAGGTGCAATTCTGAAATTTTTTGCTTTTTCCTGCTAATCCTGGCATGATAAAGAAGATTCAAAGAGAGTGAGATGCCAGCTCTTTTCATTCAGTCAGTACCTTCAAACATTTCTGGTATATGAATAACATGTTTTTCAATGGCAAAAATCAATGAATATTGTAAATGCACAAACAGTAATATCTCCACATTGCAACGTGCAATTCTGAAATTTTTTGCTTTTTCCTGCTAATCCTGGCATGATAAAGAAGATTCAAAGAGAGTGAGATGCCAGCTCTTTTCATTCAGTCAGTAGCTTCAAACATTTCTGGTATATGAATAACATGTTTTTCAATGGCAAAAATCAATGAATATTGTAAATGCACAAACAGTAATATCTCCACATTGCAAGGTGCAATTCTGAAATTTTTTGCTTTTTCCTGCTAATACTGGCATGATAAAGAAGATTCAAAGAGAGTGAGATGCCAGCTCTTTTCATTCAGTAAGTAGCTTCAAACATTTCTGGTATATGAATAACATGATATTTTTCAATGGCAAAAATCAATGAATATTGTAAATGCACACAGTAATTTCTCCGCATTGCAAGGTGCAATTCTGAAATTTTTTGCTTTTTCCTGCTAATCCTAGCATGATAAAGAAGATTCAAAGAGAGTGAGATGCCAGCTCCTTTGATTCAGTCAGTAGCTTCAAACATTTCTGGACGTTTTTCAATGGCAAAAATCAATGAATATTGTAAATGCACAAACAGTAATATCTCCACATTGCAACGTGCAATTCTGAAATTTTTTGCTTTTTCCTGCTAATCCTGGCATGATAAAGAAGATTCAAAGAGAGTGAGATGCCAGCTCTTTTCATTCAGTCAGTAGCTTCAAACATTTCTGGTATATGAATAACATGATGTTTTTCAATGGCAAAAATCAATGAATATTGTAAATGCACAAACAGTAATTTCTCCGCATTGCAAGGTGCAATTCTGAAATTTTTTGCTTTTTCCTGCTATTCCTAGCATGATAAAGAAGATTCAAAGAGAGTGAGATGCCAGCTCCTTTCATTCAGTCAGTAGCTTCAAACATTTCTGGACGTTTTTCAATGGCAAAAATCAATGAATATTGTAAATGCACAAACAGTAATATCTCCACATTGCAAGGTGAAATTCTGAAATTTTTTGCTTTTTCCTGCTAATCCTGGCATGATAAAGAAGATTCAAAGAGAGTGAGATGCCAGCTCTTTTCATTCAGTCAGTAGCTTCAAACATTTCTGGTATATGAATAACATGATGTTTTTCAATGGCAAAAATCAATGAATATTGTAAATGCACAAACAGTAATTTCTCCGCATTGCAAGGTGCAATTCTGAAATTTTTTGCTTTTTCCTGCTAATCCTAGCATGATAAAGAAGATTCAAAGAGAGTGAGATGCCAGCTCCTTTCATTCAGTCAGTAGCTTCAAACATTTCTGGTCGTTTTTCAATGGCAAAAATCAATGAATATTGTAAATGCACAAACAGTAATATCTCCACATTGCAACGTGCAATTCTGAAATTTTTTGCTTTTTCCTGCTCCTCTTAGCATGATAAAGAAGATTCAAAGAGAGTGAGATGCCAGCTCTTTTCATTCAGTCAGTAGCTTCAAACATTTCTGGACGTTTTTCAATGGCAAAAATCAATGAATATTGTAAATGCACAAACAGTAATATCTCCACATTGCAAGGTGCAATTCTGAAATTTTTTGCTTTTTCCTGCTAATCCTGGCATGATAAAGAAGATTCAAAGAGAGTGAGATGCCAGCTCTTTTCATTCAGTCAGTAGCTTCAAACATTTCTGGTATATGAATAACGATGTTTTTCAATGGCAAAAATCAATGAATATTGTAAATGCACACACAGTAATTTCTCCGCATTGCAAGGTGCAATTCTGAAATTTTTTGCTTTTTCCTGCTAATCCTAGCATGATAAAGAAGATTCAAAGAGAGTGAGATGCCAGCTCCTTTCATTCAGTCAGTAGCTTCAAACATTTCTGGACGTTTTTCAATGGCAAAAATCAATGAATATTGTAAATGCACAAACAGTAATATCTCCACATTGCAAGGTGCAATTCTGAAATTTTTTGCTTTTTCCTGCTAATCCTGGCATGATAAAGAAGATTCAAAGAGAGTGAGATGCCAGCTCTTTTCATTCAGTCAGTAGCTTCAAACATTTCTGGTATATGAATAACATATTTTTCAATGGCAAAAATCAATGAATATTGTAAATGCACAAACAGTAATATCTCCACATTGCAAGGTGCAATTCTGAAATTTTTTGCTTTTTCCTGCTAATCCTGGCATGATAAAGAAGATTCAAAGAGAGTGAGATGCCAGCTCTTTTCATTCAGTCAGTAGCTTCAAACATTTCTGGTATATGAATAACATGTTTTTCAATGGCAAAAATCAATGAATATTGTAAATGCACAAACAGTAATATCTCCACATTGCAAGGTGCAATTCTGAAATTTTTTGCTTTTTCCTGCTAATCCTGGCATGATAAAGAAGATTCAAAGAGAGTGAGATGCCAGCTCTTTTCATTCAGTCAGTAGCTTCAAACATTTCTGGTATATGAATAACATGATGTTTTTCAATGGCAAAAATCAATGAATATTGTAAATGCACACACAGTAATTTCTCCGCATTGCAAGGTGCAATTCTGAAATTTTTTGCTTTTTCCTGCTAATCCTAGCATGATAAAGAAGATTCAAAGAGAGTGAGATGCCAGCTCCTTTCATTCAGTCAGTAGCTTCAAACATTTCTGGACGTTTTTCAATGGCAAAAATCAATGAATATTGTAAATGCACAAACAGTAATTTCTCCGCATTGCAAGGTGCAATTCTGAAATTTTTTGCTTTTTCCTGCTAATCCTGGCATGATAAAGAAGATTCAAAGAGAGTGAGATGCCAGCTCTTTTCATTCAGTCAGTAGCTTCAAACATTTCTGGTATATGAATAACATGATGTTTTTCAATGGCAAAAATCAATGAATATTGTAAATGCACAAACAGTAATTTCTCCGCATTGCAAGGTGCAATTCTGAAATTTTTTGCTTTTTCCTGCTAATCCTAGCATGATAAAGAAGATTCAAAGAGAGTGAGATGCCAGCTCCTTTCATTCAGTCAGTAGCTTCAAACATTTCTGGTATATGAATAACATGATGTTTTTCAATAGCAAAAATCAATGAATATTGTAAATGCACACACAGTAATTTCTCCGCATTGCAAGGTGCAATTCTGAAATTTTTTGCTTTTTCCTGCTAATCCTAGCATGATAAAGAAGATTCAAAGAGAGTGAGATGCCAGCTCCTTTCATTCAGTCAGTAGCTTCAAACATTTCTGGACGTTTTTCAATGGCAAAAATCAATGAATATTGTAAATGCACAAACAGTAATATCTCCACATTGCAAGGTGCAATTCTGAAATTTTTTGCTTTTTCCTGCTAATCCTGGCATGATAAAGAAGATTCAAAGAGAGTGAGATGCCAGCTCTTTTCATTCAGTCAGTAGCTTCAAACATTTCTGGTATATGAATAACATGTTTTTCAATGGCAAAAATCAATGAATATTGTAAATGCACAAACAGTAATATCTCCACATTGCAAGGTGCAATTCTGAAATTTTTTGCTTTTTCCTGCTAATCCTGGCATGATAAAGAAGATTCAAAGAGAGTGAGATGCCAGCTCTTTTCATTCAGTCAGTAGCTTCAAACATTTCTGGTATATGAATAACGATGTTTTTCAATGGCAAAAATCAATGAATATTGTAAATGCACACACAGTAATTTCTCCGCATTGCAAGGTGCAATTCTGAAATTTTTTGCTTTTTCCTGCTAATCCTAGCATGATAAAGAAGATTCAAAGAGAGTGAGATGCCAGCTCCTTTCATTCAGTCAGTAGCTTCAAACATTTCTGGACGTTTTTCAATGGCAAAAATCAATGAATATTGTAAATGCACAAACAGTAATATCTCCACATTGCAAGGTGCAATTCTGAAATTTTTTGCTTTTTCCTGCTAATCCTGGCATGATAAAGAAGATTCAAAGAGAGTGAGATGCCAGATCTTTTCATTCAGTCAGTAGCTTCAAACATTTCTGGTATATGAATAACATGTTTTTCAATGGCAAAAATCAATGAATATTGTAAATGCACAAACAGTAATATCTCCACATTGCAAGGTGCAATTCTGAAATTTTTTGCTTTTTCCTGCTAATCCTGGCATGATAAAGAAGATTCAAAGAGAGTGAGATGCCAGCTCTTTTCATTCAGTCAGTAGCTTCAAACATTTCTGGTATATGAATAACGATGTTTTTCAATGGCAAAAATCAATGAATATTGTAAATGCACACAAAGTAATTTCTCCGCATTGCAAGGTGCAATTCTGAAATTTTTTGCTTTTTCCTGCTAATCCTAGCATGATAAAGAAGATTCAAAGAGAGTGAGATGCCAGCTCCTTTCATTCAGTCAGTAGCTTCAAACATTTCTGGACGTTTTTCAATGGCAAAAATCAATGAATATTGTAAATGCACAAACAGTAATATCTCCACATTGCAAGGTGCAATTCTGAAATTTTTTGCTTTTTCCTGCTAATCCTGGCATGATAAAGAAGATTCAAAGAGAATGAGATGCCAGCTCTTTTCATTCAGTCAGTAGCTTCAAACATTTCTGGTATATGAATAACATGTTTTTCAATGGCAAAAATCAATGAATATTGTAAATGCACAAACAGTAATATCTCCACATTGCAACGTGCAATTCTGAAATTTTTTGCTTTTTCCTGCTCCTCTTAGCATGATAAAGAAGATTCAAAGAGAGTGAGATGCCAGCTCTTTTCATTCAGTCAATAGCTTCAAACATTTCTGGACGTTTTTCAGTGGCAAAAATCAATGAATATTGTAAATGCACAAACAGTAATATCTCCACATTGCAAGGTGCAATTCTGAAATTTTTTGCTTTTTCCTGCTAATCCTGGCATGATAAAGAAGATTCAAAGAGAGTGAGATGCCAGCTCTTTTCATTCAGTCAGTAGCTTCAAACATTTCTGGTATATGAATAACATGTTTTTCAATGGCAAAAATCAATGAATATTGTAAATGCACAAACAGTAATATCTCCACATTGCAAGGTGCAATTCTGAAATTTTTTGCTTTTTCCTGCTAATCCTGGCATGATAAAGAAGATTCAAAGAGAGTGAGATGCCAGCTCTTTTCATTCAGTCAGTAGCTTCAAACATTTCTGGTATATGAATAACGATGTTTTTCAATGGCAAAAATCAATGAATATTGTAAATACACACACAGTAATTTCTCCGCATTGCAAGGTGCAATTCTGAAATTTTTTGCTTTTTCCTGCTAATCCTAGCATGATAAAGAAGATTCAAAGAGAGTGAGATGCCAGCTCCTTTCATTCAGTCAGTAGCTTCAAACATTTCTGGACGTTTTTCAATGGCAAAAATCAATGAATATTGTAAATGCACAAACAGTAATATCTCCACATTGCAAGGTGCAATTCTGAAATTTTTTGCTTTTTCCTGCTAATCCTGGCATGATAAAGAAGATTCAAAGAGAGTGAGATGCCAGCTCTTTTCATTCAGTCAGTAGCTTCAAACATTTCTGGTATATGAATAACATGTTTTTCAATGGCAAAAATCAATGAATATTGTAAATGCACAAACAGTAATATCTCCACATTGCAAGGTGCAATTCTGAAATTTTTTGCTTTTTCCTGCTAATCCTGGCATGATAAAGAAGATTCAAAGAGAGTGAGATGCCAGCTCTTTTCATTCAGTCAGTAGCTTCAAACATTTCTGGTATATGAATAACGATGTTTTTCAATGGCAAAAATCAATGAATATTGTAAATGCACACACAGTAATTTCTCCGCATTGCAAGGTGCAATTCTGAAATTTTTTGCTTTTTCCTGCTAATCCTAGCATGATAAAGAAGATTCAAAGAGAGTGAGATGCCAGCTGATTTCATTCAGTCAGTAGCTTCAAACATTTCTGGACGTTTTTCAATGGCAAAAATCAATGAATATTGTAAATGCACAAACAGTAATATCTCCACATTGCAAGGTGCAATTCTGAAATTTTTTGCTTTTTCCTGCTAATCCTGGCATGATAAAGAAGATTCAAAGAGAGTGAGATGCCAGCTCTTTTCATTCAGTCAGTACCTTCAAACATTTCTGGTATATGAATAACATGTTTTTCAATGGCAAAAATCAATGAATATTGTAAATGCACAAACAGTAATATCTCCACATTGCAAGGTGCAATTCTGAAATTTTTTGCTTTTTCCTGCTAATCCTGGCATGATAAAGAAGATTCAAAGAGAGTGAGATGCCAGCTCTTTTCATTCAGTCAGTAGCTTCAAACATTTCTGGTATATGAATAACATATTTTTCAATGGCAAAAATCAATGAATATTGTAAATGCACAAACAGTAATATCTCCACATTGCAAGGTGCAATTCTGAAATTTTTTGCTTTTTCCTGCTATTCCTGGCATGATAAAGAAGATTCAAAGAGAGTGAGATGCCAGCTCTTTTCATTCAGTCAGTAGCTTCAAACATTTCTGGTATATGAATAACATGTTTTTCAATGGCAAAAATCAATGAATATTGTAAATGCACAAACAGTAATATCTCCACATTGCAAGGTGCAATTCTGAAATTTTTTGCTTTTTCCTGCTAATCCTGGCATGATAAAGAAGATTCAAAGAGAGTGAGATGCCAGCTCTTTTCATTCAGTCAGTAGCTTCAAACATTTCTGGTATATGAATAACATGATGTTTTTCAATGGCAAAAATCGATGAATATTGTAAATGCACACACAGTAATTTCTCCGCATTGCAAGGTGCAATTCTGAAATTTTTTGCTTTTTCCTGCTAATCCTAGCATGATAAAGAAGATTCAAAGAGAGTGAGATGCCAGCTCCTTTCATTCAGTCAGTAGCTTCAAACATTTCTGGACGTTTTTCAATGGCAAAAATCAATGAATATTGTAAATGCACAAACAGTAATTTCTCCGCATTGCAAGGTGCAATTCTGAAATTTTTTGCTTTTTCCTGCTAATCCTAGCATGATAAAGAAGATTCAAAGAGAGTGAGATGCCAGCTCCTTTCATTCAGTCAGTAGCTTCAAACATTTCTGGACGTTTTTCAATGGCAAAAATCAATGAATATTCTAAATGCACAAACAGTAATTTCTCCGCATTGCAAGGTGCAATTCTGAAATTTTTTGCTTTTTCCTGCTAATCCTGGCATGATAAAGAAGATTCAAAGAGAGTGAGATGCCAGCTCTTTTCATTCAGTCAGTAGCTTCAAACATTTCTGGTATATGAATAACATGTTTTTCAATGGCAAAAATCAATGAATATTGTAAATGCACAAACAGTAATATCTCCACATTGCAAGGTGCAATTCTGAAATTTTTTGCTTTTTCCTGCTAATCCTGGCATGATAAAGAAGATTCAAAGAGAGTGAGATGCCAGCTCTTTTCATTCAGTCAGTAGCTTCAAACATTTCTGGTATATGAATAACGATGTTTTTCAATGGCAAAAATCAATGAATATTGTAAATGCACACACAGTAATTTCTCCGCATTGCAAGGTGCAATTCTGAAATTTTTTGCTTTTTCCTGCTAATCCTAGCATGATAAAGAAGATTCAAAGAGAGTGAGATGCCAGCTCCTTTCATTCAGTCAGTAGCTTCAAACATTTCTGGACGTTTTTCAATGGCAAAAATCAATGAATATTGTAAATGCACAAACAGTAATATCTCCACATTGCAAGGTGCAATTCTGAAATTTTTTGCTTTTTCCTGCTAATCCTGGCATGATAAAGAAGATTCAAAGAGAGTGAGATGCCAGCTCTTTTCATTCAGTCAGTAGCTTCAAACATTTCTGGTATATGAATAACATGTTTTTCAATGGCAAAAATCAATGAATATTGTAAATGCACAAACAGTAATATCTCCACATTGCAAGGTGCAATTCTGAAATTTTTTGCTTTTTCCTGCTAATCCTGACATGATAAAGAAGATTCAAAGAGAGTGAGATGCCAGCTCTTTTCATTCAGTCAGTAGCTTCAAACATTTCTGGTATATGAATAACGATGTTTTTCAATGGCAAAAATCAATGAATATTGTAAATGCACACACAGTATTTTCTCCGCATTGCAAGGTGCAATTCTGAAATTTTTTGCTTTTTCTTGCTAATCCTAGCATGATAAAGAAGATTCAAAGAGAGTGAGATGCCAGCTCCTTTCATTCAGTCAGTAGCTTCAAACATTTCTGGACGTTTTTCAATGGCAAAAATCAATGAATATTGTAAATGCACAAACAGTAATATCTCCACATTGCAAGGTGCAATTCTGAAATTTTTTGCTTTTTCCTGCTAATCCTGGCATGATAAAGAAGATTCAAAGAGAATGAGATGCCAGCTCTTTTCATTCAGTCAGTAGCTTCAAACATTTCTGGTATATGAATAACATGTTTTTCAATGGCAAAAATCAATGAATATTGTAAATGCACAAACAGTAATATCTCCACATTGCAACGTGCAATTCTGAAATTTTTTGCTTTTTCCTGCTAATCCTGGCATGATAAAGAAGATTCAAAGAGAGTGAGATGCCAGCTCTTTTCATTCAGTCAGTAGCTTCAAACATTTCTGGTATATGAATAACATGATGTTTTTCAATGGCAAAAATCAATGAATATTGTAAATGCACAAACAGTAATTTCTCCGCATTGCAAGGTGCAATTCTGAAATTTTTTGCTTTTTACTGCTAATCCTAGCATGATAAAGAAGATTCAAAGAGAGTGAGATGCCAGCTCCTTTCATTCAGTCAGTAGCTTCAAACATTTCTGGACGTTTTTCAATGGCAAAAATCAATGAATATTGTAAATGCACAAACAGTAATATCTCCACATTGCAAGGTGCAATTCTGAAATTTTTTGCTTTTTCCTGCTAATCCTGGCATGATAAAGAAGATTCAAAGAGAGTGAGATGCCAGCTCTTTTCATTCAGTCAGTAGCTTCAAACATTTCTGGTATATGAATAACATGTTTTTCAATGGCAAAAATCAATGAATATTGTAAATGCACAAACAGTAATATCTCCACATTGCAAGGTGCAATTCTGAAATTTTTTGCTTTTTCCTGCTAATCCTGGCATGATAAAGAAGATTCAAAGAGAGTGAGATGCCAGCTCTTTTCATTTAGTCAGTAGCTTCAAACATTTCTGGTATATGAATAACGATGTTTTTCAATGGCAAAAATCAATGAATATTGTAAATGCACACACAGTAATTTCTCCGCATTGCAAGGTGCAATTCTGAAATTTTTTGCTTTTTCCTGCTAATCCTAGCATGATAAAGAAGATTCAAAGAGAGTGAGATGCCAGCTCCTTTCATTCAGTCAGTAGCTTCAAACATTTCTGGACATTTTTCAATGGCAAAAATCAATGAATATTGTAAATGCACAAACAGTAATATCTCCACATTGCAAGGTGCAATTCTGAAATTTTTTGCTTTTTCCTGCTAATCCTGGCATGATAAAGAAGATTCAAAGAGAGTGAGATGCCAGCTCTTTTCATTCAGTCAGTAGCTTCAAACATTTCTGGTATATGAATAACATGTTTTTCAATGGCAAAAATCAATGAATATTGTAAATGCACAAACAGTAATATCTCCACATTGCAAGGTGCAATTCTGAAATTTTTTGCTTTTTCCTGCTAATCCTGGCATGATAAAGAAGATTCAAAGAGAGTGAGATGCCAGCTCTTTTCATTCAGTCAGTAGCTTCAAACATTTCTGGTATATGAATAACATGTTTTTCAATGGCAAAAATCAATGAATATTGTAAATGCACAAACAGTAATATCTCCACATTGCAAGGTGCAATTCTGAAATTTTTTGCTTTTTCCTGCTAATCCTGGCATGATAAAGAAGATTCAAAGAGAGTGAGATGCCAGCTCTTTTCATTCAGTCAGTAGCTTCAAACATTTCTGGTATATGAATAACATGATATTTTTCAATGGCAAAAATCAATGAATATTGTAAATGCACACACAGTAATTTCTCCGCATTGCAAGGTGCAATTCTGAAATTTTTTGCTTTTTCCTGCTAATCCTAGCATGATAAAGAAGATTCAAAGAGAGTGAGATGCCAGCTCCTTTCATTCAGTCAGTAGCTTCAAACATTTCTGGACGTTTTTCAATGGCAAAAATCAATGAATATTGTAAATGCACAAACAGTAATATCTCCAAATTGCAACGTGCAATTCTGAAATTTTTTGCTTTTTCCTGCTAATCCTGGCATGATAAAGAAGATTCAAAGAGAGTGAGATGCCAGCTCTTTTCATTCAGTCAGTAGCTTCAAACATTTCTGGTATATGAATAACATGATGTTTTTCAATGGCAAAAATCAATGAATATTGTAAATGCACAAACAGTAATTTCTCCGCATTGCAAGGTGCAATTCTGAAATTTTTTGCTTTTTCCTGCTAATCCTAGCATGATAAAGAAGATTCAAAGAGAGTGAGATGCCAGCTCCTTTCATTCAGTCAGTAGCTTCAAACATTTCTGGACGTTTTTCAATGGCAAAAATCAATGAATATTGTAAATGCACAAACAGTAATATCTCCACATTGCAACGTGCAATTCTGAAATTTTTTGCTTTTTCCTGCTAATCCTGGCATGATAAAGAAGATTCAAAGAGAGTGAGATGCCAGCTCTTTTCATTCAGTCAGTAGCTTCAAACATTTCTGGTATATGAATAACATGATGTTTTTCAATGGCAAAAATCAATGAATATTGTAAATGCACACACAGTAATTTCTCCGCATTGCAAGGTGCAATTCTGAAATTTTTTGCTTTTTCCTGCTAATCCTAGCATGATAAAGAAGATTCAAAGAGAGTGAGATGCCAGCTCCTTTCATTCAGTCAGTAGCTTCAAACATTTCTGGACGTTTTTCAATGGCAAAAATCAATGAATATTGTAAATGCACAAACAGTAATATCTCCACATTGCAACGTGCAATTCTGAAATTTTTTGCTTTTTCCTGCTAATCCTGGCATGATAAAGAAGATTCAAAGAGAGTGAGATGCCAGCTCTTTTCATTCAGTCAGTAGCTTCAAACATTTCTGGTATATGAATAACATGATGTTTTTCAATGGCAAAAATCAATGAATATTGTAAATGCACAAACAGTAATTTCTCCGCATTGCAAGGTGCAATTCTGAAATTTTTTGCTTTTTCCTGCTAATCCTAGCATGATAAAGAAGATTCAAAGAGAGTGAGATGCCAGCTCCTTTCATTCAGTCAGTAGCTTCAAACATTTCTGGACGTTTTTCAATGGCAAAAATCAATGAATATTGTAAATGCACAAACAGTAATATCTCCACATTGCAACGTGCAATTCTGAAATTTTTTGCTTTTTCCTGCTCCTCTTATCATGATAAAGAAGATTCAAAGAGAGTGAGATGCCAGCTCTTTTCATTCAGTCAGTAGCTTCAAACATTTCTGGACGTTTTTCAATGGCAAAAATCAATGAATATTGTAAATGCACAAACAGTAATATCTCCACATTGCAAGGTGCAATTCTGAAATTTTTTGCTTTTTCCTGCTAATCCTGGCATGATAAAGAAGATTCAAAGAGAGTGAGATGCCAGCTCTTTTCATTCAGTCAGTAGCTTCAAACATTTCTGGTATATGAATAACGATGTTTTTCAATGGCAAAAATCAATGAATATTGTAAATGCACACACAGTAATTTCTCCGCATTGCAAGGTGCAATTCTGAAATTTTTTGCTTTTTCCTGCTAATCCTAGCATGATAAAGAAGATTCAAAGAGAGTGAGATGCCAGCTCCTTTCATTCAGTCAGTAGCTTCAAACATTTCTGGACGTTTTTCAATGGCAAAAATCAATGAATATTGTAAATGCACAAACAGTAATATCTCCACATTGCAAGGTGCAATTCTGAAATTTTTTGCTTTTTCCTGCTAATCCTGGCATGATAAAGAAGATTCAAAGAGAGTGAGATGCCAGCTCTTTTCATTCAGTCAGTAGCTTCAAACATTTCTGGACGTTTTTCAATGGCAAAAATCAATGAATATTGTAAATGCACAAACAGTAATATCTCCACATTGCAAGGTGCAATTCTGAAATTTTTTGCTTTTTCCTGCTAATCCTGGCATGATAAAGAAGATTCAAAGAGAGTGAGATGCCAGCTCTTTTCATTCAGTCAGTAGCTTCAAACATTTCTGGTATATGAATAACGATGTTTTTCAATGGCAAAAATCAATGAATATTGTAAATGCACAAACAGTAATTTCTCCGCATTGCAAGGTGCAATTCTGAAATTTTTTGCTTTTTCCTGCTAATCCTAGCATGATAAAGAAGATTCAAAGAGAGTGACATGCCAGCTCCTTTCATTCAGTCAGTAGCTTCAAACATTTCTGGACGTTTTTCAATGGCAAAAATCAATGAATATTGTAAATGCACAAACAGTAATATCTCCACATTGCAAGGTGCAATTCTGAAATTTTTTGCTTTTTCCTGCTAATCCTGGCATGATAAAGAAGATTCAAAGAGAGTGAGATGCCAGCTCCTTTCATTCAGTCAGTAGCTTCAAACATTTCTGGACGTTTTTCAATGGCAAAAATCAATGAATATTGTAAATGCACAAACAGTAATATCTCCACATTGCAAGGTGCAATTCTGAAATTTTTTGCTTTTTCCTGCTAATCCTGGCATGATAAAGAAGATTCAAAGAGAGTGAGATGCCAGCTCTTTTCATTCAGTCAGTAGCTTCAAACATTTCTGGTATATGAATAACATGTTTTTCAATGGCAAAAATCAATGAATATTGTAAATGCACACACAGTAATTTCTCCGCATTGCAAGGTGCAATTCTGAAATTTTTTGCTTTTTCCTGCTAATCCTAGCATGATAAAGAAGATTCAAAGAGAGTGAGATGCCAGCTCCTTTCATTCAGTCAGTAGCTTCAAACATTTCTGGACGTTTTTCAATGGCAAAAATCAATGAATATTGTAAATGCACAAACAGTAATATCTCCACATTGCAACGTGCAATTCTGAAATTTTTTGCTTTTTCCTGCTCCTCTTAGCATGATAAAGAAGATTCAAAGAGAGTGAGATGCCAGCTCTTTTCATTCAGTCAGTAGCTTCAAACATTTCTGGTATATGAATAACATGATGTTTTTCAATGGCAAAAATCAATGAATATTGTAAATGCACAAACAGTAATTTCTCCGCATTGCAAGGTGCAATTCTGAAATTTTTTGCTTTTTCCTGCTAATCCTAGCATGATAAAGAAGATTCAAAGAGAGTGAGATGCCAGCTCCTTTCATTCAGTCAGTAGCTTCAAACATTTCTGGACGTTTTTCAATGGCAAAAATCAATGAATATTGTAAATGCACAAACAGTAATATCTCCACATTGCAACGTGCAATTCTGAAATTTTTTGCTTTTTCCTGCTAATCCTGGCATGATAAAGAAGATTCAAAGAGAGTGAGATGCCAGCTCTTTTCATTCAGTCAGTAGCTTCAAACATTTCTGGTATATGAATAACATGATGTTTTTCAATGGCAAAAATCAATGAATATTGTAAATGCACAAACAGTAATATCTCCACATTGCAAGGTGCAATTCTGAAATTTTTTGCTTTTTCCTGCTAATCCTGGCATGATAAAGAAGATTCAAAGAGAGTGAGATGCCAGCTCTTTTCATTCAGTCAGTAGCTTCAAACATTTCTGGTATATGAATAACGATGTTTTTCAATGGCAAAAATCAATGAATATTGTAAATGCACACACAGTAATTTCTCCGCATTGCAAGGTGCAATTCTGAAATTTTTTGCTTTTTCCTGCTAATCCTAGCATGATAAAGAAGATTCAAAGAGAGTGAGATGCCAGCTCCTTTCATTCAGTCAGTAGCTTCAAACATTTCTGGACGTTTTTCAATGGCAAAAATCAATGAATATTGTAAATGCACAAACAGTAATATCTCCACATTGCAAGGTGCAATTCTGAAATTTTTTGCTTTTTCCTGCTAATCCTGGCATGATAAAGAAGACTCAAAGAGAGTGAGATGCCAGCTCTTTTCATTCAGTCAGTAGCTTCAAACATTTCTGTTATATGAATAACATGATGTTTTTCAATGGCAAAAATCAATGAATATTGCAAATGCACAAACAGTAATTTCTCCCCATTGCAATGTGCAATTCTGAAATTTTTTGCTTTTTCCTGCTAATCCTAGCATGATAAAGAAGATTCAAAGAGAGTGAGATGCCAGCTCCTTTCATTCAGTCAGTAGCTTCAAACATTTCTGGTATATGAATAACGATGTTTTTCAATGGCAAAAATCAATGAATATTGTAAATGCACACACAGTAATTTCTCCGCATTGCAAGGTGCAATTCTGAAATTTTTTGCTTTTTCCTGCTTATCCTAGCATGATAAAGAAGATTCAAAGAGAGTGAGATGCCAGCTCCTTTCATTCAGTCAGTAGCTTCAAACATTTCTGGACGTTTTTCAATGGCAAAAATCAATGAATATTGTAAAAGCACAAACAGTAATATCTCCACATTGCAAGGTGCAATTCTGAAATTTTTTGCTTTTTCCTGCTAATCCTGGCATGATAAAGAAGATTCAAAGAGAGTGAGATGCCAGCTCTTTTCATTCAGTCAGTAGCTTCAAACATTTCTGGTATATGAATAACATATTTTTCAATGGCAAAAATCAATGAATATTGTAAATGCACAAACAGTAATATCTCCACATTGCAAGGTGCAATTCTGAAATTTTTTGCTTTTTCCTGCTAATCCTGGCATGATAAAGAAGATTCAAAGAGAGTGAGATGCCAGCTCTTTTCATTCAGTCAGTAGCTTCAAACATTTCTGGTATATGAATAACATGTTTTTCAATGGCAAAAATCAATGAATATTGTAAATGCACAAACAGTAATATCTCCACATTGCAAGGTGCAATTCTGAAATTTTTTGCTTTTTCCTGCTAATCCTGGCATGATAAAGAAGATTCAAAGAGAGTGAGATGCCAGCTCTTTTCATTCAGTCAGTAGCTTCAAACATTTCTGGTATATGAATAACATGATGTTTTTCAATTTCAAAAATCAATGAATATTGTAAATGCACACACAGTAATTTCTCCGCATTGCAAGGTGCAATTCTGAAATTTTTTGCTTTTTCCTGCTAATCCTAGCATGATAAAGAAGATTCAAAGAGAGTGAGATGCCAGCTCCTTTCATTCAGTCAGTAGCTTCAAACATTTCTGGACGTTTTTCAATGGCAAAAATCAATGAATATTGTAAATGCACAAACAGTAATTTCTCCGCATTGCAAGGTGCAATTCTGAAATTTTTTGCTTTTTCCTGCTAATCCTAGCATGATAAAGAAGATTCAAAGAGAGTGAGATGCCAGCTCCTTTCATTCAGTCAGTAGCTTCAAACATTTCTGGACGTTTTTCAATGGCAAAAATCAATGAATATTGTAAATGCACAAACAGTAATTTCTCCGCATTGCAAGGTGCAATTCTGAAATTTTTTGCTTTTTCCTGCTAATCCTGGCATGATAAAGAAGATTCAAAGAGAGTGAGATGCCAGCTCTTTTCATTCAGTCAGTAGCTTCAAACATTTCTGGTATATGAATAACATGATGTTTTTCAATGGCAAAAATCAATGAATATTGTAAATGCACAAACAGTAATTTCTCCGCATTGCAAGGTGCAATTCTGAAATTTTTTGCTTTTTCCTGCTAATCCTAGCATGATAAAGAAGATTCAAAGAGAGTGAGATGCCAGCTCCTTTCATTCAGTCAGTAGCTTCAAACATTTCTGGTATATGAATAACATGATGTTTTTCAATAGCAAAAATCAATGAATATTGTAAATGCACACACAGTAATTTCTCCGCATTGCAACGTGCAATTCTGAAATTTTTTGCTTTTTCCTGCTAATCCTAGCATGATAAAGAAGATTCAAAGAGAGTGAGATGCCAGCTCCTTTCATTCAGTCAGTAGCTTCAAACATTTCTGGACGTTTTTCAATGGCAAAAATCAATGAATATGGTAAATGCACAAACAGTAATATCTCCACATTGCAAGGTGCAATTCTGAAATTTTTTGCTTTTTCCTGCTAATCCTGGCATGATAAAGAAGATTCAAAGAGAATGAGATGCCAGCTCTTTTCATTCAGTCAGTAGCTTCAAACATTTCTGGTATATGAATAACATGTTTTTCAATGGCAAAAATCAATGAATATTGTAAATGCACAAACAGTAATATCTCCACATTGCAAGGTGCAATTCTGAAATTTTTTGCTTTTTCCTGCTAATCCTGGCATGATAAAGAAGATTCAAAGAGAGTGAGATGCCAGCTCTTTTCATTCAGTCAGTAGCTTCAAACATTTCTGGTATATGAATAACGATGTTTTTCAATGGCAAAAATCAATGAATATTGTAAATGCACACACAGTAATTTCTCCGCATTGCAAGGTGCAATTCTGAAATTTTTTGCTGTTTCCTGCTAATCCTAGCATGATAAAGAAGATTCAAAGAGAGTGAGATGCCAGCTCCTTTCATTCAGTCAGTAGCTTCAAACATTTCTGGACGTTTTTCAATGGCAAAAATCAATGAATATTGTAAATGCACAAACAGTAATATCTCCACATTGCAAGGTGCAATTCTGAAATTTTTTTTGCTTTTTCCTGCTAATCCTGGCATGATAAAGAAGATTCAAAGAGAGTGAGATGCCAGCTCTTTTCATTCAGTCAGTAGCTTCAAACATTTCTGGTATATGAATAACATGTTTTTCAATGGCAAAAATCAATGAATATTGTAAATGCACAAACAGTAATATCTCCACATTGCAAGGTGCAATTCTGAAATTTTTTGCTTTTTCCTGCTAATCCTGGCATGATAAAGAAGATTCAAAGAGAGTGAGATGCCAGCTCTTTTCATTCAGTCAGTAGCTTCAAACATTTCTGGTATATGAATAACGATGTTTTTCAATGGCAAAAATCAATGAATATTGTAAATGCACACACAGTAATTTCTCCGCATTGCAAGGTGCAATTCTGAAATTTTTTGCTTTTTCCTGCTAATCCTAGCATGATAAAGAAGATTCAAAGAGAGTGAGATGCCAGCTCCTTTCATTCAGTCAGTAGCTTCAAACATTTCTGGACGTTTTTCAATGGCAAAAATCAATGAATATTGTAAATGCACAAACAGTAATATCTCCACATTGCAAGGTGCAATTCTGAAATTTTTTGCTTTTTCCTGCTAATCCTGGCATGATAAAGAAGATTCAAAGAGAATGAGATGCCAGCTCTTTTCATTCAGTCAGTAGCTTCAAACATTTCTGGTATATGAATAACATGTTTTTCAATGGCAAAAATCAATGAATATTGTAAATGCACAAACAGTAATATCTCCACATTGCAACGTGCAATTCTGAAATTTTTTGCTTTTTCCTGCTCCTCTTAGCATGATAAAGAAGATTCAAAGAGAGTGAGATGCCAGCTCTTTTCATTCAGTCAATAGCTTCAAACATTTCTGGACGTTTTTCAGTGGCAAAAATCAATGAATATTGTAAATGCACAAACAGTAATATCTCCACATTGCAAGGTGCAATTCTGAAATTTTTTGCTTTTTCCTGCTAATCCTGGCATGATAAAGAAGATTCAAAGAGAGTGAGATGCCAGCTCTTTTCATTCAGTCAGTAGCTTCAAACATTTCTGGTATATGAATAACATGATGTTTTTCAATGGCAAAAATCAATGAATATTGTAAATGCACACACAGTAATTTCTCCGCATTGCAAGGTGCAATTCTGAAATTTTTTGCTTTTTCCTGCTAATCCTAGCATGATAAAGAAGATTCAAAGAGAGTGAGATGCCAGCTCCTTTCATTCAGTCAGTAGCTTCAAACATTTCTGGACGTTTTTCAATGGCAAAAATCAATGAATATTGTAAATGCACAAACAGTAATATCTCCACATTGCAAGGTGCAATTCTGAAATTTTTTGCTTTTTCCTGCTAATCCTGGCATGATAAAGAAGATTCAAAGAGAGTGAGATGCCAGCTCTTTTCATTCAGTCAGTAGCTTCAAACATTTCTGGTATATGAATAACATATTTTTCAATGGCAAAAATCAATGAATATTGTAAATGCACAAACAGTAATATCTCCACATTGCAAGGTGCAATTCTGAAATTTTTTGCTTTTTCCTGCTAATCCTGGCATGATAAAGAAGATTCAAAGAGAGTGAGATGCCAGCTCTTTTCATTCAGTCAGTAGCTTCAAACATTTCTGGTATATGAATAACATGTTTTTCAATGGCAAAAATCAATGAATATTGTAAATGCACAAACAGTAATATCTCCACATTGCAAGGTGCAATTCTGAAATTTTTTGCTTTTTCCTGCTAATCCTGGCATGATAAAGAAGATTCAAAGAGAGTGAGATGCCAGCTCTTTTCATTCAGTCAGTAGCTTCAAACATTTCTGGTATATGAATAACATGATGTTTTTCAATGGCAAAAATCAATGAATATTGTAAATGCACACACAGTAATTTCTCCGCATTGCAAGGTGCAATTCTGAAATTTTTTGCTTTTTCCTGCTAATCCTAGCATGATAAAGAAGATTCAAAGAGAGTGAGATGCCAGCTCCTTTCATTCAGTCAGTAGCTTCAAACATTTCTGGACGTTTTTCAATGGCAAAAATCAATGAATATTGTAAATGCACAAACAGTAATTTCTCCGCATTGCAAGGTGCAATTCTGAAATTTTTTGCTTTTTCCTGCTAATCCTAGCATGATAAAGAAGATTCAAAGAGAGTGAGATGCCAGCTCCTTTCATTCAGTCAGTAGCTTCAAACATTTCTGGACGTTTTTCAATGGCAAAAATCAATGAATATTGTAAATGCACAAACAGTAATTTCTCCGCATTGCAAGGTGCAATTCTGAAATTTTTTGCTTTTTCCTGCTAATCCTGGCATGATAAAGAAGATTCAAAGAGAGTGAGATGCCAGCTCTTTTCATTCAGTCAGTAGTTTCAAACATTTCTGGTATATGAATAACATGATGTTTTTCAATGGCAAAAATCAATGAATATTGTAAATGCACAAACAGTAATTTCTCCGCATTGCAAGGTGCAATTCTGAAATTTTTTGCTTTTTCCTGCTAATCCTAGCATGATAAAGAAGATTCAAAGAGAGTGAGATGCCAGCTCCTTTCATTCAGTCAGTAGCTTCAAACATTTCTGGTATATGAATAACATGATGTTTTTCAATAGCAAAAATCAATGAATATTGTAAATGCACACACAGTAATTTCTCCGCATTGCAAGGTGCAATTCTGAAAATTTTTGCTTTTTCCTGCTAATCCTAGCATGATAAAGAAGATTCAAAGAGAGTGAGATGCCAGCTCTTTTCATTCAGTCAGTAGCTTCAAACATTTCTGGTATATGAATAACATGATGTTTTTCAATGGCAAAAATCAATGAATATTGTAAATGCACACACAGTAATTTCTCCGCATTGCAAGGTGCAATTCTGAAATTTTTTGCTTTTTCCTGCTAATCCTAGCATGATAAAGAAGATTCAAAGAGAGTGAGATGCCAGCTCCTTTCATTCAGTCAGTAGCTTCAAACATTTCTGGACGTTTTTCAATGGCAAAAATCAATGAATATTGTAAATGCACAAACAGTAATTTCTCCGCATTGCAAGGTGCAATTCTGAAATTTTTTGCTTTTTCCTGCTAATCCTAGCATGATAAAGAAGATTCAAAGAGAGTGAGATGCCAGCTCCTTTCATTCAGTCAGTAGCTTCAAACATTTCTGGACGTTTTTCAATGGCAAAAATCAATGAATATTGTAAATGCACAAACAGTAATTTCTCCGCATTGCAAGGTGCAATTCTGAAATTTTTTGCTTTTTCCTGCTAATCCTGGCATGATAAAGAAGATTCAAAGAGAGTGAGATGCCAGCTCTTTTCATTCAGTCAGTAGCTTCAAACATTTCTGGTATATGAATAACATGATGTTTTTCAATGGCAAAAATCAATGAATATTGTAAATGCACAAACAGTAATTTCTCCGCATTGCAAGGTGCAATTCTGAAATTTTTTGCTTTTTCCTACTAATCCTAGCATGATAAAGAAGATTCAAAGAGAGTGAGATGCCAGCTCCTTTCATTCAGTCAGTAGCTTCAAACATTTCTGGTATATGAATAACATGATGTTTTTCAATAGCAAAAATCAATGAATATTGTAAATGCACACACAGTAATTTCTCCGCATTGCAAGGTGCAATTCTGAAATTTTTTGCTTTTTCCTGCTAATCCTAGCATGATAAAGAAGATTCAAAGAGAGTGAGATGCCAGCTCCTTTCATTCAGTCAGTAGCTTCAAACATTTCTGGACGTTTTTCAATGGCAAAAATCAATGAATATTGTAAATGCACAAACAGTAATATCTCCACATTGCAAGGTGCAATTCTGAAATTTTTTGCTTTTTCCTGCTAATCCTGGCATGATAAAGAAGATTCAAAGAGAGTGAGATGCCAGCTCTTTTCATTCAGTCAGTAGCTTCAAACATTTCTGGTATATGAATAACATGTTTTTCAATGGCAAAAATCAATGAATATTGTAAATGCACAAACAGTAATATCTCCACATTGCAAGGTGCAATTCTGAAATTTTTTGCTTTTTCCTGCTAATCCTGGCATGATAAAGAAGATTCAAAGAGAGTGAGATGCCAGCTCTTTTCATTCAGTCAGTAGCTTCAAACATTTCTGGTATATGAATAACGATGTTTTTCAATGGCAAAAATCAATGAATATTGTAAATGCACACACAGTAATTTCTCCGCATTGCAAGGTGCAATTCTGAAATTTTTTGCTTTTTCCTGCTAATCCTAGCATGATAAAGAAGATTCAAAGAGAGTGAGATGCCAGCTCCTTTCATTCAGTCAGTAGCTTCAAACATTTCTGGACGTTTTTCAATGGCAAAAATCAATGAATATTGTAAATGCACAAACAGTAATATCTCCACATTGCAAGGTGCAATTCTGAAATTTTTTGCTTTTTCCTGCTAATCCTGGCATGATAAAGAAGATTCAAAGAGAGTGAGATGCCAGCTCTTTTCATTCAGTCAGTAGCTTCAAACATTTCTGGTATATGAATAACATGTTTTTCAATGGCAAAAATCAATGAATATTGTAAATGCACAAACAGTAATATCTCCACATTGCAAGGTGCAATTCTGAAATTTTTTGCTTTTTCCTGCTAATCCTGGCATGATAAAGAAGATTCAAAGAGAGTGAGATGCCAGCTCTTTTCATTCAGTCAGTAGCTTCAAACATTTCTGGTATATGAATAACAATGTTTTTCAATGGCAAAAATCAATGAATATTGTAAATGCACACACAGTAATTTCTCCGCATTGCAAGGTGCAATTCTGAAATTTTTTGCTTTTTCCTGCTAATCCTAGCATGATAAAGAAGATTCAAAGAGAGTGAGATGCCAGCTCCTTTCATTCAGTCAGTAGCTTCAAACATTTCTGGACGTTTTTCAATGGCAAAAATCAATGAATATTGTAAATGCACAAACAGTAATATCTCCACATTGCAAGGTGCAATTCTGAAATTTTTTGCTTTTTCCTGCTAATCCTGGTATGATAAAGAAGATTCAAAGAGAATGAGATGCCAGCTCTTTTCATTCAGTCAGTAGCTTCAAACATTTCTGGTATATGAATAACATGTTTTTCAATGGCAAAAATCAATGAATATTGTAAATGCACAAACAGTAATATCTCCACATTGCAAGGTGCAATTCTGAAATTTTTTGCTTTTTCCTGCTAATCCTGGCATGATAAAGAAGATTCAAAGAGAGTGAGATGCCAGCTCTTTTCATTCAGTCAGTAGCTTCAAACATTTCTGGTTTATGAATAACGATGTTTTTCAATGGCAAAAATCAATGAATATTGTAAATGCACACACAGTAATTTCTCCGCATTGCAAGGTGCAATTCTGAAATTTTTTGCTTTTTCCTGCTAATCCTAGCATGATAAAGAAGATTCAAAGAGAGTGAGATGCCAGCTCCTTTCATTCAGTCAGTAGCTTCAAACATTTCTGGACGTTTTTCAATGGCAAAAATCAATGAATATTGTAAATGCACGAACAGTAATATCTCCACATTGCAAGGTGCAATTCTGAAATTTTTTGCTTTTTCCTGCTAATCCTGGCATGATAAAGAAGATTCAAAGAGAGTGAGATGCCAGCTCTTTTCATTCAGTCAGTAGCTTCAAACATTTCTGGTATATGAATAACATGTTTTTCAATGGCAAAAATCAATGAATATTGTAAATGCACAAACAGTAATATCTCCACATTGCAAGGTGCAATTCTGAAATTTTTTGCTTTTTCCTGCTAATCCTGGCATGATAAAGAAGATTCAAAGAGAGTGAGATGCCAGCTCTTTTCATTCAGTCAGTAGCTTCAAACATTTCTGGTATATGAATAACATGATATTTTTCAATGGCAAAAATCAATGAATATTGTAAATGCACACACAGTAATTTCTCCGCATTGCAAGGTGCAATTCTGAAATTTTTTGCTTTTTCCTGCTAATCCTAGCATGATAAAGAAGATTCAAAGAGAGTGAGATGCCAGCTCCTTTCATTCAGTCAGTAGCTTCAAACATTTCTGGACGTTTTTCAATGGCAAAAATCAATGAATATTGTAAATGCACAAACAGTAATATCTCCACATTGCAACGTGCAATTCTGAAATTTTTTGCTTTTTCCTGCTAATCCTGGCATGATAAAGAAGATTCAAAGAGAGTGAGATGCCAGCTCTTTTCATTCAGTCAGTAGCTTCAAACATTTCTGGTATATGAATAACATGATGTTTTTCAATGGCAAAAATCAATGAATATTGTAAATGCACAAACAGTAATTTCTCCGCATTGCAAGGTGCAATTCTGAAATTTTTTGCTTTTTCCTGCTAATCCTAGCATGATAAAGAAGATTCAAAGAGAGTGAGATGCCAGCTCCTTTCATTCAGTCAGTAGCTTCAAACATTTCTGGACGTTTTTCAATGGCAAAAATCAATGAATATTGTAAATGCACAAACAGTAATATCTCCACATTGCAACGTGCAATTCTGAAATTTTTTGCTTTTTCCTGCTAATCCTGGCATGATAAAGAAGATTCAAAGAGAGTGAGATGCCAGCTCTTTTCATTCAGTCAGTAGCTTCAAACATTTCTGGTATATGAATAACATGATGTTTTTCAATGGCAAAAATCAATGAATATTGTAAATGCACAAACAGTAATTTCTCCGCATTGCAAGGTGCAATTCTGAAATTTTTTGCTTTTTCCTGCTAATCCTAGCATGATAAAGAAGATTCAAAGAGAGTGAGATGCCAGCTCCTTTCATTCAGTCAGTAGCTTCAAACATTTCTGGACGTTTTTCAATGGCAAAAATCAATGAATATTGTAAATGCACAAACAGTAATATCTCCACATTGCAACGTGCAATTCTGAAATTTTTTGCTTTTTCCTGCTCCTCTTAGCATGATAAAGAAGATTCAAAGAGAGTGAGATGCCAGCTCTTTTCATTCAGTCAGTAGCTTCAAACATTTCTGGACGTTTTTCAATGGCAAAAATCAATGAATATTGTAAATGCACAAACAGTAATATCTCCACATTGCAAGGTGCAATTCTGAAATTTTTTGCTTTTTCCTGCTAATCCTGGCATGATAAAGAAGATTCAAAGAGAGTGAGATGCCAGCTCTTTTCATTCAGTCAGTAGCTTCAAACATTTCTGGTATATGAATAACGATGTTTTTCAATGGCAAAAATCAATGAATATTGTAAATGCACACACAGTAATTTCTCCGCATTGCAAGGTGCAATTCTGAAATTTTTTGCTTTTTCCTGCTAATCCTAGCATGATAAAGAATATTCAAAGAGAGTGAGATGCCAGCTCCTTTCATTCAGTCAGTAGCTTCAAACATTTCTGGACGTTTTTCAATGGCAAAAATCAATGAATATTGTAAATGCACAAACAGTAATATCTCCACATTGCAAGGTGCAATTCTGAAATTTTTTGCTTTTTCCTGCTAATCCTGGCATGATAAAGAAGATTCAAAGAGAGTGAGATGCCAGCTCTTTTCATTCAGTCAGTAGCTTCAAACATTTCTGGTATATGAATAACGATGTTTTTCAATGGCAAAAATCAATGAATATTGTAAATGCACACACAGTCATTTCTCCGCATTGCAAGGTGCAATTCTGAAATTTTTTGCTTTTTCCTGCTAATCCTAGCATGATAAAGAAGATTCAAAGAGAGTGAGATGCCAGCTCCTTTCATTCAGTCAGTAGCTTCAAACATTTCTGGACGTTTTTCAATGGCAAAAATCAATGAATATTGTAAATGCACAAACAGTAATATCTCCACATTGCAACGTGCAATTCTGAAATTTTTTGCTTTTTCCTGCTCCTCTTAGCATGATAAAGAAGATTCAAAGAGAGTGAGATGCCAGCTCTTTTCATTCAGTCAGTAGCTTCAAACATTTCTGGACGTTTTTCAATGGCAAAAATCAATGAATATTGTAAATGCACAAACAGTAATATCTCCACATTGCAAGGTGCAATTCTGAAATTTTTTGCTTTTTCCTGCTAATCCTGGCATGATAAAGAAGATTCAAAGAGAGTGAGATGCCAGCTCTTTTCATTCAGTCAGTAGCTTCAAACATTTCTGGTATATGAATAACGATGTTTTTCAATGGCAAAAATCAATGAATATTGTAAATGCACACACAGTAATTTCTCCGCATTGCAAGGTGCAATTCTGAAATTTTTTGCTTTTTCCTGCTAATCCTAGCATGATAAAGAAGATTCAAAGAGAGTGAGATGCCAGCTCCTTTCATTCAGTCAGTAGCTTCAAACATTTCTGGACGTTTTTCAATGGCAAAAATCAATGAATATTGTAAATGCACAAACAGTAATATCTCCACATTGCAAGGTGCAATTCTGAAATTTTTTGCTTTTTCCTGCTAATCCTGGCATGATAAAGAAGATTCAAAGAGAGTGAGATGCCAGCTCTTTTCATTCAGTCAGTAGCTTCAAACATTTCTGGTATATGAATAACGATGTTTTTCAATGGCAAAAATCAATGAATATTGTAAATGCACACACAGTAATTTCTCCGCATTGCAAGGTGCAATTCTGAAATTTTTTGCTTTTTCCTGCTAATCCTAGCATGATAAAGAAGATTCAAAGAGAGTGAGATGCCAGCTCCTTTCATTCAGTCAGTAGCTTCAAACATTTCTGGACGTTTTTCAATGGCAAAAATCAATGAATATTGTAAATGCACAAACAGTAATATCTCCACATTGCAAGGTGCAATTCTGAAATTTTTTGCTTTTTCCTGCTAATCCTGGCATGATAAAGAAGATTCAAAGAGAGTGAGATGCCAGCTCTTTTCATTCAGTCAGTAGCTTCAAACATTACTGGTATATGAATAACATGTTTTTCAATGGCAAAAATCAATGAATATTGTAAATGCACAAACAGTAATATCTCCACATTGCAAGGTGCAATTCTGAAATTTTTTGCTTTTTCCTGCTAATCCTGGCATGATAAAGAAGATTCAAAGAGAGTGAGATGCCAGCTCTTTTCATTCAGTCAGTAGCTTCAAACATTTCTGGTATATGAATAACATGATGTTTTTCAATGGCAAAAATCAATGAATATTGTAAATGCACACACAGTAATTTCTCCCCATTGCAAGGTGCAATTCTGAAATTTTTTGCTTTTTCCTGCTAATCCTAGCATGATAAAGAAGATTCAAAGAGAGTGAGATGCCAGCTCCTTTCATTCAGTCAGTAGCTTCAAACATTTCTGGACGTTTTTCAATGGCAAAAATCAATGAATATTGTAAATGCACAAACAGTAATATCTCCACATTGCAAGGTGCAATTCTGAAATTTTTTGCTTTTTCCTGCTAATCCTGGCATGATAAAGAAGATTCAAAGAGAGTGAGATGCCAGCTCTTTTCATTCAGTCAGTAGCTTCAAACATTTCTGGTATATGAATAACATGTTTTTCAATGGCAAAAATCAATGAATATTGTAAATGCACAAACAGTAATATCTCCACATTGCAAGGTGCAATTCTGAAATTTTTTGCTTTTTCCTGCTAATCCTGGCATGATAAAGAAGATTCAAAGAGAGTGAGATGCCAGCTCTTTTCATTCAGTCAGTAGCTTCAAACATTTCTGGTATATGAATAACATGATGTTTTTCAATGGCAAAAATCAATGAATATTGTAAATGCACACACAGTAATTTCTCCACATTGCAAGGTGCAATTCTGAAATTTTTTGCTTTTTCCTGCTAATCCTAGCATGATAAAGAAGATTCAAAGAGACTGAGATGCCAGCTCCTTTCATTCAGTCAGTAGCTTCAAACATTTCTGGACGTTTTTCAATGGCAAAAATCAATGAATATTGTAAATGCACAAACAGTAATATCTCCACATTGCAACGTGCAATTCTGAAATTTTTTGCTTTTTCCTGCTAATCCTGGCATGATAAAGAAGATTCAAAGAGAGTGAGATGCCAGCTCTTTTCATTCAGTCAGTAGCTTCAAACATTTCTGGTATATGAATAACATGATGTTTTTCAATGGCAAAAATCAATGAATATTGTAAATGCACAAACAGTAATTTCTCCGCATTGCAAGGTGCAATTCTGAAATTTTTTGCTTTTTCCTGCTAATCCTAGCATGATAAAGAAGATTCAAAGAGAGTGAGATGCCAGCTCCTTTCATTCAGTCAGTAGCTTCAAACATTTCTGGACGTTTTTCAATGGCAAAAATCAATGAATATTGTAAATGCACAAACAGTAATATCTCCACATTGCAACGTGCAATTCTGAAATTTTTTGCTTTTTCCTGCTAATCCTGGCATGATAAAGAAGATTCAAAGAGAGTGAGATGCCAGCTCTTTTCATTCAGTCAGTAGCTTCAAACATTTCTGGTATATGAATAACATGATGTTTTTCAATGGCAAAAATCTATGAATATTGTAAATGCACAAACAGTAATTTCTCCGCACTGCAAGGTGCAATTCTGAAATTTTTTGCTTTCTCCTGCTAATCCTAGCATGATAAAGAAGATTCAGAGAGTGAGATGCCAGCTCCTTTCATTCAGTCAGTAGCTTCAAACATTTCTGGACGTTTTTCAATGGTAAAAATCAATGAATATTGTAAATGCACGAACAGTAATATCTCCACATTGCAAGGTGCAATTCTGAAATATTTTGCTTTTTCCTGCTAATCCTGGCATGATAAAGAAGATTCAAAGAGAGTGAGATGCCAGCTCTTTTCATTCAGTCAGTAGCTTCAAACATTTCTGGTATATGAATAACATGTTTTTCAATGGCAAAAATCAATGAATATTGTAAATGCACAAACAGTAATATCTCCACATTGCAAGGTGCAATTCTGAAATTTTTTGCTTTTTCCTGCTAATCCTGGCATGATAAAGAAGATTCAAAGAGAGTGAGATGCCAGCTCTTTTCATTCAGTCAGTAGCTTCAAACATTTCTGGTATATGAATAACGATGTTTTTCAATGGCAAAAATCAATGAATATTGTAAATGCACACACAGTAATTTCTCCGCATTGCAAAGTGCAATTCTGAAATTTTTTGCTTTTTCCTGCTAATCCTAGCATGATAAAGAAGATTCAAAGAGAGTGAGATGCCAGCTCCTTTCATTCAGTCAGTAGCTTCAAACATTTCTGGACGTTTTTCAATGGCAAAAATCAATGAATATTGTAAATGCACAAACAGTAATATCTCCACATTGCAAGGTGCAATTCTGAAATTTTTTGCTTTTTCCTGCTAATCCTGGCATGATAAAGAAGATTCAAAGAGAGTGAGATGCCATCTCTTTTCATTCAGTCAGTAGCTTCAAACATTTCTGGTATATGAATAACATGTTTTTCAATGGCAAAAATCAATGAATATTGTAAATGCACAAACAGTAATATCTCCACATTGCAAGGTGCAATTCTGAAATTTTTTGCTTTTTCCTGCTAATCCTGGCATGATAAAGAAGATTCAAAGAGAGTGAGATGCCAGCTCTTTTCATTCAGTCAGTAGCTTCAAACATTTCTGGTATATGAATAACGATGTTTTTCAATGGCAAAAATCAATGAATATTGTAAATGCACACACAGTAATTTCTCCGCATTGCAAAGTGCAATTCTGAAATTTTTTGCTTTTTCCTGCTAATCCTAGCATGATAAAGAAGATTCAAAGAGAGTGAGATGCCAGCTCCTTTCATTCAGTCAGTAGCTTCAAACATTTCTGGACGTTTTTCAATGGCAAAAATCAATGAATATTGTAAATGCACAAACAGTAATATCTCCACATTGCAAGGTGCAATTCTGAAATTTTTTGCTTTTTCCTGCTAATCCTGGCATGATAAAGAAGATTCAAAGAGAGTGAGATGCCAGCTCTTTTCATTCAGTCAGTAGCTTCAAACATTTCTGGTATATGAATAACATGTTTTTCAATGGCAAAAATCATTGAATATTGTAAATGCACAAACAGAAATATCTCCACATTGCAAGGTGCAATTCTGAAATTTCTTGCTTTTTCCTGCTAATCCTGGCATGATAAAGAAGATTCAAAGAGAGTGAGATGCCAGCTCTTTTCATTCAGTCAGTAGCTTCAAACATTTCTGGTATATGAATAACGATGTTTTTCAATGGCAAAAATCTATGAATATTGTAAATGCACACACAGTAATTTCTCCGCATTGCAAGGTGCAATTCTGAAATGTTTTGCTTTTTCCTGCTAATCCTAGCATGATAAAGAAGATTCAAAGAGAGTGAGATGCCAGCTCCTTTCATTCAGTCAGTAGCTTCAAACATTTCTGGACGTTTTTCAATGGCAAAAATCAATGAATATTGTAAATGCACAAACAGTAATATCTCCACATTGCAAGGTGCAATTCTGAAATTTTTTGCTTTTTCCTGCTAATCCTGGCATGATAAAGAAGATTCAAAGAGAATGAGATGCCAGCTCTTTTCATTCAGTCAGTAGCTTCAAACATTTCTGGTATATGAATAACATGTTTTTCAATGGCAAAAATCAATGAATATTGTAAATGCACAAACAGTAATATCTCCACATTGCAACGTGCAATTCTGAAATTTTTTGCTTTTTCCTGCTCCTCTTAGCATGATAAAGAAGATTCAAAGAGAGTGAGATGCCAGCTCTTTTCATTCAGTCAGTAGCTTCAAACATTTCTGGACGTTTTTCAATGGCAAAAATCAATGAATATTGTAAATGCACAAACAGTAATATCTCCACATTGCAAGGTGCAATTCTGAAATTTTTTGCTTTTTCCTGCTAATCCTGGCATGATAAAGAAGATTCAAAGAGAGTGAGATGCCAGCTCTTTTCATTCAGTCAGTAGCTTCAAACATTTCTGGTATATGAATAACATGTTTTTCAATGGCAAAAATCAATGAATATTGTAAATGCACAAACAGTAATTTCTCCGCATTGCAAGGTGCAATTCTGAAATTTTTTGCTTTTTCCTGCTAATCCTAGCATGATAAAGAAGATTCAAAGAGAGTGAGATGCCAGCTCTTTTCATTCAGTCAGTAGCTTCAAACATTTCTGGTATATGAATAACATGTTTTTCAATGGCAAAAATCAATGAATATTGTAAATGCACAAACAGTAATTTCTCCGCATTGCAAGGTGCAATTCTGAAATTTTTTGCTTTTTCCTGCTAATCCTAGCATGATAAAGAAGATTCAAAGAGAGTGAGATGCCAGCTCCTTTCATTCAGTCAGTAGCTTCAAACATTTCTGGACATTTTTCAATGGCAAAAATCAATGAATATTGTAAATGCACAAACAGTAATATCTCCACATTGCAAGGTGCAATTCTGAAATTTTTTGCTTTTTCCTGCTAATCCTGGCATGATAAAGAAGATTCAAAGAGAGTGAGATGCCAGCTCTTTTCATTCAGTCAGTAGCTTCAAATATTTCTGGTATATGAATAACATGTTTTTCAATGGCAAAAATCAATGAATATTGTAAATGCACAAACAGTAATATCTCCACATTGCAAGGTGCAATTCTGAAATTTTTTGCTTTTTCCTGCTAATCCTGGCATGATAAAGAAGATTCAAAGGGAGTGAGATGCCAGCTCTTTTCATTCAGTCAGTAGCTTCAAACATTTCTGGTATATGAATAACGATGTTTTTCAATGGCAAAAATCAATGAATATTGTAAATGCACACACAGTAATTTCTCCGCATTGCAAGGTGCAATTCTGAAATTTTTTGCTTTTTCCTGCTAATCCTAGCATGATAAAGAAGATTCAAAGAGAGTGAGATGCCAGCTCCTTTCATTCAGTCAGTAGCTTCAAACATTTCTGGACGTTTTTCAATGGCAAAAATCAATGAATATTGTAAATGCACAAACAGAAATATCTCCACATTGCAAGGTGCAATTCTGAAATTTTTTGCTTTTTCCTGCTAATCCTGGCATGATAAAGAAGGTTCAAAGAGAGTGAGATGCCAGCTCTTTTCATTCAGTCAGTAGCTTCAAACATTTCTGGTATATGAATAACATGTTTTTCAATGGCAAAAATCAATGAATATTGTAAATGCACAAACAGTAATATCTCCACATTGCAAGGTGCAATTCTGAAATTTTTTGCTTTTTCCTGCTAATCCTGGCATGATAAAGAAGATTCAAAGAGAGTGAGTTGCCAGCTCTTTTCATTCAGTCAGTAGCTTCAAACATTTCTGGTATATGAATAACATGTTTTTCAATGGCAAAAATCAATGAATATTGTAAATGCACAAACAGTAATATCTCCACATTGCAAGGTGCAATTCTGAAATTTTTTGCTTTTTCCTGCTAATCCTGGCATGATAAAGAAGATTCAAAGAGAGTGAGATGCCAGCTCTTTTCATTCAGTCAGTAGCTTCAAACATTTCTGGTATATGAATAACATGATGTTTTTCAATGGCAAAAATCAATGAATATTGTAAATGCACAAACAGTAATATCTCCACATTGCAAGGTGCAATTCTGAAATTTTTTGCTTTTTCCTGCTAATCCTGGCATGATAAAGAAGATTCAAAGAGAGTGAGATGCCAGCTCTTTTCATTCAGTCAGTAGCTTCAAACATTTCTGGTATATGAATAACAATGTTTTTCAATGGCAAAAATCAATGAATATTGTAAATGCACACACAGTAATTTCTCCGCATTGCAAGGTGCAATTCTGAAATTTTTTGCTTTTTCCTGCTAATCCTAGCATGATAAAGAAGATTCAAAGAGAGTGAGATGCCAGCTCCTTTCATTCAGTCAGTAGCTTCAAACATTTCTGGACGTTTTTCAATGGCAAAAATCAATGAATATTGTAAATGCACAAACAGTAATATCTCCACATTGCAAGGTGCAATTCTGAAATTTTTTGCTTTTTCCTGCTAATCCTGGTATGATAAAGAAGATTCAAAGAGAATGAGATGCCAGCTCTTTTCATTCAGTCAGTAGCTTCAAACATTTCTGGTATATGAATAACATGTTTTTCAATGGCAAAAATCAATGAATATTGTAAATGCACAAACAGTAATATCTCCACATTGCAACGTGCAATTCTGAAATTTTTCGCTTTTTCCTGCTCCTCTTAGCATGATAAAGAAGATTCAAAGAGAGTGAGATGCCAGCTCTTTTCATTCAGTCAATAGCTTCAAACATTTCTGGACGTTTTTCAGTGGCAAAAATCAATGAATATTGTAAATGCACAAACAGTAATATCTCCACATTGCAAGGTGCAATTCTGAAATTTTTTGCTTTTTCCTGCTAATCCTGGCATGATAAAGAAGATTCAAAGAGAGTGAGATGCCAGCTCTTTTCATTCAGTCAGTAGCTTCAAACATTTCTGGTATATGAATAACATGATGTTTTTCAATGGCAAAAATCAATGAATATTGTAAATGCACAAACAGTAATTTCTCCGCATTGCAAGGTGCAATTCTGAAATTTTTTGCTTTTTCCTGCTAATCCTAGCATGATAAAGAAGATTCAAAGAGAGTGAGATGTCAGCTCCTTTCATTCAGTCAGTAGCTTCAAACATTTCTGGACGTTTTTCAATGGCAAAAATCAATGAATATTGTAAATGCACAAACAGTAATATCTCCACATTGCAAGGTGCAATTCTGAAATTTTTTGCTTTTTCCTGCTAATCCTGGCATGATAAAGAAGATTCAAAGAGAGTGAGATGCCAGCTCTTTTCATTCAGTCAGTAGCTTCAAACATTTCTGGTATATGAATAACATGTTTTTCAATGGCAAAAATCAATGAATATTGTAAATGCACAAACAGTAATATCTCCACATTGCAAGGTGCAATTCTGAAATTTTTTGCTTTTTCCTGCTAATCCTGGCATGATAAAGAAGATTCAAAGAGAGTGAGATGCCAGCTCTTTTCATTCAGTCAGTAGCTTCAAACATTTCTGGTATATGAATAACGATGTTTTTCAATGGCAAAAATCAATGAATATTGTAAATGCACACACAGTAATTTCTCCGCATTGCAAGGTGCAATTCTGAAATTTTTTGCTTTTTCCTGCTAATCCTAGCATGATAAAGAAGATTCAAAGAGAGTGAGATGCCAGCTCCTTTCATTCAGTCAGTAGCTTCAAACATTTCTGGACGTTTTTCAATGGCAAAAATCAATGAATATTGTAAATGCACAAACAGTAATATCTCCACATTGCAAGGTGCAATTCTGAAATTTTTTGCTTTTTCCTGCTAATCCTGGCATGATAAAGAAGATTCAAAGAGAGTGAGATGCCAGCTCTTTTCATTCAGTCAGTAGCTTCAAACATTTCTGGTATATGAATAACATGTTTTTCAATGGCAAAAATCAATGAATATTGTAAATGCACAAACAGTAATATCTCCACATTGCAAGGTGCAATTCTGAAATTTTTTGCTTTTTCCTGCTAATCCTGGCATGATAAAGAAGATTCAAAGAGAGTGAGATGCCAGCTCTTTTCATTCAGTCAGTAGCTTCAAACATTTCTGGTTTATGAATAACGATGTTTTTCAATGGCAAAAATCAATGAATATTGTAAATGCACACACAGTAATTTCTCCGCATTGCAAGGTGCAATTCTGAAATTTTTTGCTTTTTCCTGCTAATCCTAGCATGATAAAGAAGATTCAAAGAGAGTGAGATGCCAGCTCCTTTCATTCAGTCAGTAGCTTCAAACATTTCTGGACGTTTTTCAATGGCAAAAATCAATGAATATTGTAAATGCACAAACAGTAATATCTCCACATTGCAAGGTGCAATTCTGAAATTTTTTGCTTTTTCCTGCTAATCCTGGCATGATAAAGAAGATTCAAAGAGAGTGAGATGCCAGCTCTTTTCATTCAGTCAGTAGCTTCAAACATTTCTGGTATATGAATAACATGTTTTTCAATGGCAAAAATCAATGAATATTGTAAATGCACAAACAGTAATATCTCCACATTGCAAGGTGCAATTCTGAAATTTTTTGCTTTTTCCTGCTAATCCTGGCATGATAAAGAAGATTCAAAGAGAGTGAGATGCCAGCTCTTTTCATTCAGTCAGTAGCTTCAAACATTTCTGGTATATGAATAACATGATATTTTTCAATGGCAAAAATCAATGAATATTGTAAATGCACACACAGTAATTTCTCCGCATTGCAAGGTGCAATTCTGAAATTTTTTGCTTTTTCCTGCTAATCCTAGCATGATAAAGAAGATTCAAAGAGAGTGAGATGCCAGCTCCTTTCATTCAGTCAGTAGCTTCAAACATTTCTGGACGTTTTTCAATGGCAAAAATCAATGAATATTGTAAATGCACAAACAGTAATATCTCCACATTGCAACGTGCAATTCTGAAATTTTTTGCTTTTTCCTGCTAATCCTGGCATGATAAAGAAGATTCAAAGAGAGTGAGATGCCAGCTCTTTTCATTCAGTCAGTAGCTTCAAACATTTCTGGTATATGAATAACATGATGTTTTTCAATGGCAAAAATCAATGAATATTGTAAATGCACAAACAGTAATTTCTCCGCATTGCAAGGTGCAATTCTGAAATTTTTTGCTTTTTCCTGCTAATCCTAGCATGATAAAGAAGATTCAAAGAGAGTGAGATGCCAGCTCCTTTCATTCAGTCAGTAGCTTCAAACATTTCTGGACGTTTTTCAATGGCAAAAATCAATGAATATTGTAAATGCACAAACAGTAATATCTCCACATTGCAACGTGCAATTCTGAAATTTTTTGCTTTTTCCTGCTCCTCTTAGCATGATAAAGAAGATTCAAAGAGAGTGAGATGCCAGCTCTTTTCATTCAGTCAGTAGCTTCAAACATTTCTGGACGTTTTTCAATGGCAAAAATCAATGAATATTGTAAATGCACAAACAGTAATATCTCCACATTGCAAGGTGCAATTCTGAAATTTTTTGCTTTTTCCTGCTAATCCTGGCATGATAAAGAAGATTCAAAGAGAGTGAGATGCCAGCTCTTTTCATTCAGTCAGTAGCTTCAAACATTTCTGGTATATGAATAACGATGTTTTTCAATGGCAAAAATCAATGAATATTGTAAATGCACACACAGTAATTTCTCCGCATTGCAAGGTGCAATTCTGAAATTTTTTGCTTTTTCCTGCTAATCCTAGCATGATAAAGAAGATTCAAAGAGAGTGAGATGCCAGCTCCTTTCATTCAGTCAGTAGCTTCAAACATTTCTGGACGTTTTTCAATGGCAAAAATCAATGAATATTGTAAATGCACAAACAGTAATATCTCCACATTGCAAGGTGCAATTCTGAAATTTTTTGCTTTTTCCTGCTAATCCTGGCATGATAAAGAAGATTCAAAGAGAGTGAGATGCCAGCTCTTTTCATTCAGTCAGTAGCTTCAAACATTTCTGGTATATGAATAACGATGTTTTTCAATGGCAAAAATCAATGAATATTGTAAATGCACACACAGTAATTTCTCCGCATTGCAAGGTGCAATTCTGAAATTTTTTGCTTTTTCCTGCTAATCCTAGCATGATAAAGAAGATTCAAAGAGAGTGAGATGCCAGCTCCTTTCATTCAGTCAGTAGCTTCAAACATTTCTGGACGTTTTTCAATGGCAAAAATCAATGAATATTGTAAATGCACAAACAGTAATATCTCCACATTGCAAGGTGCAATTCTGAAATTTTTTGCTTTTTCCTGCTAATCCTGGCATGATAAAGAAGATTCAAAGAGAGTGAGATGCCAGCTCTTTTCATTCAGTCAGTAGCTTCAAACATTTCTGGTATATGAATAACGATGTTTTTCAATGGCAAAAATCAATGAATATTGTAAATGCACACACAGTAATTTCTCCGCATTGCAAGGTGCAATTCTGAAATTTTTTGCTTTTTCCTGCTAATCCTAGCATGATAAAGAAGATTCAAAGAGAGTGAGATGCCAGCTCCTTTCATTCAGTCAGTAGCTTCAAACATTTCTGGACGTTTTTCAATGGCAAAAATCAATGAATATTGTAAATGCACAAACAGTAATATCTCCACATTGCAAGGTGCAATTCTGAAATTTTTTGCTTTTTCCTGCTAATCCTGGCATGATAAAGAAGATTCAAAGAGAGTGAGATGCCAGCTCTTTTCATTCAGTCAGTAGCTTCAAACATTTCTGGTATATGAATAACATGTTTTTCAATGGCAAAAATCAATGAATATTGTAAATGCACAAACAGTAATATCTCCACATTGCAAGGTGCAATTCTGAAATTTTTTGCTTTTTCCTGCTAATCCTGGCATGATAAAGAAGATTCAAAGAGAGTGAGATGCCAGCTCTTTTCATTCAGTCAGTAGCTTCAAACATTTCTGGTTTATGAATAACGATGTTTTTCAATGGCAAAAATCAATGAATATTGTAAATGCACACACAGTAATTTCTCCGCATTGCAAGGTGCAATTCTGAAATTTTTTGCTTTTTCCTGCTAATCCTAGCATGATAAAGAAGATTCAAAGAGAGTGAGATGCCAGCTCCTTTCATTCAGTCAGTAGCTTCAAACATTTCTGGACGTTTTTCAATGGCAAAAATCAATGAATATTGTAAATGCACAAACAGTAATATCTCCACATTGCAAGGTGCAATTCTGAAATTTTTTGCTTTTTCCTGCTAATCCTGGCATGATAAAGAAGATTCAAAGAGAGTGAGATGCCAGCTCTTTTCATTCAGTCAGTAGCTTCAAACATTTCTGGTATATGAATAACATGTTTTTCAATGGCAAAAATCAATGAATATTGTAAATGCACAAACAGTAATATCTCCACATTGCAAGGTGCAATTCTGAAATTTTTTGCTTTTTCCTGCTAATCCTGGCATGATAAAGAAGATTCAAAGAGAGTGAGATGCCAGCTCTTTTCATTCAGTCAGTAGCTTCAAACATTTCTGGTATATGAATAACATGATATTTTTCAATGGCAAAAATCAATGAATATTGTAAATGCACACACAGTAATTTCTCCGCATTGCAAGGTGCAATTCTGAAATTTTTTGCTTTTTCCTGCTAATCCTAGCATGATAAAGAAGATTCAAAGAGAGTGAGATGCCAGCTCCTTTCATTCAGTCAGTAGCTTCAAACATTTCTGGACGTTTTTCAATGGCAAAAATCAATGAATATTGTAAATGCACAAACAGTAATATCTCCACATTGCAACGTGCAATTCTGAAATTTTTTGCTTTTTCCTGCTAATCCTGGCATGATAAAGAAGATTCAAAGAGAGTGAGATGCCAGCTCTTTTCATTCAGTCAGTAGCTTCAAACATTTCTGGTATATGAATAACATGATGTTTTTCAATGGCAAAAATCAATGAATATTGTAAATGCACAAACAGTAATTTCTCCGCATTGCAAGGTGCAATTCTGAAATTTTTTGCTTTTTCCTGCTAATCCTAGCATGATAAAGAAGATTCAAAGAGAGTGAGATGCCAGCTCCTTTCATTCAGTCAGTAGCTTCAAACATTTCTGGACGTTTTTCAATGGCAAAAATCAATGAATATTGTAAATGCACAAACAGTAATATCTCCACATTGCAACGTGCAATTCTGAAATTTTTTGCTTTTTCCTGCTCCTCTTAGCATGATAAAGAAGATTCAAAGAGAGTGAGATGCCAGCTCTTTTCATTCAGTCAGTAGCTTCAAACATTTCTGGACGTTTTTCAATGGCAAAAATCAATGAATATTGTAAATGCACAAACAGTAATATCTCCACATTGCAAGGTGCAATTCTGAAATTTTTTGCTTTTTCCTGCTAATCCTGGCATGATAAAGAAGATTCAAAGAGAGTGAGATGCCAGCTCTTTTCATTCAGTCAGTAGCTTCAAACATTTCTGGTATATGAATAACGATGTTTTTCAATGGCAAAAATCAATGAATATTGTAAATGCACACACAGTAATTTCTCCGCATTGCAAGGTGCAATTCTGAAATTTTTTGCTTTTTCCTGCTAATCCTAGCATGATAAAGAAGATTCAAAGAGAGTGAGATGCCAGCTCCTTTCATTCAGTCAGTAGCTTCAAACATTTCTGGACGTTTTTCAATGGCAAAAATCAATGAATATTGTAAATGCACACACAGTAATTTCTCCACATTGCAAGGTGCAATTCTGAAATTTTTTGCTTTTTCCTGCTAATCCTGGCATGATAAAGAAGATTCAAAGAGAGTGAGATGCCAGCTCTTTTCATTCAGTCAGTAGCTTCAAACATTTCTGGTATATGAATAACGATGTTTTTCAATGGCAAAAATCAATGAATATTGTAAATGCACACACAGTAATTTCTCCGCATTGCAAGGTGCAATTCTGAAATTTTTTGCTTTTTCCTGCTAATCCTAGCATGATAAAGAAGATTCAAAGAGAGTGAGATGCCAGCTCCTTTCATTCAGTCAGTAGCTTCAAACATTTCTGGACGTTTTTCAATGGCAAAAATCAATGAATATTGTAAATGCACAAACAGTAATATCTCCACATTGCAAGGTGCAATTCTGAAATTTTTTGCTTTTTCCTGCTAATCCTGGCATGATAAAGAAGATTCAAAGAGAGTGAGATGCCAGCTCTTTTCATTCAGTCAGTAGCTTCAAACATTTCTGGTATATGAATAACGATGTTTTTCAATGGCAAAAATCAATGAATATTGTAAATGCACACACAGTAATTTCTCCGCATTGCAAGGTGCAATTCTGAAATTTTTTGCTTTTTCCTGCTAATCCTAGCATGATAAAGAAGATTCAAAGAGAGTGAGATGCCAGCTCCTTTCATTCAGTCAGTAGCTTCAAACATTTCTGGACGTTTTTCAATGGCAAAAATCAATGAATATTGTAAATGCACAAACAGTAATATCTCCACATTGCAAGGTGCAATTCTGAAATTTTTTGCTTTTTCCTGCTAATCCTGGCATGATAAAGAAGATTCAAAGAGAGTGAGATGCCAGCTCTTTTCATTCAGTCAGTAGCTTCAAACATTTCTGGTATATGAATAACATGTTTTTCAATGGCAAAAATCAATGAATATTGTAAATGCACAAACAGTAATATCTCCACATTGCAAGGTGCAATTCTGAAATTTTTTGCTTTTTCCTGCTAATCCTGGCATGATAAAGAAGATTCAAAGAGAGTGAGATGCCAGCTCTTTTCATTCAGTCAGTAGCTTCAAACATTTCTGGTATATGAATAACATGATGTTTTTCAATGGCAAAAATCAATGAATATTGTAAATGCACACACAGTAATTTCTCCCCATTGCAATGTGCAATTCTGAAATTTTTTGCTTTTTCCTGCTAATCCTAGCATGATAAAGAAGATTCAAAGAGAGTGAGATGCCAGCTCCTTTCATTCAGTCAGTAGCTTCAAACATTTCTGGACGTTTTTCAATGGCAAAAATCAATGAATATTGTAAATGCACAAACAGTAATATCTCCACATTGCAAGGTGCAATTCTGAAATTTTTTGCTTTTTCCTGCTAATCCTGGCATGATAAAGAAGATTCAAAGAGAGTGAGATGCCAGCTCTTTTCATTCAGTCAGTAGCTTCAAACATTTCTGGTATATGAATAACATGTTTTTCAATGGCAAAAATCAATGAATATTGTAAATGCACAAACAGTAATATCTCCACATTGCAAGGTGCAATTCTGAAATTTTTTGCTTTTTCCTGCTAATCCTGGCATGATAAAGAAGATTCAAAGAGAGTGAGATGCCAGCTCTTTTCATTCAGTCAGTAGCTTCAAACATTTCTGGTATATGAATAACATGATGTTTTTCAATGGCAAAAATCAATGAATATTGTAAATGCACACACAGTAATTTCTCCACATTGCAAGGTGCAATTCTGAAATTTTTTGCTTTTTCCTGCTAATCCTAGCATGATAAAGAAGATTCAAAGAGACTGAGATGCCAGCTCCTTTCATTCAGTCAGTAGCTTCAAACATTTCTGGACGTTTTTCAATGGCAAAAATCAATGAATATTGTAAATGCACAAACAGTAATATCTCCACATTGCAACGTGCAATTCTGAAATTTTTTGCTTTTTCCTGCTAATCCTGGCATGATAAAGAAGATTCAAAGAGAGTGAGATGCCAGCTCTTTTCATTCAGTCAGTAGCTTCAAACATTTCTGGTATATGAATAACATGATGTTTTTCAATGGCAAAAATCAATGAATATTGTAAATGCACAAACAGTAATTTCTCCGCATTGCAAGGTGCAATTCTGAAATTTTTTGCTTTTTCCTGCTAATCCTAGCATGATAAAGAAGATTCAAAGAGAGTGAGATGCCAGCTCCTTTCATTCAGTCAGTAGCTTCAAACATTTCTGGACGTTTTTCAATGGTAAAAATCAATGAATATTGTAAATGCACGAACAGTAATATCTCCACATTGCAAGGTGCAATTCTGAAATATTTTGCTTTTTCCTGCTAATCCTGGCATGATAAAGAAGATTCAAAGAGAGTGAGATGCCAGCTCTTTTCATTCAGTCAGTAGCTTCAAACATTTCTGGTATATGAATAACATGTTTTTCAATGGCAAAAATCAATGAATATTGTAAATGCACAAACAGTAATATCTCCACATTGCAAGGTGCAATTCTGAAATTTTTTGCTTTTTCCTGCTAATCCTGGCATGATAAAGAAGATTCAAAGAGAGTGAGATGCCAGCTCTTTTCATTCAGTCAGTAGCTTCAAACATTTCTGGTATATGAATAACGATGTTTTTCAATGGCAAAAATCAATGAATATTGTAAATGCACACACAGTAATTTCTCCGCATTGCAAAGTGCAATTCTGAAATTTTTTGCTTTTTCCTGCTAATCCTAGCATGATAAAGAAGATTCAAAGAGAGTGAGATGCCAGCTCCTTTCATTCAGTCAGTAGCTTCAAACATTTCTGGACGTTTTTCAATGGCAAAAATCAATGAATATTGTAAATGCACAAACAGTAATATCTCCACATTGCAAGGTGCAATTCTGAAATTTTTTGCTTTTTCCTGCTAATCCTGGCATGATAAAGAAGATTCAAAGAGAGTGAGATGCCAGCTCTTTTCATTCAGTCAGTAGCTTCAAACATTTCTGGTATATGAATAACGATGTTTTTCAATGGCAAAAATCAATGAATATTGTAAATGCACACACAGTAATTTCTCCGCATTGCAAGGTGCAATTCTGAAATTTTTTGCTTTTTCCTGCTAATCCTAGCATGATAAAGAAGATTCAAAGAGAGTGAGATGCCAGCTCCTTTCATTCAGTCAGTAGCTTCAAACATTTCTGGACGTTTTTCAATGGCAAAAATCAATGAATATTGTAAATGCACAAACAGTAATATCTCCACATTGCAAGGTGCAATTCTGAAATTTTTTGCTTTTTCCTGCTAATCCTGGCATGATAAAGAAGATTCAAAGAGAGTGAGATGCCAGCTCTTTTCATTCAGTCAGTAGCTTCAAACATTTCTGGTATATGAATAACGATGTTTTTCAATGGCAAAAATCAATGAATATTGTAAATGCACACACAGTAATTTCTCCGCATTGCAAGGTGCAATTCTGAAATTTTTTGCTTTTTCCTGCTAATCCTAGCATGATAAAGAAGATTCAAAGAGAGTGAGATGCCAGCTCCTTTCATTCAGTCAGTAGCTTCAAACATTTCTGGACGTTTTTCAATGGCAAAAATCAATGAATATTGTAAATGCACAAACAGTAATATCTCCACATTGCAAGGTGCAATTCTGAAATTTTTTGCTTTTTCCTGCTAATCCTGGCATGATAAAGAAGATTCAAAGAGAGTGAGATGCCAGCTCTTTTCATTCAGTCAGTAGCTTCAAACATTTCTGGTATATGAATAACATGTTTTTCAATGGCAAAAATCAATGAATATTGTAAATGCACAAACAGTAATATCTCCACATTGCAAGGTGCAATTCTGAAATTTTTTGCTTTTTCCTGCTAATCCTGGCATGATAAAGAAGATTCAAAGAGAGTGAGATGCCAGCTCTTTTCATTCAGTCAGTAGCTTCAAACATTTCTGGTTTATGAATAACGATGTTTTTCAATGGCAAAAATCAATGAATATTGTAAATGCACACACAGTAATTTCTCCGCATTGCAAGGTGCAATTCTGAAATTTTTTGCTTTTTCCTGCTAATCCTAGCATGATAAAGAAGATTCAAAGAGAGTGAGATGCCAGCTCCTTTCATTCAGTCAGTAGCTTCAAACATTTCTGGACGTTTTTCAATGGCAAAAATCAATGAATATTGTAAATGCACAAACAGTAATATCTCCACATTGCAAGGTGCAATTCTGAAATTTTTTGCTTTTTCCTGCTAATCCTGGCATGATAAAGAAGATTCAAAGAGAGTGAGATGCCAGCTCTTTTCATTCAGTCAGTAGCTTCAAACATTTCTGGTATATGAATAACATGTTTTTCAATGGCAAAAATCAATGAATATTGTAAATGCACAAACAGTAATATCTCCACATTGCAAGGTGCAATTCTGAAATTTTTTGCTTTTTCCTGCTAATCCTGGCATGATAAAGAAGATTCAAAGAGAGTGAGATGCCAGCTCTTTTCATTCAGTCAGTAGCTTCAAACATTTCTGGTATATGAATAACATGATATTTTTCAATGGCAAAAATCAATGAATATTGTAAATGCACACACAGTAATTTCTCCGCATTGCAAGGTGCAATTCTGAAATTTTTTGCTTTTTCCTGCTAATCCTAGCATGATAAAGAAGATTCAAAGAGAGTGAGATGCCAGCTCCTTTCATTCAGTCAGTAGCTTCAAACATTTCTGGACGTTTTTCAATGGCAAAAATCAATGAATATTGTAAATGCACAAACAGTAATATCTCCACATTGCAACGTGCAATTCTGAAATTTTTTGCTTTTTCCTGCTAATCCTGGCATGATAAAGAAGATTCAAAGAGAGTGAGATGCCAGCTCTTTTCATTCAGTCAGTAGCTTCAAACATTTCTGGTATATGAATAACATGATGTTTTTCAATGGCAAAAATCAATGAATATTGTAAATGCACAAACAGTAATTTCTCCGCATTGCAAGGTGCAATTCTGAAATTTTTTGCTTTTTCCTGCTAATCCTAGCATGATAAAGAAGATTCAAAGAGAGTGAGATGCCAGCTCCTTTCATTCAGTCAGTAGCTTCAAACATTTCTGGACGTTTTTCAATGGCAAAAATCAATGAATATTGTAAATGCACAAACAGTAATATCTCCACATTGCAACGTGCAATTCTGAAATTTTTTGCTTTTTCCTGCTCCTCTTAGCATGATAAAGAAGATTCAAAGAGAGTGAGATGCCAGCTCTTTTCATTCAGTCAGTAGCTTCAAACATTTCTGGACGTTTTTCAATGGCAAAAATCAATGAATATTGTAAATGCACAAACAGTAATATCTCCACATTGCAAGGTGCAATTCTGAAATTTTTTGCTTTTTCCTGCTAATCCTGGCATGATAAAGAAGATTCAAAGAGAGTGAGATGCCAGCTCTTTTCATTCAGTCAGTAGCTTCAAACATTTCTGGTATATGAATAACGATGTTTTTCAATGGCAAAAATCAATGAATATTGTAAATGCACACACAGTAATTTCTCCGCATTGCAAGGTGCAATTCTGAAATTTTTTGCTTTTTCCTGCTAATCCTAGCATGATAAAGAAGATTCAAAGAGAGTGAGATGCCAGCTCCTTTCATTCAGTCAGTAGCTTCAAACATTTCTGGACGTTTTTCAATGGCAAAAATCAATGAATATTGTAAATGCACAAACAGTAATATCTCCACATTGCAAGGTGCAATTCTGAAATTTTTTGCTTTTTCCTGCTAATCCTGGCATGATAAAGAAGATTCAGAGAGTGAGATGCCAGCTCTTTTCATTCAGTCAGTAGCTTCAAACATTTCTGGTATATGAATAACGATGTTTTTCAATGGCAAAAATCAATGAATATTGTAAATGCACACACAGTAATTTCTCCGCATTGCAAGGTGCAATTCTGAAATTTTTTGCTTTTTCCTGCTAATCCTAGCATGATAAAGAAGATTCAAAGAGAGTGAGATGCCAGCTCCTTTCATTCAGTCAGTAGCTTCAAACATTTCTGGACGTTTTTCAATGGCAAAAATCAATGAATATTGTAAATGCACAAACAGTAATATCTCCACATTGCAAGGTGCAATTCTGAAATTTTTTGCTTTTTCCTGCTAATCCTGGCATGATAAAGAAGATTCAAAGAGAGTGAGATGCCAGCTCTTTTCATTCAGTCAGTAGCTTCAAACATTTCTGGTATATGAATAACGATGTTTTTCAATGGCAAAAATCAATGAATATTGTAAATGCACACACAGTAATTTCTCCGCATTGCAAGGTGCAATTCTGAAATTTTTTGCTTTTTCCTGCTAATCCTAGCATGATAAAGAAGATTCAAAGAGAGTGAGATGCCAGCTCCTTTCATTCAGTCAGTAGCTTCAAACATTTCTGGACGTTTTTCAATGGCAAAAATCAATGAATATTGTAAATGCACAAACAGTAATATCTCCACATTGCAAGGTGCAATTCTGAAATTTTTTGCTTTTTCCTGCTAATCCTGGCATGATAAAGAAGATTCAAAGAGAGTGAGATGCCAGCTCTTTTCATTCAGTCAGTAGCTTCAAACATTTCTGGTATATGAATAACATGTTTTTCAATGGCAAAAATCAATGAATATTGTAAATGCACAAACAGTAATATCTCCACATTGCAAGGTGCAATTCTGAAATTTTTTGCTTTTTCCTGCTAATCCTGGCATGATAAAGAAGATTCAAAGAGAGTGAGATGCCAGCTCTTTTCATTCAGTCAGTAGCTTCAAACATTTCTGGTATATGAATAACATGATGTTTTTCAATGGCAAAAATCAATGAATATTGTAAATGCACACACAGTAATTTCTCCCCATTGCAATGTGCAATTCTGAAATTTTTTGCTTTTTCCTGCTAATCCTAGCATGATAAAGAAGATTCAAAGAGAGTGAGATGCCAGCTCCTTTCATTCAGTCAGTAGCTTCAAACATTTCTGGACGTTTTTCAATGGCAAAAATCAATGAATATTGTAAATGCACAAACAGTAATATCTCCACATTGCAAGGTGCAATTCTGAAATTTTTTGCTTTTTCCTGCTAATCCTGGCATGATAAAGAAGATTCAAAGAGAGTGAGATGCCAGCTCTTTTCATTCAGTCAGTAGCTTCAAACATTTCTGGTATATGAATAACATGTTTTTCAATGGCAAAAATCAATGAATATTGTAAATGCACAAACAGTAATATCTCCACATTGCAAGGTGCAATTCTGAAATTTTTTGCTTTTTCCTGCTAATCCTGGCATGATAAAGAAGATTCAAAGAGAGTGAGATGCCAGCTCTTTTCATTCAGTCAGTAGCTTCAAACATTTCTGGTATATGAATAACATGATGTTTTTCAATGGCAAAAATCAATGAATATTGTAAATGCACACACAGTAATTTCTCCACATTGCAAGGTGCAATTCTGAAATTTTTTGCTTTTTCCTGCTAATCCTAGCATGATAAAGAAGATTCAAAGAGACTGAGATGCCAGCTCCTTTCATTCAGTCAGTAGCTTCAAACATTTCTGGACGTTTTTCAATGGCAAAAATCAATGAATATTGTAAATGCACAAACAGTAATATCTCCACATTGCAACGTGCAATTCTGAAATTTTTTGCTTTTTCCTGCTAATCCTGGCATGATAAAGAAGATTCAAAGAGAGTGAGATGCCAGCTCTTTTCATTCAGTCAGTAGCTTCAAACATTTCTGGTATATGAATAACATGATGTTTTTCAATGGCAAAAATCAATGAATATTGTAAATGCACAAACAGTAATTTCTCCGCATTGCAAGGTGCAATTCTGAAATTTTTTGCTTTTTCCTGCTAATCCTAGCATGATAAAGAAGATTCAAAGAGAGTGAGATGCCAGCTCCTTTCATTCAGTCAGTAGCTTCAAACATTTCTGGACGTTTTTCAATGGTAAAAATCAATGAATATTGTAAATGCACGAACAGTAATATCTCCACATTGCAAGGTGCAATTCTGAAATATTTTGCTTTTTCCTGCTAATCCTGGCATGATAAAGAAGATTCAAAGAGAGTGAGATGCCAGCTCTTTTCATTCAGTCAGTAGCTTCAAACATTTCTGGTATATGAATAACATGTTTTTCAATGGCAAAAATCAATGAATATTGTAAATGCACAAACAGTAATATCTCCACATTGCAAGGTGCAATTCTGAAATTTTTTGCTTTTTCCTGCTAATCCTGGCATGATAAAGAAGATTCAAAGAGAGTGAGATGCCAGCTCTTTTCATTCAGTCAGTAGCTTCAAACATTTCTGGTATATGAATAACGATGTTTTTCAATGGCAAAAATCAATGAATATTGTAAATGCACACACAGTAATTTCTCCGCATTGCAAAGTGCAATTCTGAAATTTTTTGCTTTTTCCTGCTAATCCTAGCATGATAAAGAAGATTCAAAGAGAGTGAGATGCCAGCTCCTTTCATTCAGTCAGTAGCTTCAAACATTTCTGGACGTTTTTCAATGGCAAAAATCAATGAATATTGTAAATGCACAAACAGTAATATCTCCACATTGCAAGGTGCAATTCTGAAATTTTTTGCTTTTTCCTGCTAATCCTGGCATGATAAAGAAGATTCAAAGAGAGTGAGATGCCAGCTCTTTTCATTCAGTCAGTAGCTTCAAACATTTCTGGTATATGAATAACATGTTTTTCAATGGCAAAAATCAATGAATATTGTAAATGCACAAACAGAAATATCTCCACATTGCAAGGTGCAATTCTGAAATTTTTTGATTTTTCCTGCTAATCCTCTCATGATAAAGAAGATTCAAAGAGAGTGAGATGCCAGCTCTTTTCATTCAGTCAGTAGCTTCAAACATTTCTGGTATATGAATAACGATGTTTTTCAATGGCAAAAATCTATGAATATTGTAAATGCACACACAGTAATTTCTCCGCATTGCAAGGTGCAATTCTGAAATGTTTTGCTTTTTCCTGCTAATCCTAGCATGATAAAGAAGATTCAAAGAGAGTGAGATGCCAGCTCCTTTCATTCAGTCAGTAGCTTCAAACATTTCTGGACGTTTTTCAATGGCAAAAATCAATGAATATTGTAAATGCACAAACAGTAATATCTCCACATTGCAAGGTGCAATTCTGAAATTTTTTACTTTTTCCTGCTAATCCTGGCATGATAAAGAAGATTCAAAGAGAATGAGATGCCAGCTCTTTTCATTCAGTCAGTAGCTTCAAACATTTCTGGTATATGAATAACATGTTTTTCAATGGCAAAAATCAATGAATATTGTAAATGCACAAACAGTAATATCTCCACATTGCAACGTGCAATTCTGAAATTTTTTGCTTTTTCCTGCTCCTCTTAGCATGATAAAGAAGATTCAAAGAGAGTGAGATGCCAGCTCTTTTCATTCAGTCAGTAGCTTCAAACATTTCTGGACGTTTTTCAATGGCAAAAATCAATGAATATTGTAAATGCACAAACAGTAATATCTCCACATTGCAAGGTGCAATTCTGAAATTTTTTGCTTTTTCCTGCTAATCCTGGCATGATAAAGAAGATTCAAAGAGAGTGAGATGCCAGCTCTTTTCATTCAGTCAGTAGCTTCAAACATTTCTGGTATATGAATAACATGTTTTTCAATGGCAAAAATCAATGAATATTGTAAATGCACAAACAGTAATTTCTCCGCATTGCAAGGTGCAATTCTGAAATTTTTTGCTTTTTCCTGCTAATCCTAGCATGATAAAGAAGATTCAAAGAGAGTGAGATGCCAGCTCCTTTCATTCAGTCAGTAGCTTCAAACATTTCTGGACATTTTTCAATGGCAAAAATCAATGAATATTGTAAATGCACAAACAGTAATATCTCCACATTGCAAGGTGCAATTCTGAAATTTTTTGCTTTTTCCTGCTAATCCTGGCATGATAAAGAAGATTCAAAGAGAGTGAGATGCCAGCTCTTTTCATTCAGTCAGTAGCTTCAAATATTTCTGGTATATGAATAACATGTTTTTCAATGGCAAAAATCAATGAATATTGTAAATGCACAAACAGTAATATCTCCACATTGCAAGGTGCAATTCTGAAATTTTTTGCTTTTTCCTGCTAATCCTGGCATGATAAAGAAGATTCAAAGGGAGTGAGATGCCAGCTCTTTTCATTCAGTCAGTAGCTTCAAACATTTCTGGTATATGAATAACGATGTTTTTCAATGGCAAAAATCAATGAATATTGTAAATGCACACACAGTAATTTCTCCGCATTGCAAGGTGCAATTCTGAAATTTTTTGCTTTTTCCTGCTAATCCTAGCATGATAAAGAAGATTCAAAGAGAGTGAGATGCCAGCTCCTTTCATTCAGTCAGTAGCTTCAAACATTTCTGGACGTTTTTCAATGGCAAAAATCAATGAATATTGTAAATGCACAAACAGAAATATCTCCACATTGCAAGGTGCAATTCTGAAATTTTTTGCTTTTTCCTGCTAATCCTGGCATGATAAAGAAGGTTCAAAGAGAGTGAGATGCCAGCTCTTTTCATTCAGTCAGTAGCTTCAAACATTTCTGGTATATGAATAACATGTTTTTCAATGGCAAAAATCAATGAATATTGTAAATGCACAAACAGTAATATCTCCACATTGCAAGGTGCAATTCTGAAATTTTTTGCTTTTTCCTGCTAATCCTGGCATGATAAAGAAGATTCAAAGAGAGTGAGATGCCAGCTCTTTTCATTCAGTCAGTAGCTTCAAACATTTCTGGTATATGAATAACATGTTTTTCAATGGCAAAAATCAATGAATATTGTAAATGCACAAACAGTAATATCTCCACATTGCAAGGTGCAATTCTGAAATTTTTTGCTTTTTCCTGCTAATCCTGGCATGATAAAGAAGATTCAAAGAGAGTGAGATGCCAGCTCTTTTCATTCAGTCAGTAGCTTCAAACATTTCTGGTATATGAATAACATGATGTTTTTCAATGGCAAAAATCAATGAATATTGTAAATGCACACACAGTAATTTCTCCGCATTGCAAGGTGCAATTCTGAAATTTTTTGCTTTTTCCTGCTAATCCTAGCATGATAAAGAAGATTCAAAGAGAGTGAGATGCCAGCTCCTTTCATTCAGTCAGTAGCTTCAAACATTTCTGGACGTTTTTCAATGGCAAAAATCAATGAATATTGTAAATGCACAAACAGTAATATCTCCACATTGCAACGTGCAATTCTGAAATTTTTTGCTTTTTCCTGCTAATCCTGGCATGATAAAGAAGATTCAAAGAGAGTGAGATGCCAGCTCTTTTCATTCAGTCAGTAGCTTCAAACATTTCTGGTATATGAATAACATGATGTTTTTCAATGGCAAAAATCAATGAATATTGTAAATGCACAAACAGTAATTTCTCCGCATTGCAAGGTGCAATTCTGAAATTTCTTGCTTTTTCCTGCTAATCCTAGCATGATAAAGAAGATTCAAAGAGAGTGAGATGCCAGCTCCTTTCATTCAGTCAGTAGCTTCAAACATTTCTGGACGTTTTTCAATGGCAAAAATCAATGAATATTGTAAATGCACAAACAGTAATATCTCCACATTGCAACGTGCAATTCTGAAATTTTTTGCTTTTTCCTGCTAATCCTGGCATGATAAAGAAGATTCAAAGAGAGTGAGATGCCAGCTCTTTTCATTCAGTCAGTAGCTTCAAACATTTCTGGTATATGAATAACGATGTTTTTCAATGGCAAAAATCAATGAATATTGTAAATGCACACACAGTAATTTCTCCGCATTGCAAGGTGCAATTCTGAAATTTTTTGCTTTTTCCTGCTAATCCTAGCATGATAAAGAAGATTCAAAGAGAGTGAGATGCCAGCTCCTTTCATTCAGTCAGTAGCTTCAAACATTTCTGGACGTTTTTCAATGGCAAAAATCAATGAATATTGTAAATGCACAAACAGTAATATCTCCACATTGCAAGGTGCAATTCTGAAATTTTTTGCTTTTTCCTGCTAATCCTGGCATGATAAAGAAGATTCAAAGAGAGTGAGATGCCAGCTCTTTTCATTCAGTCAGTAGCTTCAAACATTTCTGGTATATGAATAACATGTTTTTCAATGGCAAAAATCAATGAATATTGTAAATGCACAAACAGTAATATCTCCACATTGCAAGGTGCAATTCTGAAATTTTTTGCTTTTTCCTGCTAATCCTGGCATGATAAAGAAGATTCAAAGAGAGTGAGATGCCAGCTCTTTTCATTCAGTCAGTAGCTTCAAACATTTCTGGTATATGAATAACATGATGTTTTTCAATGGCAAAAATCAATGAATATTGTAAATGCACACACAGTAATTTCTCCGCATTGCAAGGTGAAATTCTGAAATTTTTTGCTTTTTCCTGCTAATCCTAGCATGATAAAGAAGTTTCAAAGAGAGTGAGATGCCAGCTCCTTTCATTCAGTCAGTAGCTTCAAACATTTCTGGACGTTTTTCAATGGCAAAAATCAATGAATATTGTAAATGCACAAACAGTAATATCTCCACATTGCAACGTGCAATTCTGAAATTTTTTGCTTTTTCCTGCTAATCCTGGCATGATAAAGAAGATTCAAGGAGAGTGAGATGCCAGCTCTTTTCATTCAGTCAGTAGCTTCAAACATTTCTGGTATATGAATAACATGATGTTTTTCAATGGCAAAAATCAATGAATATTGTAAATGCACAAACAGTAATTTCTCCGCATTGCAAGGTGCAATTCTGAAATTTTTTGCTTTTTCCTGCTAATCCTAGCATGATAAAGAAGATTCAAAGAGAGTGAGATGCCAGCTCCTTTCATTCAGTCAGTAGCTTCAAACATTTCTGGACGTTTTTCAATGGCAAAAATCAATGAATATTGTAAATGCACAAACAGTAATATCTCCACATTGCAACGTGCAATTCTGAAATTTTTTGCTTTTTCCTGCTAATCCTGGCATGATAAAGAAGATTCAAAGAGAGTGAGATGCCAGCTCTTTTCATTCAGTCAGTAGCTTCAAACATTTCTGGTATATGAATAACATGATGTTTTTCAATGGCAAAAATCAATGAATATTGTAAATGCACAAACAGTAATTTCTCCGCATTGCAAGGTGCAATTCTGAAATTTTTTGCTTTTTCCTGCTAATCCTAGCATGATAAAGAAGATTCAAAGAGAGTGAGATGCCAGCTCCTTTCATTCAGTCAGTAGCTTCAAACATTTCTGGACGTTTTTCAATGGCAAAAATCAATGAATATTGTAAATGCACAAACAGTAATATCTCCACATTGCAACGTGTAATTCTGAAATTTTTTGCTTTTTCCTGCTAATCCTGGCATGATAAAGAAGATTCAAAGAGAGTGAGATGCCAGCTCTTTTCATTCAGTCAGTAGCTTCAAACATTTCTGGTATATGAATAACATGTTTTTCAATGGCAAAAATCAATGAATATTGTAAATGCACAAACAGTAATTTCTCCGCATTGCAAGGTGCAATTCTGAAATTTTTTGCTTTTTCCTGCTAATCCTAGCATGATAAAGAAGATTCAAAGAGAGTGAGATGCCAGCTCTTTTCATTCAGTCAGTAGCTTCAAACATTTCTGGTATATGAATAACATGTATTTCAATGGCAAAAATCAATGAATATTGTAAATGCACACACAGTAATTTCTCCGCATGGCAAGGTGCAATTCTGAAATTTTTTGCTTTTTCCTGCTAATCCTAGCATGATAAAGAAGATTCAAAGAGAGTGAGATGCCAGCTCCTTTCATTCAGTCAGTAGCTTCAAACATTTCTGGACGTTTTTCAATGGCAAAAATCAATGAATATTGTAAATGCACAAACAGTAATATCTCCACATTTCAACGTGCAATTCTGACATTTTTTGCTTTTTCCTGCTCCTCTTAGCATGATAAAGAAGATTCAAAGAGAGTGAGATGCCAGCTCTTTTCATTCAATCAGTAGCTTCAAACATTTCTGGTATATGAATAACATGATGTTTTTCAATGGCAAAAATCAATGAATATTGTAAATGCACACACAGTAATTTATCCGCATTGCAAGGTGCAATTCTGAAATTTTTTGCTTTTTCCTGCTAATCCTAGCATGATAAAGAAGATTCAAAGAGAGTGAGATGCCAGCTCCTTTCATTCAGTCAGTAGCTTCAAACATTTCTGGACGTTTTTCAATGGCAAAAATCAATGAATATTGTAAATGCACAAACAGTAATATCTCCACATTGCAACGTGCAATTCTGAAATTTTTTGCTTTTTCCTGCTAATCCTGGCATGATAAAGAAGATTCAAAGAGAGTGAGATGCCAGCTCTTTTCATTCAGTCAGTAGCTTCAAACATTTCTGGTATATGAATAACATGATGTTTTTCAATGGCAAAAATCAATGAATATTGTAAATGCACAAACAGTAATTTCTCCGCATTGCAAGGTGCAATTCTGAAATTATTTGCTTTTTCCTGCTAATCCTAGCATGATAAAGAAGATTCAAAGAGAGTGAGATGCCAGCTCCTTTCATTCAGTCAGTAGCTTCAAACATTTCTGGACGTTTTTCAATGGCAAAAATCAATGAATATTGTAAATGCACAAACAGTAATATCTCCACATTGCAACGTGTAATTCTGAAATTTTTTGCTTTTTCCTGCTAATCCTGGCATGATAAAGAAGATTCAAAGAGAGTGAGATGCCAGCTCTTTTCATTCAGTCAGTAGCTTCAAACATTTCTGGTATATGAATAACATGTTTTTCAATGGCAAAAATCAATGAATATTGTAAATGCACAAACAGTAATTTCTCCGCATTGCAAGGTGCAATTCTGAAATTTTTTGTTTTTTCCTGCTAATCCTAGCATGATAAAGAAGATTCAAAGAGAGTGAGATGCCAGCTCTTTTCATTCAGTCTGTAGCTTCAAACATTTCTGGTATATGAATAACATGTTTTTCAATGGCAAAAATCAATGAATATTGTAAATGCACACACAGTAATTTCTCCGCATTGCAAGGTGCAATTCTGAAATTTTTTGCTTTTTCCTGCTAATCCTAGCATGATAAAGAAGATTCAAAGAGAGTGAGATGCCAGCTCCTTTCATTCAGTCAGTAGCTTCAAACATTTCTGGACGTTTTTCAATGGCAAAAATCAATGAATATTGTAAATGCACAAACAGTAATATCTCCACATTGCAACGTGCAATTCTGACATTTTTTGCTTTTTCCTGCTCCTCTTAGCAAGATAAAGAAGATTCAAAGAGAGTGAGATGCCAGCTCTTTTCATTCAGTCAGTAGCTTCAAACAATTCTGGTATATGAATAACATGATGTTTTTCAATGGCAAAAATCAATGAATATTGTAAATGCACAAACAGTAATTTCTCCGCATTGCAAGGTGCAATTCTGAAATTTTTTGCTTTTTCCTGCTAATCCTAGCATGATAAAGAAGATTCAAAGAGAGTGAGATGCCAGCTCCTTTCATTCAGTCAGTAGCTTCAAACATTTCTGGACGTTTTTCAATGGCAAAAATCAATGAATATTGTAAATGCACAAACAGTAATATCTCCACATTGCAACGTGCAATTCTGAAATTTTTTGCTTTTTCCTGCTCCTCTTAGCATGATAAAGAAGATTCAAAGAGAGTGAGATGCCAGCTCTTTTCATTCAGTCAGTAGCTTCAAACATTTCTGGTATATGAATAACATGATGTTTTTCAATGGCAAAAATCAATGAATATTGTAAATGCACAAACAGTAATATCTCCACATTGCAACGTGCAATTCTGAAATTTTTTGCTTTTTCCTGCTAATCCTGGCATGAAAAAGAAGATTCAAAGAGAGTGAGATGCCAGCTCTTTTCATTCAGTCAGTAGCTCCAAACATTTCTGGTATATGAATAACATGTTTTTCAATGGCAAAAATCAATGAATATTGTAAATGCACAAACAGTAATATCTCCACATTGCAACGTGCAATTCTGAAATTTTTTGCTTTTTCCTGCTCCTCTTAGCATGATAAAGAAGATTCAAAGAGAGTGAGATGCCAGCTCTTTTCATTCAGTCAGTAGCTTCAAACATTTCTGGACGTTTTTCAATGGCAAAAATCAATGAATATTGTAAATGCACAAACAGTAATATCTCCACATTGCAAGGTGCAATTCTGAAATTTTTTGCTTTTTCCTGCTAATCCTGGCATGATAAAGAAGATTCAAAGAGAGTGAGATGCCAGCTCTTTTCATTCAGTCAGTAGCTTCAAACATTTCTGGTATATGAATAACATGTTTTTCAATGGCAAAAATCAATGAATATTGTAAATGCACAAACAGTAATTTCTCCGCATTGCAAGGTGCAATTCTGAATTTTTTTGCTTTTTCCTGCTAATCCTAGCATGGTAAAGAAGATTCAAAGAGAGTGAGATGCCAGCTCCTTTCATTCAGTCAGTAGCTTCAAACATTTCTGGACGTTTTTCAATGGCAAAAATCAATGAATATTGTAAATGCACAAACAGTAATATCTCCACATTGCAAGGTGCAATTCTGAAATTTTTTGCTTTTTCCTGCTAATCCTGGCATGATAAAGAAGATTCAAAGAGAGTGAGATGCCAGCTCTTTTCATTCAGTCAGTAGCTTCAAACATTTCTGGTATATGAATAACATGTTTTTCAATGGCAAAAATCAATGAATATTGTAAATGCACAAACAGTAATATCTCCACATTGCAACGTGCAATTCTGAAATTTTTTGCTTTTTCCTGCTAATCCTGGCATGGTAAAGAAGATTCAAAGAGAGTGAGATGCCAGCTCTTTTCATTCAGTCAGTAGCTTCAAACATTTCTGGTATATGAATAACATGATGTTTTTCAATGGCAAAAATCAATGAATATTGTAAATGCACACACAGTAATTTCTCCGCATTGCAAGGTGCAGTTCTGAAATTTTTTGCTTTTTCCTGCTAATCCTAGCATGATAAAGAAGATTCAAAGAGAGTGAGATGCCAGCTCCTTTCATTCAGTCAGTAGCTTCAAACATTTCTGGACGTTTTTCAATGGCAAAAATCAATGAATATTGTAAATGCACAAACAGTAATATCTCCACATTGCAACGTGCAATTCTGAAATTTTTTGCTTTTTCCTGCTAATCCTGGCATGAAAAAGAAGATTCAAAGAGAGTGAGATGCCAGCTCTTTTCATTCAGTCAGTAGCTCCAAACATTTCTGGTATATGAATAACATGTTTTTCAATGGCAAAAATCAATGAATATTGTAAATGCACAAACAGTAATATCTCCACATTGCAACGTGCAATTCTGAAATTTTTTGCTTTTTCCTGCTCCTCTTAGCATGATAAAGAAGATTCAAAGAGAGTGAGATGCCAGCTCTTTTCATTCAGTCAGTAGCTTCAAACATTTCTGGACGTTTTTCAATGGCAAAAATCAATGAATATTGTAAATGCACAAACAGTAATATCTCCACATTGCAAGGTGCAATTCTGAAATTTTTTGCTTTTTCCTGCTAATCCTGGCATGATAAAGAAGATTCAAAGAGAGTGAGATGCCAGCTCTTTTCATTCAGTCAGTAGCTTCAAACATTTCTGGTATATGAATAACATGTTTTTCAATGGCAAAAATCAATGAATATTGTAAATGCACAAACAGTAATTTCTCCGCATTGCAAGGTGCAATTCTGAATTTTTTTGCTTTTTCCTGCTAATCCTAGCATGGTAAAGAAGATTCAAAGAGAGTGAGATGCCAGCTCCTTTCATTCAGTCAGTAGCTTCAAACATTTCTGGACGTTTTTCAATGGCAAAAATCAATGAATATTGTAAATGCACAAACAGTAATATCTCCACATTGCAAGGTGCAATTCTGAAATTTTTTGCTTTTTCCTGCTAATCCTGGCATGATAAAGAAGATTCAAAGAGAGTGAGATGCCAGCTCTTTTCATTCAGTCAGTAGCTTCAAACATTTCTGGTATATGAATAACATGTTTTTCAATGGCAAAAATCAATGAATATTGTAAATGCACAAACAGTAATATCTCCACATTGCAACGTGCAATTCTGAAATTTTTTGCTTTTTCCTGCTAATCCTGGCATGGTAAAGAAGATTCAAAGAGAGTGAGATGCCAGCTCTTTTCATTCAGTCAGTAGCTTCAAACATTTCTGGTATATGAATAACATGATGTTTTTCAATGGCAAAAATCAATGAATATTGTAAATGCACACACAGTAATTTCTCCGCATTGCAAGGTGCAGTTCTGAAATTTTTTGCTTTTTCCTGCTAATCCTAGCATGATAAAGAAGATTCAAAGAGAGTGAGATGCCAGCTCCTTTCATTCAGTCAGTAGCTTCAAACATTTCTGGACGTTTTTCAATGGCAAAAATCAATGAATATTGTAAATGCACAAACAGTAATATCTCCACATTGCAACGTGCAATTCTGAAATTTTTTGCTTTTTCCTGCTAATCCTGGCATGATAAAGAAGATTCAAAGAGAGTGAGATGCCAGCTCTTTTCATTCAGTCAGTAGCTTCAAACATTTCTGGTATATGAATAACATGTTTTTCAATGGCAAAAATCAATGAATATTGTAAATGCACAAACAGTAATTTCTCCGCATTGCAAGGTGCAATTCTGAAATTTTTTGCTTTTTCCTGCTAATCCTAGCATGATAAAGAAGATTCAAAGAAAGTGAGATGCCAGCTCTTTTCATTCAGTCAGTAGCTTCAAACATTTCTGGTATATGAATAACATGTTTTTCAATGGCAAAAATCAATGAATATTGTAAATGCACACACAGTAATTTCTCCGCATTGCAAGGTGCAATTCTGAAATTTTTTGCTTTTTCCTGCTAATCCTAGCATGATAAAGAAGATTCAAAGAGAGTGAGATGCCAGCTCCTTTCATTCAGTCAGTAGCTTCAAACATTTCTGGACGTTTTTCAATGGCAAAAATCAATGAATATTGTAAATGCACAAACAGTAATATCTCCATATTGCAACGTGCAATTCTGACATTTTTTGCTTTTTCCTGCTCCTCTTAGCATGATAAAGAAGATTCAAAGAGAGTGAGATGCCAGCTCTTTTCATTCAGTCAGTAGCTTCAAACATTTCTGGTATATGAATAACATGATGTTTTTCAATGGCAAAAATCAATGAATATTGTAAATGCACACACAGTAATTTCTCCGCATTGCAAGGTGCAATTCTGAAATTTTTTGCTTTTTCCTGCTAATCCTAGCATGATAAAGAAGATTCAAAGAGAGTGACATGCCAGCTCCTTTCATTCAGTCAGTAGCTTCAAACATTTCTGGACGTTTTTCAATGGCAAAAATCAATGAATATTGTAAATGCACAAACAGTAATATCTCCACACTGCAACGTGCAATTCTGAAATTTTTTGCTTTTTCCTGCTAATCCTGGCATGATAAAGAAGATTCAAAGAGAGTGAGATGCCAGCTCTTTTCATTCAGTCAGTAGCTTCAAACATTTCTGGTATATGAATAACATGATGTTTTTCAATGGCAAAAATCAATGAATATTGTAAATGCACAAACAGTAATTTCTCCGCATTGCAAGGTGCAATTCTGAAATTTTTTGCTTTTTCCTGCTAATCCTAGCATGATAAAGAAGATTCAAAGAGAGTGAGATGCCAGCTCCTTTCATTCAGTCAGTAGCTTCAAACATTTCTGGACGTTTTTCAATGGCAAAAATCAATGAATATTGTAAATGCACAAACAGTAATATCTCCACATTGCAACGTGCAATTCTGAAATTTTTTGCTTTTTCCTGCTAATCCTGGCATGATAAAGAAGATTCAAAGAGAGTGAGATGCCAGCTCTTTTCATTCAGTCAGTAGCTTCAAACATTTCTGGTATATGAATAACATGATGTTTTTCAATGGCAAAAATCAATGAATATTGTAAATGCACAAACAGTAATTTCTCCGCATTGCAAGGTGCAATTCTGAAATTTTTTGCTTTTTCCTGCTAATCCTAGCATGATAAAGAAGATTCAAAGAGAGTGAGATGCCAGCTCCTTTCATTCAGTCAGTAGCTTCAAACATTTCTGGACGTTTTTCAATGGCAAAAATCAATGAATATTGTAAATGCACAAACAGTAATATCTCCACATTGCAACGTGTAATTCTGAAATTTTTTGCTTTTTCCTGCTAATCCTGGCATGATAAAGAAGATTCAAAGAGAGTGAGATGCCAGCTCTTTTCATTCAGTCAGTAGCTTCAAACATTTCTGGTATATGAATAACATGTTTTTCAATGGCAAAAATCAATGAATATTGTAAATGCACAAACAGTAATTTCTCCGCATTGCAAGGTGCAATTCTGAAATTTTTTGCTTTTTCCTGCTAATCCTAGCATGATAAAGAAGATTCAAAGAGAGTGAGATGCCAGCTCTTTTCATTCAGTCAGTAGCTTCAAACATTTCTGGTATATGAATAACATGTTTTTCAATGGCAAAAATCAATGAATATTGTAAATGCACACACAGTAATTTCTCCGCATTGCAAGGTGCAATTCTGAAATTTTTTGCTTTTTCCTGCTAATCCTAGCATGATAAAGAAGATTCAAAGAGAGTGAGATGCCAGCTCCTTTCATTCAGTCAGTAGCTTCAAACATTTCTGGACGTTTTTCAATGGCAAAAATCAATGAATATTGTAAATGCACAAACAGTAATATCTCCACATTGCAACGTGCAATTCTGACATTTTTTGCTTTTTCCTGCTCCTCTTAGCATGATAAAGAAGATTCAAAGAGAGTGAGATGCCAGCTCTTTTCATTCAGTCAGTAGCTTCAAACATTTCTGGTATATGAATAACATGATGTTTTTCAATGGCAAAAATCAATGAATATTGTAAATGCACAAACAGTAATTTCTCCGCATTGCAAGGTGCAATTCTGAAATTTTTTGCTTTTTCCTGCTAATCCTAGCATGATAAAGAAGATTCAAAGAGAGTGAGATGCCAGCTCCTTTCATTCAGTCAGTAGCTTCAAACATTTCTGGACGTTTTTCAATGGCAAAAATCAATGAATATTGTAAATGCACAAACAGTAATATCTCCACATTGCAACGTGCAATTCTGAAATTTTTTGCTTTTTCCTGCTAATCCTGGCATGATAAAGAAGATTCAAAGAGAGTGAGATGCCAGCTCTTTTCATTCAGTCAGTAGCTTCAAACATTTCTGGTATATGAATAACATGATGTTTTTCAATGGCAAAAATCAATGAATATTGTAAATGCACAAACAGTAATTTCTCCGCATTGCAAGGTGCAATTCTGAAATTTTTTTCTTTTTCCTGCTAATCCTAGCATGATAAAGAAGATTCAAAGAGAGTGAGATGCCAGCTCCTTTCATTCAGTCAGTAGCTTCAAACATTTCTGGACGTTTTTCAATGGCAAAAATCAATGAATATTGTAAATGCACAAACAGTAATATCTCCACATTGCAACGTGTAATTCTGAAATTTTTTGCTTTTTCCTGCTAATCCTGGCATGATAAAGAAGATTCAAAGAGAGTGAGATGCCAGCTCTTTTCATTCAGTCAGTAGCTTCAAACATTTCTGGTATATGAATAACATGTTTTTCAATGGCAAAAATCAATGAATATTGTAAATGCACAAACAGTAATTTCTCCGCATTGCAAGGTGCAATTCTGAAATTTTTTGCTTTTTCCTGCTAATCCTAGCATGATAAAGAAGATTCAAAGAGAGTGAGATGCCAGCTCTTTTCATTCAGTCAGTAGCTTCAAACATTTCTGGTATATGAATAACATGTTTTTCAATGGCAAAAATCAATGAATATTGTAAATGCACACACAGTAATTTCTCCGCATTGCAAGGTGCAATTCTGAAATTTTTTGCTTTTTCCTGCTAATCCTAGCATGATAAAGAAGATTCAAAGAGAGTGAGATGCCAGCTCCTTTCATTCAGTCAGTAGCTTCAAACATTTCTGGACGTTTTTCAATGGCAAAAATCAATGAATATTGTAAATGCACAAACAGTAATATCTCCACATTGCAACGTGCAATTCTGACATTTTTTGCTTTTTCCTGCTCCTCTTAGCATGATAAAGAAGATTCAAAGAGAGTGAGATGCCAGCTCTTTTCATTCAGTCAGTAGCTTCAAACATTTCTGGTATATGAATAACATGATGTTTTTCAATGGCAAAAATCAATGAATATTGTAAATGCACAAACAGTAATTTCTCCGCATTGCAAGGTGCAATTCTGAAATTTTTTGCTTTTTCCTGCTAATCCTAGCATGATAAAGAAGATTCAAAGAGAGTGAGATGCCAGCTCCTTTCATTCAGTCAGTAGCTTCAAACATTTCTGGACGTTTTTCAATGGCAAAAATCAATGAATATTGTAAATGCACAAACAGTAATATCTCCACATTGCAAGGTGCAATTCTGAAATTTTTTGCTTTTTCCTGCTAATCCTGGCATGATAAAGAAGATTCAAAGAGAGTGAGATGCCAGCTCTTTTCATTCAGTCAGTAGCTTCAAACATTTCTGGTATATGAATAACATGTTTTTCAATGGCAAAAATCAATGAATATTGTAAATGCACAAACAGTAATTTCTCCGCATTGCAAGGTGCAATTCTGAAATTTTTTGCTTTTTCCTGCTAATCCTAGCATGATAAAGAAGATTCAAAGAGAGTGAGATGCCAGCTCCTTTCATTCAGTCAGTAGCTTCAAACATTTCTGGACGTTTTTCAATGGCAAAAATCAATGAATATTGTAAATGCACAAACAGTAATATCTCCACATTGCAAGGTGCAATTCTGAAATTTTTTGCTTTTTCCTGCTAATCCTGGCATGATAAAGAAGATTCAAAGAGAGTGAGATGCCAGCTCTTTTCATTCAGTCAGTAGCTTCAAACATTTCTGGTATATGAATAACATGATGTTTTTCAATGGCAAAAATCAATGAATATTGTAAATGCACAAACAGTAATTTCTCCGCATTGCAAGGTGCAATTCTGAAATTTTTTGCTTTTTCCTGCTAATCCTAGCATGATAAAGAAGATTCAAAGAGAGTGAGATGCCAGCTCCTTTCATTCAGTCAGTAGCTTCAAACATTTCTGGACGTTTTTCAATGGCAAAAATCAATGAATATTGTAAATGCACAAACAGTAATATCTCCACATTGCAACGTGCAATTCTGAAATTTTTTGCTTTTTCCTGCTAATCCTGGCATGATAAAGAAGATTCAAAGAGAGTGAGATGCCAGCTCTTTTCATTCAGTCAGTAGCTTCAAACATTTCTGGTATATGAATAACATGATGTTTTTCAATGGCAAAAATCAATGAATATTGTAAATGCACAAACAGTAATTTCTCCGCATTGCAAGGTGCAATTCTGAAATTTTTTGCTTTTTCCTGCTAATCCTAGCATGATAAAGAAGATTCAAAGAGAGTGAGATGCCAGCTCCTTTCATTCAGTCAGTAGCTTCAAACATTTCTGGACGTTTTTCAATGGCAAAAATCAATGAATATTGTAAATGCACAAACAGTAATATCTCCACATTGCAACGTGTAATTCTGAAATTTTTTGCTTTTTCCTGCTAATCCTGGCATGATAAAGAAGATTCAAAGAGAGTGAGATGCCAGCTCTTTTCATTCAGTCAGTAGCTTCAAACATTTCTGGTATATGAATAACATGTTTTTCAATGGCAAAAATCAATGAATATTGTAAATGCACAAACAGTAATTTCTCCGCATTGCAAGGTGCAATTCTGAAATTTTTTGCTTTTTCCTGCTAATCCTAGCATGATAAAGAAGATTCAAAGAGAGTGAGATGCCAGCTCTTTTCATTCAGTCAGTAGCTTCAAACATTTCTGGTATATGAATAACATGTTTTTCAATGGCAAAAATCAATGAATATTGTAAATGCACACACAGTAATTTCTCCGCATTGCAAGGTGCAATTCTGAAATTTTTTGCTTTTTCCTGCTAATCCTAGCATGATAAAGAAGATTCAAAGAGAGTGAGATGCCAGCTCCTTTCATTCAGTCAGTAGCTTCAAACATTTCTGGACGTTTTTCAATGGCAAAAATCAATGAATATTGTAAATGCACAAACAGTAATATCTCCACATTGCAACGTGCAATTCTGACATTTTTTGCTTTTTCCTGCTCCTCTTAGCATGATAAAGAAGATTCAAAGAGAGTGAGATGCCAGCTCTTTTCATTCAGTCAGTAGCTTCAAACATTTCTGGTATATGAATAACATGATGTTTTTCAATGGCAAAAATCAATGAATATTGTAAATGCACAAACAGTAATTTCTCCGCATTGCAAGGTGCAATTCTGAAATTTTTTGCTTTTTCCTGCTAATCCTAGCATGATAAAGAAGATTCAAAGAGAGTGAGATGCCAGCTCCTTTCATTCAGTCAGTCGCTTCAAACATTTCTGGACGTTTTTCAATGGCAAAAATCAATGAATATTGTAAATGCACAAACAGTAATATCTCCACATTGCAAGGTGCAATTCTGAAATTTTTTGCTTTTTCCTGCTAATCCTGGCATGATAAAGAAGATTCAAAGAGAGTGAGATGCCAGCTCTTTTCATTCAGTCAGTAGCTTCAAACATTTCTGGTATATGAATAACATGTTTTTCAATGGCAAAAATCAATGAATATTGTAAATGCACAAACAGTAATTTCTCCGCATTGCAAGGTGCAATTCTGAAATTTTTTGCTTTTTCCTGCTAATCCTAGCATGATAAAGAAGATTCAAAGAGAGTGAGATGCCAGCTCCTTTCATTCAGTCAGTAGCTTCAAACATTTCTGGACGTTTTTCAATGGCAAAAATCAATGAATATTGTAAATGCACAACAGTAATATCTCCACATTGCAAGGTGCAATTCTGAAATTTTTTGCTTTTTCCTGCTAATCCTGGCATGATAAAGAAGATTCAAAGAGAGTGAGATGCCAGCTCTTTTCATTCAGTCAGTAGCTTCAAACATTTCTGGTATATGAATAACATGTTTTTCAATGGCAAAAATCAATGAATATTGTAAATGCACAAACAGTAATATCTCCACATTGCAACGTGCAATTCTGAAATTTTTTGCTTTTTCCTGCTAATCCTGGCATGATAAAGAAGATTCAAAGAGAGTGAGATGCCAGCTCTTTTCATTCAGTCAGTAGCTTCAAATATTTCTGGTATATGAATAACATGATGTTTTTCAATGGCAAAAATCAATGAATATTGTAAATGCACAAACAGTAATTTCTCCGCATTGCAAGGTGCAATTCTGAAATTTTTTGCTTTTTCCTGCTAATCCTAGCATGATAAAGAAGATTCAAAGAGAGTGAGATGCCAGCTCTTTTCATTGTCAGTAGCTTCAAACATTTCTGGTATATGAATAACATGTTTTTCAATGGCAAAAATCAATGAATATTGTAAATGCACACACAGTAATTTCTCCGCATTGCAAGGTGCAATTCTGAAATTTTTTGCTTTTTCCTGCTAATCCTAGCATGATAAAGAAGATTCAAAGAGAGTGAGATGCCAGCTCCTTTCATTCAGTCAGTAGCTTCAAACATTTCTGGACGTTTTTCAATGGCAAAAATCAATGAATATTGTAAATGCACAAACAGTAATATCTCCACATTGCAACGTGCAATTCTGACATTTTTTGCTTTTTCCTGCTAATCCTGGCATGATAAAGAAGATTCAAAGAGAGTGAGATGCCAGCTCTTTTCATTCAGTCAGTAGCTTCAAACATTTCTGGTATATGAATAACATGATGTTTTTCAATGGCAAAAATCAATGAATATTGTAAATGCACAAACAGTAATTTCTCCGCATTGCAAGGTGCAATTCTGAAATTTTTTGCTTTTTCCTGCTAATCCTAGCATGATAAAGAAGATTCAAAGAGAGTGAGATGCCAGCTCCTTTCATTCAGTCAGTAGCTTCAAACATTTCTGGACGTTTTTCAATGGCAAAAATCAATGAATATTGTAAATGCACAAACAGTAATATCTCCACATTGCAACGTGCAATTCTGAAATTTTTTGCTTTTTCCTGCTAATCCTGGCATGATAAAGAAGATTCAAAGAGAGTGAGATGCCAGCTCTTTTCATTCAGTCAGTAGCTTCAAACATTTCTGGTATATGAATAACATGATGTTTTTCAATGGCAAAAATCAATGAATATTGTAAATGCACAAACAGTAATTTCTCCGCATTGCAAGGTGCAATTCTGAAATTTTTTGCTTTTTCCTGCTAATCCTAGCATGATAAAGAAGATTCAAAGAGATTGAGATGCCAGCTCCTTTCATTCAGTCAGTAGCTTCAAACATTTCTGGACGTTTTTCAATGGCAAAAATCAATGAATATTGTAAATGCACAAACAGTAATATCTCCACATTGCAACGTGCAATTCTGAAATTTTTTGCTTTTTCCTGCTCCTCTTAGCATGATAAAGAAGATTCAAAGAGAGTGAGATGCCAGCTCTTTTCATTCAGTCAGTAGCTTCAAACATTTCTGGTATATGAATAACATGATGTTTTTCAATGGCAAAAATCAATGAATATTGTAAATGCACAAACAGTAATATCTCCACATTGCAACGTGCAATTCTGAAATTTTTTGCTTTTTCCTGCTAATCCTGGCATGAAAAAGAAGATTCAAAGAGAGTGAGATGCCAGCTCTTTTCATTCAGTCAGTAGCTTCAAACATTTCTGGTATATGAATAACATGTTTTTCAATGGCAAAAATCAATGAATATTGTAAATGCACAAACAGTAATATCTCCACATTGCAACGTGCAATTCTGAAATTTTTTGCTTTTTCCTGCTAATCCTGGCATGATAAAGAAGATTCAAAGAGAGTGAGATGCCAGCTCTTTTCATTCAGTCAGTAGCTTCAAACATTTCTGGTATATGAATAACATGATGTTTTTCAATGGCAAAAATCAATGAATATTGTAAATGCACAAACAGTAATTTCTCCGCACTGCAAGGTGCAATTCTGAAATTTTTTGCTTTTTCCTGCTAATCCTAGCATGATAAAGAAGATTCAAAGAGAGTGAGATGCCAGCTCCTTTCATTCAGTCAGTAGCTTCAAACATTTCTGGACGTTTTTCAATGGCAAAAATCAATGAATATTGTAAATGCACAAACAGTAATATCTCCACATTGCAACGTGTAATTCTGAAATTTTTTGCTTTTTCCTGCTAATCCTGGCATGATAAAGAAGATTCAAAGAGAGTGAGATGCCAGCTCTTTTCATTCAGTCAGTAGCTTCAAACATTTCTGGTATATGAATAACATGTTTTTCAATGGCAAAAATCAATGAATATTGTAAATGCACAAACAGTAATTTCTCCGCATTGCAAGGTGCAATTCTGAAATTTTTTGCTTTTTCCTGCTAATCCTAGCATGATAAAGAAGATTCAAAGAGAGTGAGATGCCAGCTCTTTTCATTCAGTCAGTAGCTTCAAACATTTCTGGTATATGAATAACATGTTTTTCAATGGCAAAAATCAATGAATATTGTAAATGCACACACAGTAATTTCTCCGCATTGCAAGGTGCAATTCTGAAATTTTTTGCTTTTTCCTGCTAATCCAAGCATGATAAAGAAGATTCAAAGAGAGTGAGATGCCAGCTCCTTTCATTCAGTCAGTAGCTTCAAACATTTCTGGACGTTTTTCAATGGCAAAAATCAATGAATATTGTAAATGCACAAACAGTAATATCTCCACATTGCAACGTGCAATTCTGACATTTTTTGCTTTTTCCTGCTCCTCTTAGCATGATAAAGAAGATTCAAAGAGAGTGAGATGCCAGCTCTTTTCATTCAGTCAGTAGCTTCAAACATTTCTGGTATATGAATAACATGATGTTTTTCAATGGCAAAAATCAATGAATATTGTAAATGCACAAACAGTAATTTCTCCGCATTGCAAGGTGCAATTCTGAAATTTTTTGCTTTTTCCTGCTAATCCTAGCATGATAAAGAAGATTCAAAGAGAGTGAGATGCCAGCTCCTTTCATTCAGTCAGTAGCTTCAAACATTTCTGGACGTTTTTCAATGGCAAAAATCAATGAATATTGTAAATGCACAAACAGTAATATCTCCACATTGCAACGTGCAATTCTGAAATTTTTTGCTTTTTCCTGCTCCTCCTAGCATGATAAAGAAGATTCAAAGAGAGTGAGATGCCAGCTCTTTTCATTCAGTCAGTAGCTTCAAACATTTCTGGTATATGAATAACATGATGTTTTTCAATGGCAAAAATCAATGAATATTGTAAATGCACAAACAGTAATATCTCCACATTGCAACGTGCAATTCTGAAATTTTTTGCTTTTTCCTGCTAATCCTGGCATGAAAAAGAAGATTCAAAGAGAGTGAGATGCCAGCTCTTTTCATTCAGTCAGTAGCTTCAAACATTTCTGGTATATGAATAACATGTTTTTCAATGGCAAAAATCAATGAATATTGTAAATGCACAAACAGTAATATCTCCACATTGCAATGTGCAATTCTGAAATTTTTTGCTTTTTCCTGCTCCTCTTAGCATGATAAAGAAGATTCAAAGAGAGTGAGATGCCAGCTCTTTTCATTCAGTCAGTAGCTTCAAACATTTCTGGACGTTTTTCAATGGCAAAAATCAATGAATATTGTAAATGCACAAACAGTAATATCTCCACATTGCAAGGTGCAATTCTGAAATTTTTTGCTTTTTCCTGCTAATCCTGGCATGATAAAGAAGATTCAAAGAGAGTGAGATGCCAGCTCTTTTCATTCAGTCAGTAGCTTCAAACATTTCTGGTATATGAATAACATGTTTTTCAATGGCAAAAATCAATGAATATTGTAAATGCACAAACAGTAATTTCTCCGCATTGCAAGGTGCAATTCTGAAATTTTTTGCTTTTTCCTGCTAATCCTAGCATGATAAAGAAGATTCAAAGAGAGTGAGATGCCAGCTCCTTTCATTCAGTCAGTAGCTTCAAACATTTCTGGACGTTTTTCAATGGCAAAAATCAATGAATATCAATCATGCCAGCTCTCTTCATTCAGTCAGTAGCTTCAAACATTTCTGGTATATGAATAACATGTTTTTCAATGGCAAAAATCAATGAATATTGTAAATGCACAAACAGTAATATCTCCACATTGCAACGTGCAATTCTGTAATTTTTTGCTTTTTCCTGCTAATCCTGGCATGATAAAGAAGATTCAAAGAGAGTGAGATGCCAGCTCTTTTCATTCAGTCAGTAGCTTCAAACATTTCTGGTGACTATGTACCTTCTACATAGTCACTGTAGAAGGTACATACCTTATGGGAATAAAAGGGCTAGGAATAGGAGGAAGCCAATGTGGCTAAATAAGGAAGTCAAGAGGGCAATGAAAAACAAAAAAAGGGCTTTCGGTAAACTTAAACAAGAAGGCAGCGAGGAAGCGCTAATAACTTATAGGGAAAAAAACAAAATCTGTAAGAAACAAATAAGAATAGCAAAAGATGAGACAGAGAGACTAATTGCCAAAGAAAGTAAAACAAATCCCAAACTGTTCTTTAACTATATAAACAGTAAAAGGATTAAAACTGATGGAGTTGGCCCATTGAAAAATAACCTGGGTAAAATCATAGAGGGCGATGAGGGTAAAGCCAACCTACTCAATAGCTTCTTCTCCACTGTTTTCACAAAAGAAAACAATTTATCGGAGGAAATGCAAAGTGATAAAGTAAACCCTCCGCTAAATATTACCCACCTAATCCAGGAGGAAGTTCAGAAACGCCTAAATAATATCAAAATAGGCAAGTCACCAGGCCCAGATGACATACACCCCCGGGTACTAAAAGAATTAAGTAATGTGATAGACAGACCGCTGTATCTTATATTCAAGCACTCTTTATGGACAGGGACTGTCCCACTTGACTGGCGCCAAGCAAATGTGGTACCAATATTCAAAAAGGGGTCTAAAAGTGACCCTGGGAACTATAGACCAGTAAGCTTAACGTCTGTTGTGGGTAAATTGTTTGAAGGATTTCTTAGAGATGCTATTGTAGAATATCTTAATGATAATAACTGTCTAACTCCATATCAACATGGATTCATGAGAGATCGCTCCTGCCAAACAAACCTGATTGCCTTCTACGAGGAGGTGAGCTCACAGCTGGACCGGGGAGAGTCAGTGGATGTTGTATACCTTGACTTCTCCAAAGCGTTTGATACCGTGTCACACAAAAGGTTGGTATATAAAATGAGAATGCTTGGTCTGGGGGATAATGTGTGCAAGTGGGTAAATAGCTGGCTGAGTGATAGAAAGCAGAGGGTGGTTATCAATGGAGTAAGCTCAGGGTGTGTCAGGGTTACTAGCGGGGTGCCTCAAGGGTCTGTCTTGGGCCCTATATTATTTAATATATTTATTAATGATCTAGTGGAAGGGTTGCATAGTAAAATAGCAATATTTGCAGATGATACTAAACTTTGTAAAGTAGTTAACACAGATGAGGATAGGGCACAGCTACAGGAGGATTTAGATAAATTGGGGAGTTGGGCCAAAAAATGGCAAATGGGGTTCAATGCCGATAAATGTAAGGTCATGCACATGGGAATGAAAAACAGCAGTCACCCATACATATTAAATGGGAAAGCGTTGGGGAAATCTGACATGGAGAAGGACCTGGGCGTCTTGGTTAATAGCAAATTAAATTGGAGTGCCCAGTGTCAGGCAGCAGCTGCGAAGGCAAATAGAGTCATGGCATGCATCAGAAGAGGAATTGGGGCATATGATGAGAACATTGTTCTTCCTCTGTATAAAGCACTGGTAAGGCCGCACTTAGAATATTGTGCACAGTTCTGGGCTCCGGTGCTCAGGAAAGACATATTGGAGCTAGAGAGGGTACAAAGGAGGGCGACTAAGGTAATAAAGGGAATGGAGGGACTAGAATACCCAGAGAGGTTGTCAAAATTAGGCCTATTTACATTGGAAAAGAGAAGGCTTAGGGGAGACCTCATAAACATGTATAAATACATCAGGGGGCAGTACAGAGATCTCTCCCATGACCTGTTTATACCAAGGATGGTGACAAAGACGAGGGGGCACACTATGCGTCTGGAGGAAAGGAGGTTCCTGCACCAGCATAGAAGGGGATTCTTTACGGTCAGAGCCGTGAGACTCTGGAACTCTCTGGGAGAGGAAGTGGTGATGTCCAACTCACTTAATGAGTTCAAGAGAGGCCTGGACGCCTTTCTTGAGAACAATAAAATTACATCTTATGCTTAGTGATAGTTAATTAATCCAGATTGGTGTCGGGAAGTGAATTTTTTCCTCAATGATGTCAATTGGCCTATACCGCATGTTTTTTTTTTTTTTTTTTTTCTGCGTTCCCCTGGATCAACGCTGCGGAATAGCTGCAGTGCACAAGAAATAGGCTGAACTGGATGGACGCTTGTCTTTTTTCGGCCTTATATAAACTATGTAACTATGTATATGAATAACATGATGTTTTTCAATGGCAAAAATCAATGAATATTGTAAATGCACACACAGTAATTTCTCCGCATTGCAAGGTGCAATTCTGAAATTTTTTGCTTTTTCCTGCTAATCCTAGCATGATAAAGAAGATTCAAAGAGAGTGAGATGCCAGCTCCTTTCATTCAGTCAGTAGCTTCAAACATTTCTGGACGTTTTTCAATGGCAAAAATCAATGAATATTGTAAATGCACAAACAGTAATATCTCCACATTGCAACGTGCAATTCTGAAATTTTTTGCTTTTTCCTGCTAATCCTGGCATGATAAAGAAGATTCAAAGAGAGTGAGATGCCAGCTCTTTTCATTCAGTCAGTAGCTTCAAACATTTCTGGTATATGAATAACATGATGTTTTTCAATGGCAAAAATCAATGAATATTGTAAATGCACAAACAGTAATTTCTCCGCATTGCAAGGTGCAATTCTGAAATTTTTTGCTTTTTCCTGCTAATCCTAGCATGATAAAGAAGATTCAAAGAGAGTGAGATGCCAGCTCCTTTCATTCAGTCAGTAGCTTCAAACATTTCTGGACGTTTTTCAATGGCAAAAATCAATGAATATTGTAAATGCACAAACAGTAATATCTCCACATTGCAACGTGCAATTCTGAAATTTTTGGCTTTTTCCTGCTAATCCTGGCATGATAAAGAAGATTCAAAGAGAGTGAGATGCCAGCTCTTTTCATTCAGTCAGTAGCTTCAAACATTTCTGGTATATGAATAACATGATGTTTTTCAATGGCAAAAATCAATGAATATTGTAAATGCACAAACAGTAATTTCTCCGCATTGCAAGGTGCAATTCTGAAATTTTTTGCTTTTTCCTGCTAATCCTAGCATGATAAAGAAGATTCAAAGAGAGTGAGATGCCAGCTCCTTTCATTCAGTCAGTAGCTTCAAACATTTCTGGACGTTTTTCAATGGCAAAAATCAATGAATATTGTAAATGCACAAACAGTAATATCTCCACATTGCAACGTGTAATTCTGAAATTTTTTGCTTTTTCCTGCTAATCCTGGCATGATAAAGAAGATTCAAAGAGAGTGAGATGCCAGCTCTTTTCATTCAGTCAGTAGCTTCAAACATTTCTGGTATATGAATAACATGTTTTTCAATGGCAAAAATCAATGAATATTGTAAATGCACAAACAGTAATTTCTCCGCATTGCAAGGTGCAATTCTGAAATTTTTTGCTTTTTCCTGCTAATCCTAGCATGATAAAGAAGATTCAAAGAGAGTGAGATGCCAGCTCTTTTCATTCAGTCAGTAGCTTCAAACATTTCTGGTATATGAATAACATGTTTTTCAATGGCAAAAATCAATGAATATTGTAAATGCACACACAGTAATTTCTCCGCATTGCAAGGTGCAATTCTGAAATTTTTTGCTTTTTCCTGCTAATCCTAGCATGATAAAGAAGATTCAAAGAGAGTGAGATGCCAGCTCCTTTCATTCAGTCAGTAGCTTCAAACATTTCTGGACGTTTTTCAATGGCAAAAATCAATGAATATTGTAAATGCACAAACAGTAATATCTCCACATTGCAACGTGCAATTCTGACATTTTTTGCTTTTTCCTGCTCCTCTTAGCATGATAAAGAAGATTCAAAGAGAGTGAGATGCCAGCTCTTTTCATTCAGTCAGTAGCTTCAAACATTTCTGGTATATGAATAACATGATGTTTTTCAATGGCAAAAATCAATGAATATTGTAAATGCACAAACAGTAATTTCTCCGCATTGCAAGGTGCAATTCTGAAATTTTTTGCTTTTTCCTGCTAATCCTAGCATGATAAAGAAGATTCAAAGAGAGTGAGATGCCAGCTCCTTTCATTCAGTCAGTAGCTTCAAACATTTCTGGACGTTTTTCAATGGCAAAAATCAATGAATATTGTAAATGCACAAACAGTAATATCTCCACATTGCAACGTGCAATTCTGAAATTTTTTGCTTTTTCCTGCTCCTCTTAGCATGATAAAGAAGATTCAAAGAGAGTGAGATGCCAGCTCTTTTCATTCAGTCAGTAGCTTCAAACATTTCTGGTATATGAATAACATGATGTTTTTCAATGGCAAAAATCAATGAATATTGTAAATGCACAAACAGTAATATCTCCACATTGCAACGTGCAATTCTGAAATTTTTTGCTTTTTCCTGCTAATCCTGGCATGAAAAAGAAGATTCAAAGAGAGTGAGATGCCAGCTCTTTTCATTCAGTCAGTAGCTTCAAACATTTCTGGTATATGAATAACATGTTTTTCAATGGCAAAAATCAATGAATATTGTAAATGCACAAACAGTAATATCTCCACATTGCAACGTGCAATTCTGAAATTTTTTGCTTTTTCCTGCTCCTCTTAGCATGATAAAGAAGATTCAAAGAGAGTGAGATGCCAGCTCTTTTCATTCAGTCAGTAGCTTCAAACATTTCTGGACGTTTTTCAATGGCAAAAATCAATGAATATTGTAAATGCACAAACAGTAATATCTCCACATTGCAAGGTGCAATTCTGAATTTTTTTGCTTTTTCCTGCTAATCCTGGCATGATAAAGAAGATTCAAAGAGAGTGAGATGCCAGCTCTTTTCATTCAGTCAGTAGCTTCAAACATTTCTGGTATATGAATAACATGTTTTTCAATGGCAAAAATCAATGAATATTGTAAATGCACAAACAGTAATTTCTCCGCATTGCAAGGTGCAATTCTGAAATTTTTTGCTTTTTCCTGCTAATCCTAGCATGATAAAGAAGATTCAAAGAGAGTGAGATGCCAGCTCCTTTCATTCAGTCAGTAGCTTCAAACATTTCTGGACGTTTTTCAATGGCAAAAATCAATGAATATCAATCATGCCAGCTCTTTTCATTCAGTCAGTAGCTTCAAACATTTCTGGTATATGAATAACATGTTTTTCAATGGCAAAAATCAATGAATATTGTAAATGCACAAACAGTAATATCTCCACATTGCAACGTGCAATTCTGAAATTTTTTGCTTTTTCCTGCTAATCCTGGCATGATAAAGAAGATTCAAAGAGAGTGAGATGCCAGCTCTTTTCATTCAGTCAGTAGCTTCAAACATTTCTGGTGACTATGTACCTTCTACATAGTCACTGTAGAAGGTACATACCTTATGGGAATAAAAGGGCTAGGAATAGGAGGAAGCCAATGTGGCTAAATAAGGAAGTCAAGAGGGCAATGAAAAACAAAAAAAGGGCTTTCGGTAAACTTAAACAAGAAGGCAGCGAGGAAGCGCTAATAACTTATAGGGAAAAAAACAAAATCTGTAAGAAACAAATAAGAATAGCAAAAGATGAGACAGAGAGACTAATTGCCAAAGAAAGTAAAACAAATCCCAAACTGTTCTTTAACTATATAAACAGTAAAAGGATTAAAACTGATGGAGTTGGCCCATTGAAAAATAACCTGGGTAAAATCATAGAGGGCGATGAGGGTAAAGCCAACCTACTCAATAGCTTCTTCTCCACTGTTTTCACAAAAGAAAACAATTTATCGGAGGAAATGCAAAGTGATAAAGTAAACCCTCCGCTAAATATTACCCACCTAACCCAGGAGGAAGTTCAGAAACGCCTAAATAATATCAAAATAGACAAGTCACCAGGCCCAGATGACATACACCCCCGGGTACTAAAAGAATTAAGTAATGTGATAGACAGACCGCTGTATCTTATATTCAAGCACTCTTTATGGACAGGGACTGTCCCACTTGACTGGCGCCAAGCAAATGTGGTACCAATATTCAAAAAGGGGTCTAAAAGTGACCCTGGGAACTATAGACCAGTAAGCTTAACGTCTGTTGTGGGTAAATTGTTTGAAGGATTTCTTAGAGATGCTATTGTAGAATATCTTAATGATAATAACTGTCTAACTCCATATCAACATGGATTCATGAGAGATCGCTCCTGCCAAACAAACCTGATTGCCTTCTACGAGGAGGTGAGCTCACAGCTGGACCGGGGAGAGTCAGTGGATGTTGTATACCTTGACTTCTCCAAAGCGTTTGATACCGTGTCACACAAAAGGTTGGTATATAAAATGAGAATGCTTGGTCTGGGGGATAATGTGTGCAAGTGGGTAAATAGCTGGCTGAGTGATAGAAAGCAGAGGGTGGTTATCAATGGAGTAAGCTCAGGGTGTGTCAGGGTTACTAGCGGGGTGCCTCAAGGGTCTGTCTTGGGCCCTATATTATTTAATATATTTATTAATGATCTAGTGGAAGGGTTGCATAGTAAAATAGCAATATTTGCAGATGATACTAAACTTTGTAAAGTAGTTAACACAGATGAGGATAGGGCACAGCTACAGGAGGATTTAGATAAATTGGGGAGTTGGGCCAAAAAATGGCAAATGGGGTTCAATGCCGATAAATGTAAGGTCATGCACATGGGAAAGAAAAACAGCAGTCACCCATACATATTAAATGGGAAAGCGTTGGGAAAATCTGACATGGAGAAGGACCTGGGCGTCTTGGTTAATAGCAAATTAAATTGGAGTGCCCAGTGTCAGGCAGCAGCTGCGAAGGCAAATAGAGTCATGGCATGCATCAGAAGAGGAATTGGGGCATATGATGAGAACATTGTTCTTCCTCTGTATAAAGCACTGGTAAGGCCGCACTTAGAATATTGTGCACAGTTCTGGGCTCCGGTGCTCAGGAAAGACATATTGGAGCTAGAGAGGGTACAAAGGAGGGCGACTAAGGTAATAAAGGGAATGGAGGGACTAGAATACCCAGAGAGGTTGTCAAAATTAGGCCTATTTACATTGGAAAAGAGAAGGCTTAGGGGAGACCTCATAAACATGTATAAATACATCAGGGGGCAGTACAGAGATCTCTCCCATGACCTGTTTATACCAAGGATGGTGACAAAGACGAGGGGGCACACTATGCGTCTGGAGGAAAGGAGGTTCCTGCACCAGCATAGAAGGGGATTCTTTACGGTCAGAGCCGTGAGACTCTGGAACTCTCTGGGAGAGGAAGTGGTGATGTCCAACTCACTTAATGAGTTCAAGAGAGGCCTGGACGCCTTTCTTGAGAACAATAAAATTACATCTTATGCTTAGTGATAGTTAATTAATCCAGATTGGTGTCGGGAAGTGAATTTTTTCCTCAATGATGTCAATTGGCCTATACCGCATGTTTTTTTTTTTTTTTTTTTCTGCGTTCCCCTGGATCAACGCTGCGGAATAGCTGCAGTGCACAAGAAATAGGCTGAACTGGATGGACGCTTGTCTTTTTTCGGCCTTATATAAACTATGTAACTATGTATATGAATAACATGATGTTTTTCAATGGCAAAAATCAATGAATATTGTAAATGCACACACAGTAATTTCTCCGCATTGCAAGGTGCAATTCTGAAATTTTTTGCTTTTTCCTGCTAATCCTAGCATGATAAAGAAGATTCAAAGAGAGTGAGATGCCAGCTCTTTTCATTCAGTCAGTAGCTTCAAACATTTCTGGACGTTTTTCAATGGCAAAAATCAATGAATATTGTAAATGCACAAACAGTAATATCTCCACATTGCAACGTGCAATTCTGAAATTTTTTGCTTTTTCCTGCTAATCCTGGCATGATAAAGAAGATTCAAAGAGAGTGAGATGCCAGCTCTTTTCATTCAGTCAGTAGCTTCAAACATTTCTGGTATATGAATAACATGATGTTTTTCAATGGCAAAAATCAATGAATATTGTAAATGCACAAACAGTAATTTCTCCGCATTGCAAGGTGCAATTCTGAAATTTTTTGCTTTTTCCTGCTAATCCTAGCATGATAAAGAAGATTCAAAGAGAGTGAGATGCCAGCTCCTTTCATTCAGTCAGTAGCTTCAAACATTTCTGGACGTTTTTCAATGGCAAAAATCAATGAATATTGTAAATGCACAAACAGTAATATCTCCACATTGCAACGTGCAATTCTGAAATTTATTGCTTTTTCCTGCTAATCCTGGCATGATAAAGAAGATTCAAAGAGAGTGAGATGCCAGCTCTTTTCATTCAGTCAGTAGCTTCAAACATTTCTGGTATATGAATAACATGATGTTTTTCAATGGCAAAAATCAATGAATATTGTAAATGCACAAACAGTAATTTCTCCACATTGCAAGGTGCAATTCTGAAATTTTTTGCTTTTTCCTGCTAATCCTAGCATGATAAAGAAGATTCAAAGAGAGTGAGATGCCAGCTCCTTTCATTCAGTCAGTAGCTTCAAACATTTCTGGACGTTTTTCAATGGCAAAAATCAATGAATATTGTAAATGCACAAACAGTAATATCTCCACATTGCAACGTGCAATTCTGAAATTTTTTGCTTTTTCCTGCTAATCCTGGCATGATAAAGAAGATTCAAAGAGAGTGAGATGCCAGCTCTTTTCATTCAGTCAGTAGCTTCAAACAGTTCTGGTATATGAATAACATGTTTTTCAATGGCAAAAATCAATGAATATTGTAAATGCACAAACAGTAATTTCTCCGCATTGCAAGGTGCAATTCTGAAATTTTTTGCTTTTTCCTGCTAATCCTAGCATGATAAAGAAGATTCAAAGAGAGTGAGATGCCAGCTCTTTTCATTCAGTCAGTAGCTTCAAACATTTCTGGTATATGAATAACATGTTTTTCAATGGCAAAAATCAATGAATATTGTAAATGCACACAAAGTAATTTCTCCGCATTGCAAGGTGCAATTCTGAAATTTTTTGCTTTTTCCTGCTAATCCTAGCATGATAAAGAAGATTCAAAGAGAGTGAGATGCCAGCTCCTTTCATTCAGTCAGTAGCTTCAAACATTTCTGGACGTTTTTCAATGGCAAAAATCAATGAATATTGTAAATGCACAAAAAGTAATATCTCCACATTGTAACGTGCAATTCTGAAATTTTTTGCTTTTTCCTGCTCCTCTTAGCATGATAAAGAAGATTCAAAGAGAGTGAGATGCCAGCTCTTTTCATTCAGTCAGTAGCTTCAAACATTTCTGGTATATGAATAACATGATGTTTTTCAATGGCAAAAATCAATGAATATTGTAAATGCACAAACAGTAATTTCTCCGCATTGCAAGGTGCAATTCTGAAATTTTTTGCTTTTTCCTGCTAATCCTAGCATGATAAAGAAGATTCAAAGAGAGTGAGATGCCAGCTCCTTTCATTCAGTCAGTAGCTTCAAACATTTCTGGACGTTTTTCAATGGCAAAAATCAATGAATATTGTAAATGCACAAACAGTAATATCTCCACATTGCAACGTGCAATTCTGAAATTTTTTGCTTTTTCCTGCTCCTCTTAGCATGATAAAGAAGATTCAAAGAGAGTGAGATGCCAGCTCTTTTCATTCAGTCAGTAGCTTCAAACATTTCTGGTATATGAATAACATGATGTTTTTCAATGGCAAAAATCAATGAATATTGTAAATGCACAAACAGTAATTTCTCCGCATTGCAAGGTGCAATTCTGAAATTTTTTGCTTTTTCCTGCTAATCCTAGCATGATAAAGAAGATTCAAAGAGAGTGAGATGCCAGCTCCTTTCATTCAGTCAGTAGCTTCAAACATTTCTGGACGTTTTTCAATGGCAAAAATCAATGAATATTGTAAATGCACAAACAGTAATATCTCCACATTGCAACGTGCAATTCTGAAATTTTTTGCTTTTTCCTGCTAATCCTGGCATGATAAAGAAGATTCAAAGAGAGTGAGATGCCAGCTCTTTTCATTCAGTCAGTAGCTTCAAACATTTCTGGTATATGAATAACATGTTTTTCAATGGCAAAAATCAATGAATATTGTAAATGCACAAACAGTAATATCTCCACATTGCAACGTGCAATTCTGAAATTTTTTGCTTTTTCCTGCTCCTCTTAGCATGATAAAGAAGATTCAAAGAGCGTGAGATGCCAGCTCTTTTCATTCAGTCAGTAGCTTCAAACATTTCTGGACGTTTTTCAATGGCAAAAATCAATGAATATTGTAAATGCACAAACAGTAATATCTCCACATTGCAAGGTGCAATTCTGAAACTTTTTCCTTTTCCTGCTAATCCTGGCATGATAAAGAAGATTCAAAGAGAGTGAGATGCCAGCTCTTTTCATTCAGTCAGTAGCTTCAAACATTTCTGGTATATGAATAACATGTTTTTCAATGGCAAAAATCAATGAATATTGTAAATGCACAAACAGTAATTTCTCCGCATTGCAAGGTGCAATTCTGAAATTGTTTGCTTTTTCCTGCTAATCCTAGCATGATAAAGAAGATTCAAAGAGAGTGAGATGCCAGTTCTTTTCATTCAGTCAGTAGCTTCAAACATTTCTGGACGTTTTTCAATGGCAAAAATCAATGAATATTGTAAATGCACAAACAGTAATATCTCCACATTGCAAGGTGCAATTCTGAAATTTTTTGCTTTTTCCTGCTAATCCTGGCATGATAAAGAAGATTCAAAGAGAGTGAGATGCCAGCTCTTTTCATTCAGTCAGTAGCTTCAAACATTTCTGGTATATGAATAACATGTTTTTCAATGGCAAAAATCAATGAATATTGTAAATGCACAAACAGTAATATCTCCACATTGCAACGTGCAATTCTGAAATTTTTTGCTTTTTCCTGCTCCTCTTAGCATGATAAAGAAGATTCAAAGAGAGTGAGATGCCAGCTCTTTTCATTCAGTCAGTAGCTTCAAACATTTCTGGACGTTTTTCAATGGCAAAAATCAATGAATATTGTAAATGCACAAACAGTAATTTCTCCGCATTGCAAGGTGCAATTCTGAAATTTTTTGCTTTTTCCTGCTAATCCTGGCATGATAAAGAAGATTCAAAGAGAGTGAGATGCCAGCTCTTTTCATTCAGTCAGTAGCTTCAAACATTTCTGGTATATGAATAACATGTTTTTCAATGGCAAAAATCAATGAATATTGTAAATGCACAAACAGTAATTTCTCCGCATTGCAAGGTGCAATTCTGAAATTTTTTGCTTTTTCCTGCTAATCCTAGCATGATAAAGAAGATTCAAAGAGAGTGAGATGCCAGCTCTTTTCATTCAGTCAGTAGCTTCAAACATTTCTGGTATATGAATAACATGTTTTTCAATTGCAAAAATCAATGAATATTGTAAATGCACACACAGTAATTTCTCCGCATTGCAAGGTGCAATTCTGAAATTTTTTGCTTTTTCCTGCTAATCCTAGCATGATAAAGAAGATTCAAAGAGAGTGAGATGCCAGCTCCTTTCATTCAGTCAGTAGCTTCAAACATTTCTGGACGTTTTTCAATGGCAAAAATCAATGAATATTGTAAATGCACAAAAAGTAATATCTCCACATTGCAACGTGCAATTCTGAAATTTTTTGCTTTTTCCTGCTCCTCTTAGCATGATAAAGAAGATTCAAAGAGAGTGAGATGCCAGCTCTTTTCATTCAGTCAGTAGCTTCAAACATTTCTGGTATATGAATAACATGATGTTTTTCAATGGCAAAAATCAATGAATATTGTAAATGCACAAACAGTAATTTCTCCGCATTGCAAGGTGCAATTCTGAAATTGTTTGCTTTTTCCTGCTAATCCTAGCATGATAAAGAAGATTCAAAGAGAGTGAGATGCCAGCTCTTTTCATTCAGTCAGTAGCTTCAAACATTTCTGGACGTTTTTCAATGGCAAAAATCAATGAATATTGTAAATGCACAAACAGTAATATCTCCACATTGCAAGGTGCAATTCTGAAATTTTTTGCTTTTTCCTGCTTATCCTGGCATGATAAAGAAGATTCAAAGAGAGTGAGATGCCAGCTCTTTTCATTCAGTCAGTAGCTTCAAACATTTCTGGTATATGAATAACATGTTTTTCAATGGCAAAAATCAATGAATATTGTAAATGCACAAACAGTAATATCTCCACATTGCAACGTGCAATTCTGAAATTTTTTGCTTTTTCCTGCTCCTCTTAGCATGATAAAGAAGATTCAAAGAGAGTGAGATGCCAGCTCTTTTCATTCAGTCAGTAGCTTCAAACATTTCTGGACGTTTTTCAATGGCAAAAATCAATGAATATTGTAAATGCACAAACAGTAATTTCTCCGCATTGCAAGGTGCAATTCTGAAATTTTTTGCTTTTTCCTGCTAATCCTGGCATGATAAAGAAGATTCAAAGAGAGTGAGATGCCAGCTCTTTTCATTCAGTCAGTAGCTTCAAACATTTCTGGTATATGAATAACATGTTTTTCAATGGCAAAAATCAATGAATATTGTAAATGCACAAACAGTAATTTCTCCGCATTGCAAGGTGCAATTCTGAAATTTTTTGCTTTTTCCTGCTAATCCTAGCATGATAAAGAAGATTCAAAGAGAGTGAGATGCCAGCTCTTTTCATTCAGTCAGTAGCTTCAAACATTTCTGGTATATGAATAACATGTTTTTCAATGGCAAAAATCAATGAATATTGTAAATGCACACACAGTAATTTCTCCGCATTGCAAGGTGCAATTCTGAAATTTTTTGCTTTTTCCTGCTAATCCTAGCATGATAAAGAAGATTCAAAGAGAGTGAGATGCCAGCTCCTTTCATTCAGTCAGTAGCTTCAAACATTTCTGGACGTTTTTCAATGGCAAAAATCAATGAATATTGTAAATGCACAAAAAGTAATATCTCCACATTGCAACGTGCAATTCTGAAATTTTTTGCTTTTTCCTGCTCCTCTTAGCATGATAAAGAAGATTCAAAGAGAGTGAGATGCCAGCTCTTTTCATTCAGTCAGTAGCTTCAAACATTTCTGGTATATGAATAACATGATGTTTTTCAATGGCAAAAATCAATGAATATTGTAAATGCACAAACAGTAATTTCTCCGCATTGCAAGGTGCAATTCTGAAATTTTTTGCTTTTTCCTGCTAATCCTAGCATGATAAAGAAGATTCAAAGAGAGTGAGATGCCAGCTCCTTTCATTCAGTCAGTAGCTTCAAACATTTCTGGACGTTTTTCAATGGCAAAAATCAATGAATATTGTAAATGCACAAACAGTAATATCTCCACATTGCAACGTGCAATTCTGAAATTTTTTGCTTTTTCCTGCTCCTCTTAGCATGATAAAGAAGATTCAAAGAGAGTGAGATGCCAGCTCTTTTCATTCAGTCAGTAGCTTCAAACATTTCTGGTATATGAATAACATGATGTTTTTCAATGGCAAAAATCAATGAATATTGTAAATGCACAAACAGTAATTTCTCCGCATTGCAAGGTGCAATTCTGAAATTTTTTGCTTTTTCCTGCTAATCCTAGCATGATAAAGAAGATTCAAAGAGAGTGAGATGCCAGCTCCTTTCATTCAGTCAGTAGCTTCAAACATTTCTGGACGTTTTTCAATGGCAAAAATCAATGAATATTGTAAATGCACAAACAGTAATATCTCCACATTGCAAGGTGCAATTCTGAAATTTTTTGCTTTTTCCTGCTAATCCTGGCATGATAAAGAAGATTCAAAGAGAGTGAGATGCCAGCTCTTTTCATTCAGTCAGTAGCTTCAAACATTTCTGGTATATGAATAACATGTTTTTCAATGGCAAAAATCAATGAATATTGTAAATGCACAAACAGTAATATCTCCACATTGCAACGTGCAATTCTGAAATTTTTTGCTTTTTCCTGCTCCTCTTAGCATGATAAAGAAGATTCAAAGAGAGTGAGATGCCAGCTCTTTTCATTCAGTCAGTAGCTTCAAACATTTCTGGACGTTTTTCAATGGCAAAAATCAATGAATATTGTAAATGCACAAACAGTAATATCTCCACATTGCAAGGTGCAATTCTGAAACTTTTTGCTTTTTCCTGCTAATCCTGGCATGATAAAGAAGATTCAAAGAGAGTGAGATGCCAGCTCTTTTCATTCAGTCAGTAGCTTCAAACATTTCTGGTATATGAATAACATGTTTTTCAATGGCAAAAATCAATGAATATTGTAAATGCACAAACAGTAATATCTCCACATTGCAACGTGCAATTCTGAAATTTTTTGCTTTTTCCTGCTCCTCTTAGCATGATAAAGAAGATTCAAAGAGAGTGAGATGCCAGCTCTTTTCATTCAGTCAGTAGCTTCAAACATTTCTGGACGTTTTTCAATGGCAAAAATCAATGAATATTGTAAATGCACAAACAGTAATTTCTCCGCATTGCAAGGTGCAATTCTGAAATTTTTTGCTTTTTCCTGCTAATCCTGGCATGATAAAGAAGATTCAAAGAGAGTGAGATGCCAGCTCTTTTCATTCAGTCAGTAGCTTCAAACATTTCTGGTATATGAATAACATGTTTTTCAATGGCAAAAATCAATGAATATTGTAAATGCACAAACAGTAATTTCTCCGCATTGCAAGGTGCAATTCTGAAATTTTTTGCTTTTTCCTGCTAATCCTAGCATGATAAAGAAGATTCAAAGAGAGTGAGATGCCAGCTCTTTTCATTCAGTCAGTAGCTTCAAACATTTCTGGTATATGAATAACATGTTTTTCAATTGCAAAAATCAATGAATATTGTAAATGCACACACAGTAATTTCTCCGCATTGCAAGGTGCAATTCTGAAATTTTTTGCTTTTTCCTGCTAATCCTAGCATGATAAAGAAGATTCAAAGAGAGTGAGATGCCAGCTCCTTTCATTCAGTCAGTAGCTTCAAACATTTCTGGACGTTTTTCAATGGCAAAAATCAATGAATATTGTAAATGCACAAAAAGTAATATCTCCACATTGCAACGTGCAATTCTGAAATTTTTTGCTTTTTCCTGCTCCTCTTAGCATGATAAAGAAGATTCAAAGAGAGTGAGATGCCAGCTCTTTTCATTCAGTCAGTAGCTTCAAACATTTCTGGTATATGAATAACATGATGTTTTTCAATGGCAAAAATCAATGAATATTGTAAATGCACAAACAGTAATTTCTCCGCATTGCAAGGTGCAATTCTGAAATTGTTTGCTTTTTCCTGCTAATCCTAGCATGATAAAGAAGATTCAAAGAGAGTGAGATGCCAGCTCTTTTCATTCAGTCAGTAGCTTCAAACATTTCTGGACGTTTTTCAATGGCAAAAATCAATGAATATTGTAAATGCACAAACAGTAATATCTCCACATTGCAAGGTGCAATTCTGAAATTTTTTGCTTTTTCCTGCTAATCCTGGCATGATAAAGAAGATTCAAAGAGAGTGAGATGCCAGCTCTTTTCATTCAGTCAGTAGCTTCAAACATTTCTGGTATATGAATAACATGTTTTTCAATGGCAAAAATCAATGAATATTGTAAATGCACAAACAGTAATATCTCCACATTGCAACGTGCAATTCTGAAATTTTTTGCTTTTTCCTGCTCCTCTTAGCATGATAAAGAAGATTCAAAGAGAGTGAGATGCCAGCTCTTTTCATTCAGTCAGTAGCTTCAAACATTTCTGGACGTTTTTCAATGGCAAAAATCAATGAATATTGTAAATGCACAAACAGTAATTTCTCCGCATTGCAAGGTGCAATTCTGAAATTTTTTGCTTTTTCCTGCTAATCCTGGCATGATAAAGAAGATTCAAAGAGAGTGAGATGCCAGCTCTTTTCATTCAGTCAGTAGCTTCAAACATTTCTGGTATATGAATAACATGTTTTTCAATGGCAAAAATCAATGAATATTGTAAATGCACAAACAGTAATTTCTCCGCATTGCAAGGTGCAATTCTGAAATTTTTTGCTTTTTCCTGCTAATCCTAGCATGATAAAGAAGATTCAAAGAGAGTGAGATGCCAGCTCTTTTCATTCAGTCAGTAGCTTCAAACATTTCTGGTATATGAATAACATGTTTTTCAATGGCAAAAATCAATGAATATTGTAAATGCACACACAGTAATTTCTCCGCATTGCAAGGTGCAATTCTGAAATTTTTTGCTTTTTCCTGCTAATCCTAGCATGATAAAGAAGATTCAAAGAGAGTGAGATGCCAGCTCCTTTCATTCAGTCAGTAGCTTCAAACATTTCTGGACGTTTTTCAATGGCAAAAATCAATGAATATTGTAAATGCACAAAAAGTAATATCTCCACATTGCAACGTGCAATTCTGAAATTTTTTGCTTTTTCCTGCTCCTCTTAGCATGATAAAGAAGATTCAAAGAGAGTGAGATGCCAGCTCTTTTCATTCAGTCAGTAGCTTCAAACATTTCTGGTATATGAATAACATGATGTTTTTCAATGGCAAAAATCAATGAATATTGTAAATGCACAAACAGTAATTTCTCCGCATTGCAAGGTGCAATTCTGAAATTTTTTGCTTTTTCCTGCTAATCCTAGCATGATAAAGAAGATTCAAAGAGAGTGAGATGCCAGCTCCTTTCATTCAGTCAGTAGCTTCAAACATTTCTGGACGTTTTTCAATGGCAAAAATCAATGAATATTGTAAATGCACAAACAGTAATATCTCCACATTGCAACGTGCAATTCTGAAATTTTTTGCTTTTTCCTGCTCCTCTTAGCATGATAAAGAAGATTCAAAGAGAGTGAGATGCCAGCTCTTTTCATTCAGTCAGTAGCTTCAAACATTTCTGGTATATGAATAACATGATGTTTTTCAATGGCAAAAATCAATGAATATTGTAAATGCACAAACAGTAATTTCTCCGCATTGCAAGGTGCAATTCTGAAATTTTTTGCTTTTTCCTGCTAATCCTAGCATGATAAAGAAGATTCAAAGAGAGTGAGATGCCAGCTCCTTTCATTCAGTCAGTAGCTTCAAACATTTCTGGACGTTTTTCAATGGCAAAAATCAATGAATATTGTAAATGCACAAACAGTAATATCTCCACATTGCAAGGTGCAATTCTGAAATTTTTTGCTTTTTCCTGCTAATCCTGGCATGATAAAGAAGATTCAAAGAGAGTGAGATGCCAGCTCTTTTCATTCAGTCAGTAGCTTCAAACATTTCTGGTATATGAATAACATGTTTTTCAATGGCAAAAATCAATGAATATTGTAAATGCACAAACAGTAATATCTCCACATTGCAACGTGCAATTCTGAAATTTTTTGCTTTTTCCTGCTCCTCTTAGCATGATAAAGAAGATTCAAAGAGAGTGAGATGCCAGCTCTTTTCATTCAGTCAGTAGCTTCAAACATTTCTGGACGTTTTTCAATGGCAAAAATCAATGAATATTGTAAATGCACAAACAGTAATATCTCCACATTGCAAGGTGCAATTCTGAAACTTTTTGCTTTTTCCTGCTAATCCTGGCATGATAAAGAAGATTCAAAGAGAGTGAGATGCCAGCTCTTTTCATTCAGTCAGTAGCTTCAAACATTTCTGGTATATGAATAACATGTTTTTCAATGGCAAAAATCAATGAATATTGTAAATGCACAAACAGTAATTTCTCCGCATTGCAAGGTGCAATTCTGAAATTTTTTGTTTTCCTGCTAATCCTAGCATGATAAAGAAGATTCAAAGAGAGTGAGATGCCAGCTCTTTTCATTCAGTCAGTAGCTTCAAACATTTCTGGACGTTTTTCAATGGCAAAAATCAATGAATATTGTAAATGCACAAACAGTAATATCTCCACATTGCAAGGTGCAATTCTGAAATTTTTTGCTTTTTCCTGCTAATCCTGGCATGATAAAGAAGATTCAAAGAGAGTGAGATGCCAGCTCTTTTCATTCAGTCAGTAGCTTCAAACATTTCTGGTATATGAATAACATGTTTTTCAATGGCAAAAATCAATGAATATTGTAAATGCACAAACAGTAATATCTCCACATTGCAACGTGCAATTCTGACATTTTTTGCTTTTTCCTGCTCCTCTTAGCATGATAAAGAAGATTCAAAGAGAGTGAGATGCCAGCTCTTTTCATTCAGTCAGTAGCTTCAAACATTTCTGGACGTTTTTCAATGGCAAAAATCAATGAATATTGTAAATGCACAAACAGTAATTTCTCCGCATTGCAAGGTGCAATTCTGAAATTTTTTGCTTTTTCCTGCTAATCCTAGCATGATAAAGAAGATTCAAAGAGAGTGAGATGCCAGCTCCTTTCATTCAGTCAGTAGCTTCAAACATTTCTGGACGTTTTTCAATGGCAAAAATCAATGAATATTGTAAATGCACAAACAGTAATATCTCCACATTGCAACGTGCAATTCTGAAATTTTTTGCTTTTTCCTGCTAATCCTGGCATGATAAAGAAGATTCAAAGAGAGTGAGATGCCAGCTCTTTTCATTCAGTCAGTAGCTTCAAACATTTCTGGTATATGAATAACGATGTTTTTCAATGGCAAAAATCAATGAATATTTTAAATGCACAAACAGTAATATCTCCACATTGCAACGTGCAATTCTGAAATTTTTTGCTTTTTCCTGCTAATTCTGGCATGATAAAGAAGATTCAAAGAGAGTGAGATGCCAGCTCTTTTCATTCAGTCAGTAGCTTCAAACATTTCTGGTATATGAATAACATGATGTTTTTCAATGGCAAAAATCAATGAATATTGTAAATGCACAAACAGTAATTTCTCCGCATTGCAAGGTGCAATTCTGAAATTTTTTGTTTTCCTGCTAATCCTAGCATGATAAAGAAGATTCAAAGAGAGTGAGATGCCAGCTCTTTTCATTCAGTCAGTAGCTTCAAACATTTCTGGACGTTTTTCAATGGCAAAAATCAATGAATATTGTAAATGCACAAACAGTAATATCTCCACATTGCAAGGTGCAATTCTGAAATTTTTTGCTTTTTCCTGCTAATCCTGGCATGATAAAGAAGATTCAAAGAGAGTGAGATGCCAGCTCTTTTCATTCAGTCAGTAGCTTCAAACATTTCTGGTATATGAATAACATGTTTTTCAATGGCAAAAATCAATGAATATTGTAAATGCACAAACAGTAATATCTCCACATTGCAACGTGCAATTCTGAAATTTTTTGCTTTTTCCTGCTCCTCTTAGCATGATAAAGAAGATTCAAAGAGAGTGAGATGCCAGCTCTTTTCATTCAGTCAGTAGCTTCAAACATTTCTGGACGTTTTTCAATGGCAAAAATCAATGAATATTGTAAATGCACAAACAGTAATTTCTCCGCATTGCAAGGTGCAATTCTGAAATTTTTTGCTTTTTCCTGCTAATCCTAGCATGATAAAGAAGATTCAAAGAGAGTGAGATGCCAGCTCCTTTCATTCAGTCAGTAGCTTCAAACATTTCTGGACGTTTTTCAATGGCAAAAATCAATGAATATTGTAAATGCACAAACAGTAATATCTCCACATTGCAACGTGCAATTCTGAAATTTTTTGCTTTTTCCTGCGAATCCTGGCATGATAAAGAAGATTCAAAGAGAGTGAGATGCCAGCTCTTTTCATTCAGTCAGTAGCTTCAAACATTTCTGGTATATGAAAAACGATGTTTTTCAATGGCAAAAATCAATGAATATTTTAAATGCACAAACAGTAATATCTCCACATTGCAACGTGCAATTCTGAAATTTTTTGCTTTTTCCTGCTAATCCTGGCATGATAAAGAAGATTCAAAGAGAGTGAGATGCCAGCTCTTTTCATTCAGTCAGTAGCTTCAAACATTTCTGGTATATGAATAACGATGTTTTTCAATGGCAAAAATCAATGAATATTGTAAATGCACACACAGTAATTTCTCCGCATTGCAAGGTGCAATTCTGAAATTTTTTGCTTTTTCCTGCTAATCCTAGCATGATAAAGAAGATTCAAAGAGAGTGAGATGCCAGCTCCTTTCATTCAGTCAGTAGCTTCAAACATTTCTGGACGTTTTTCAATGGCAAAAATCAATGAATATTGTAAATGCACAAACAGTAATATCTCCACATTGCAAGGTGCAATTCTGAAATTTTTTGCTTTTTCCTGCTAATCCTAGCATGATAAAGAAGATTCAAAGAGAGTGAGATGCCAGCTCCTTTCATTCAGTCAGTAGCTTCAAACATTTCTGGACGTTTTTCAATGGCAAAAATCAATGAATATTGTAAATGCACAAACAGTAATATCTCCACATTGCAACGTGCAATTCTGAAATTTTTTGCTTTTTCCTGCTAATCCTGGCATGATAAAGAAGATTCAAAGAGAGTGAGATGCCAGCTCTTTTCATTCAGTCAGTAGCTTCAAACATCTCTGGTATATGAATAACATGTTTTTCAATGGCAAAAATCAATGAATATTGTAAATGCACAAACAGTAATATCTCCACATTGCAAGGTGCAATTCTGAAATTTTTTGCTTTTTCCTGCTAATCCTGGCATGATAAAGAAGATTCAAAGAGAGTGAGATGCCAGCTCTTTTCATTCAGTCAGTAGCTTCAAACATTTCTGGTATATGAATAACATGATGTTTTTCAATGGCAAAAATCAATGAATATTGTAAATGCACACACAGTAATTTCTACGCGTTGCAAGGTGCAATTCTGAAATTTTTTGCTTTTTCCTGCTAATCCTAGCATGATAAAGAAGATTCAAAGAGAGTGAGATGCCAGCTCCTTTCATTCAGTCAGTAGCTTCAAACATTTCTGGACGTTTTTCAATGGCAAAAATCAATGAATATTGTAAATGCACAAACAGTAATATCTCCACATTGCAACGTGCAATTCTGAAATTTTTTGCTTTTTCCTGCTAATCCTGGCATGATAAAGAAGATTCAAAGAGAGTGAGATGCCAGCTCTTTTCATTCAGTCAGTAGCATCAAACATTTCTGGTATATGAATAACATGATGTTTTTCAATGGCAAAAATCAATGAATATTGTAAATGCACAAACAGTAATTTCTCCGCATTGCAAGGTGCAATTCTGAAATTTTTTGCTTTTTCCTGCTAATCCTAGCATGATAAAGAAGATTCAAAGAGAGTGAGATGCCAGCTCCTTTCATTCAGTCAGTAGCTTCAAACATTTCTGGACGTTTTTCAATGGCAAAAATCAATGAATATTGTAAATGCACAAACAGTAATATCTCCACATTGCAACGTGCAATTCTGAAATTTTTTGCTTTTTCCTGCTAATCCTGGCATGATAAAGAAGATTCAAAGAGAGTGAGATGCCAGCTCTTTTCATTCAGTCAGTAGCTTCAAACATTTCTGGTATATGAATAACGATGTTTTTCAATGGCAAAAATCAATGAATATTGTGAATGCACAAACAGTAATTTCTCCGCATTGCAAGGTGCAATTCTGAAATTTTTTGCTTTTTCCTGCTAATCCTAGCATGATAAAGAAGATTCAAAGAGAGTGAGATGCCAGCTCCTTTCATTCAGTCAGTAGCTTCAAACATTTCTGGACGTTTTTCAATGGCAAAAATCAATGAATATTGTAAATGCACAAACAGTAATATCTCCACATTGCAACGTGTAATTCTGAAATTTTTTGCTTTTTCCTGCTAATCCTGGCATGATAAAGAAGATTCAAAGAGAGTGAGATGCCAGCTCTTTTCATTCAGTCAGTAGCTTCAAACATTTCTGGTATATGAATAACATGTTTTTCAATGGCAAAAATCAATGAATATTGTAAATGCACAAACAGTAATTTCTCCGCATTGCAAGGTGCAATTCTGAAATTTTTTGCTTTTTCCTGCTAATCCTAGCATGATAAAGAAGATTCAAAGAGAGTGAGATGCCAGCTCTTTTCATTCAGTCAGTAGCTTCAAACATTTCTGGTATATGAATAACATGTTTTTCAATGGCAAAAATCAATGAATATTGTAAATGCACACACAGTAATTTCTCCGCATTGCAAGGTGCAATTCTGAAATTTTTTGCTTTTTCCTGCTAATCCTAGCATGATAAAGAAGATTCAAAGAGAGTGAGATGCCAGCTCCTTTCATTCAGTCAGTAGCTTCAAACATTTCTGGACGTTTTTCAATGGCAAAAATCAATGAATATTGTAAATGCACAAAGAGTAATATCTCCACATTGCAACTTGCAATTCTGAAATTTTTTGCTTTTTCCTGCTCCTCTTAGCATGATAAAGAAGATTCAAAGAGAGTGAGATGCCAGCTCTTTTCATTCAGTCAGTAGCTTCAAACATTTCTGGTATATGAATAACATGATGTTTTTCAATGGCAAAAATCAATGAATATTGTAAATGCACAAACAGTAATTTCTCCGCATTGCAAGGTGCAATTCTGAAATTTTTTGCTTTTTCCTGCTAATCCTAGCATGATAAAGAAGATTCAAAGAGAGTGAGATGCCAGCTCCTTTCATTCAGTCAGTAGCTTCAAACATTTCTGGACGTTTTTCAATGGCAAAAATCAATGAATATTGTAAATGCACAAACAGTAATATCTCCACATTGCAACGTGCAATTCTGAAATTTTTTGCTTTTTCCTGCTCCTCTTAGCATGATAAAGAAGATTCAAAGAGAGTGAGATGCCAGCTCTTTTCATTCAGTCAGTAGCTTCAAACATTTCTGGTATATGAATAACATGATGTTTTTCAATGGCAAAAATCAATGAATATTGTAAATGCACAAACAGTAATTTCTCCGCATTGTAAGGTGCAATTCTGAAATTTTTTGCTTTTTCCTGCTAATCCTAGCATGATAAAGAAGATTCAAAGAGAGTGAGATGCCAGCTCCTTTCATTCAGTCAGTAGCTTCAAACATTTCTGGACGTTTTTCAATGGCAAAAATCAATGAATATTGTAAATGCACAAACAGTAATATCTCCACATTGCAACGTGCAATTCTGAAATTTTTTGCTTTTTCCTGCTAATCCTGGCATGAAAAAGAAGATTCAAAGAGAGTGAGATGCCAGCTCTTTTCATTCAGTCAGTAGCTTCAAACATTTCTGGTATATGAATAACATGTTTTTCAATGGCAAAAATCAATGAATATTGTAAATGCACAAACAGTAATATCTCCACATTGCAACGTGCAATTCTGAAATTTTTTGCTTTTTCCTGCTCCTCTTAGCATGATAAAGAAGATTCAAAGAGAGTGAGATGCCAGCTCTTTTCATTCAGTCAGTAGCTTCAAACATTTCTGGACGTTTTTCAATGGCAAAAATCAATGAATATTGTAAATGCACAAACAGTAATATCTCCACATTGCAAGGTGCAATTCTGAAATTTTTTGCTTTTTCCTGCTAATCCTGGCATGATAAAGAAGATTCAAAGAGAGTGAGATGCCAGCTCTTTTCATTCAGTCAGTAGCTTCAAACATTTCTGGTATATGAATGCCATGTTTTTCAATGGCAAAAATCAATGAATATTGTAAATGCACAAACAGTAATTTCTCCGCATTGCAAGGTGCAATTCTGAAATTTTTTGCTTTTTCCTGCTAATCCTAGCATGATAAAGAAGATTCAAAGAGAGTGAGATGCCAGCTCCTTTCATTCAGTCAGTAGCTTCAAACATTTCTGGACGTTTTTCAATGGCAAAAATCAATGAATATTGTAAATGCACAAACAGTAATATCTCCACATTGCAACGTGTAATTCTGAAATTTTTTGCTTTTTCCTGCTAATCCTGGCATGATAAAGAAGATTCAAAGAGAGTGAGATGCCAGCTCTTTTCATTCAGTCAGTAGCTTCAAACATTTCTGGTATATGAATAACATGTTTTTCAATGGCAAAAATCAATGAATATTGTAAATGCACAAACAGTAATTTCTCCGCATTGCAAGGTGCAATTCTGAAATTTTTTGCTTTTTCCTGCTAATCCTAGCATGATAAAGAAGATTCAAAGAGAGTGAGATGCCAGCTCTTTTCATTCAGTCAGTAGCTTCAAACATTTCTGGTATATGAATAACATGTTTTTCAATGGCAAAAATCAATGAATATTGTAAATGCACACACAGTAATTTCTCCGCATTGCAAGGTGCAATTCTGAAATTTTTTGCTTTTTCCTGCTAATCCTAGCATGATAAAGAAGATTCAAAGAGAGTGAGATGCCAGCTCCTTTCATTCAGTCAGTAGCTTCAAACATTTCTGGACGTTTTTCAATGGCAAAAATCAATGAATATTGTAAATGCACAAACAGTAATATCTCCACATTGCAACGTGCAATTCTGACATTTTTTGCTTTTTCCTGCTCCTCTTAGCATGATAAAGAAGATTCAAAGAGAGTGAGATGCCAGCTCTTTTCATTCAGTCAGTAGCTTCAAACATTTCTGGTATATGAATAACATGATGTTTTTCAATGGCAAAAATCAATGAATATTGTAAATGCACAAACAGTAATTTCTCCGCATTGCAAGGTGCAATTCTGAAATTTTTTGCTTTTTCCTGCTAATCCTAGCATGATAAAGAAGATTCAAAGAGAGTGAGATGCCAGCTCCTTTCATTCAGTCAGTAGCTTCAAACATTTCTGGACGTTTTTCAATGGCAAAAATCAATGAATATTGTAAATGCACAAACAGTAATATCTCCACATTGCAACGTGCAATTCTGAAATTTTTTGCTTTTTCCTGCTCCTCTTAGCATGATAAAGAAGATTCAAAGAGAGTGAGATGCCAGCTCTTTTCATTCAGTCAGTAGCTTCAAACATTTCTGGTATATGAATAACATGATGTTTTTCAATGGCAAAAATCAATGAATATTGTAAATGCACAAACAGTAATATCTCCACATTGCAACGTGCAATTCTGAAATTTTTTGCTTTTTCCTGCTAATCCTGGCATGAAAAAGAAGATTCAAAGAGAGTGAGATGCCAGCTCTTTTCATTCAGTCAGTAGCTTCAAACATTTCTGGTATATGAATAACATGTTTTTCAATGGCAAAAATCAATGAATATTGTAAATGCACAAACAGTAATATCTCCACATTGCAACGTGCAATTCTGAAATTTTTTGCTTTTTCCTGCTCCTCTTAGCATTATAAACAAGATTCAAAGAGAGTGAGATGCCAGCTCTTTTCATTCAGTCAGTAGCTTCAAACATTTCTGGACGTTTTTCAATGGCAAAAATCAATGAATATTGTAAATGCACAAACAGTAATATCTCCACATTGCAAGGTGCAATTCTGAAATTTTTTGCTTTTTCCTGCTAATCCTGGCATGATAAAGAAGATTCAAAGAGAGTGAGATGCCAGCTCTTTTCATTCAGTCAGTAGCTTCAAACATTTCTGGTATATGAATAACATGTTTTTCAATGGCAAAAATCAATGAATATTGTAAATGCACAAACAGTAATTTCTCCGCATTGCAAGGTGCAATTCTGAAATTTTTTGCTTTTTCCTGCTAATCCTAGCATGATAAAGAAGATTCAAAGAGAGTGAGATGCCAGCTCCTTTCATTCAGTCAGTAGCTTCAAACATTTCTGGACGTTTTTCAATGGCAAAAATCAATGAATATTGTAAATGCACAAACAGTAATATCTCCACATTGCAAGGTGCAATTCTGAAATTTTTTGCTTTTTCCTGCTAATCCTGGCATGATAAAGAAGATTCAAAGAGAGTGAGATGCCAGCTCTTTTCATTCAGTCAGTAGCTTCAAACATTTCTGGTATATGAATAACATGTTTTTCAATGGCAAAAATCAATGAATATTGTAAATGCACAAACAGTAATATCTCCACATTGCAACGTGCAATTCTGAAATTTTTTGCTTTTTCCTGCTAATCCTGGCATGATAAAGAAGATTCAAAGAGAGTGAGATGCCAGCTCTTTTCATTCAGTCAGTAGCTTCAAACATTTCTGGTATATGAATAACATGATGTTTTTCAATGGCAAAAATCAATGAATATTGTAAATGCACAAACAGTAATTTCTCCGCATTGCAAGGTGCAATTCTGAAATTTTTTGCTTTTTCCTGCTAATCCTAGCATGATAAAGAAGATTCAAAGAGAGTGAGATGCCAGCTCTTTTCATTCAGTCAGTAGCTTCAAACATTTCTGGTATATGAATAACATGATGTTTTTCAATGGCAAAAATCAATGAATATTGTAAATGCACAAACAGTAATTTCTCCGCATTGCAAGGTGCAATTCTGAAATTTTTTGCTTTTTCCTGCTAATCCTAGCATGATAAAGAAGATTCAAAGAGAGTGAGATGCCAGCTCCTTTCATTCAGTCAGTAGCTTCAAACATTTCTGGACGTTTTTCAATGGCAAAAATCAATGAATATTGTAAATGCACAAACAGTAATATCTCCACATTGCAACGTGCAATTCTGAAATTTTTTGCTTTTTCCTGCTCCTCTTAGCATGATAAAGAAGATTCAAAGAGAGTGAGATGCCAGCTCTTTTCATTCAGTCAGTAGCTTCAAACATTTCTGGTATATGAATAACATGATGTTTTTCAATGGCAAAAATCAATGAATATTGTAAATGCACAAACAGTAATATCTCCACATTGCAACGTGCAATTCTGAAATTTTTTGCTTTTTCCTGCTAATCCTGGCATGAAAAAGAAGATTCAAAGAGAGTGAGATGCCAGCTCTTTTCATTCAGTCAGTAGCTTCAAACATTTCTGGTATATGAATAACATGTTTTTCAATGGCAAAAATCAATGAATATTGTAAATGCACAAACAGTAATATCTCCACATTGCAACGTGCAATTCTGAAATTTTTTGCTTTTTCCTGCTCCTCTTAGCATTATAAAGAAGATTCAAAGAGAGTGAGATGCCAGCTCTTTTCATTCAGTCAGTAGCTTCAAACATTTCTGGACGTTTTTCAATGGCAAAAATCAATGAATATTGTAAATGCACAAACAGTAATATCTCCACATTGCAAGGTGCAATTCTGAAATTTTTTGCTTTTTCCTGCTAATCCTGGCATGATAAAGAAGATTCAAAGAGAGTGAGATGCCAGCTCTTTTCATTCAGTCAGTAGCTTCAAACATTTCTGGTATATGAATAACATGTTTTTCAATGGCAAAAATCAATGAATATTGTAAATGCACAAACAGTAATTTCTCCGCATTGCAAGGTGCAATTCTGAAATTTTTTGCTTTTTCCTGCTAATCCTAGCATGATAAAGAAGATTCAAAGAGAGTGAGATGCCAGCTCCTTTCATTCAGTCAGTAGCTTCAAACATTTCTGGACGTTTTTCAATGGCAAAAATCAATGAATATTGTAAATGCACAAACAGTAATATCTCCACATTGCAAGGTGCAATTCTGAAATTTTTTGCTTTTTCCTGCTAATCCTGGCATGATAAAGAAGATTCAAAGAGAGTGAGATGCCAGCTCTTTTCATTCAGTCAGTAGCTTCAAACATTTCTGGTATATGAATAACATGTTTTTCAATGGCAAAAATCAATGAATATTGTAAATGCACAAACAGTAATATCTCCACATTGCAACGTGCAATTCTGAAATTTTTTGCTTTTTCCTGCTAATCCTGGCATGATAAAGAAGATTCAAAGAGAGTGAGATGCCAGCTCTTTTCATTCAGTCAGTAGCTTCAAACATTTCTGGTATATGAATAACATGATGTTTTTCAATGGCATAAATCAATGAATATTGTAAATGCACAAACAGTAATTTCTCCGCATTGCAAGGTGCAATTCTGAAATTTTTTGCTTTTTCCTGCTAATCCTAGCATGATAAAGAAGATTCAAAGAGAGTGAGATGCCAGCTCCTTTCATTCAGTCAGTAGCTTCAAACATTTCTGGACGTTTTTCAATGGCAAAAATCAATGAATATTGTAAATGCACAAACAGTAATATCTCCACATTGCAACGTGCAATTCTGAAATTTATTGCTTTTTCCTGCTAATCCTGGCATGATAAAGAAGATTCAAAGAGAGTGAGATGCCAGCTCTTTTCATTCAGTCAGTAGCTTCAAACATTTCTGGTATATGAATAACATGATGTTTTTCAATGGCAAAAATCAATGAATATTGTAAATGCACAAACAGTAATTTCTCCACATTGCAAGGTGCAATTCTGAAATTTTTTGCTTTTTCCTGCTAATCCTAGCATGATAAAGAAGATTCAAAGAGAGTGAGATGCCAGCTCCTTTCATTCAGTCAGTAGCTTCAAACATTTCTGGACGTTTTTCAATGGCAAAAATCAATGAATATTGTAAATGCACAAACAGTAATATCTCCACATTGCAACGTGCAATTCTGAAATTTTTTGCTTTTTCCTGCTAATCCTGGCATGATAAAGAAGATTCAAAGAGAGTGAGATGCCAGCTCTTTTCATTCAGTCAGTAGCTTCAAACATTTCTGGTATATGAATAACATGATGTTTTTCAATGGCAAAAATCAATGAATATTGTAAATGCACACAAAGTAATTTCTCCGCATTGCAAGGTACAATTCTGAAATTTTTTGCTTTTTCCTGCTAATCCTAGCATGATAAAGAAGATTCAAAGAGAGTGAGATGCCAGCTCCTTTCATTCAGTCAGTAGCTTCAAACATTTCTGGACGTTTTTCAATGGCAAAAATCAATGAATATTGTAAATGCACAAAAAGTAACATCTCCACATTGCAACGTGCAATTCTGAAATTTTTTGCTTTTTCCTGCTCCTCTTAGCATGATAAAGAAGATTCAAAGAGAGTGAGATGCCAGCTCTTTTCATTCAGTCAGTAGCTTCAAACATTTCTGGTATATGAATAACATGATGTTTTTCAATGGCAAAAATCAATGAATATTGTAAATGCACAAACAGTAATTTCTCCGCATTGCAAGGTGCAATTCTGAAATTTTTTGCTTTTTACTGCTAATCCTAGCATGATAAAGAAGATTCAAAGAGAGTGAGATGCCAGCTCCTTTCATTCAGTCAGTAGCTTCAAACATTTCTGGACGTTTTTCAATGGCAAAAATCAATGAATATTGTAAATGCACAAACAGTAATATCTCCACATTGCAACGTGCAATTCTGAAATTTTTTGCTTTTTCCTGCTCCTCTTAGCATGATAAAGAAGATTCAAAGAGAGTGAGATGCCAGCTCTTTTCATTCAGTCAGTAGCTTCAAACATTTCTGGTATATGAATAACATGATGTTTTTCAATGGCAAAAATCAATGAATATTGTAAATGCACAAACAGTAATTTCTCCGCATTGCAAGGTGCAATTCTGAAATTTTTTGCTTTTTCCTGCTAATCCTAGCATGATAAAGAAGATTCAAAGAGAGTGAGATGCCAGCTCCTTTCATTCAGTCAGTAGCTTCAAACATTTCTGGACGTTTTTCAATGGCAAAAATCAATGAATATTGTAAATGCACAAACAGTAATATCTCCACATTGCAACGTGCAATTCTGAAATTTTTTGCTTTTTCCTGCTAATCCTGGCATGATAAAGAAGATTCAAAGAGAGTGAGATGCCAGCTCTTTTCATTCAGTCAGTAGCTTCAAACATTTCTGGTATATGAATAACATGTTTTTCAATGGCAAAAATCAATGAATATTGTAAATGCACAAACAGTAATATCTCCACATTGCAACGTGCAATTCTGAAATTTTTTGCTTTTTCCTGCTCCTCTTAGCATGATAAAGAAGATTCAAAGAGAGTGAGATGCCAGCTCTTTTCATTCAGTCAGTAGCTTCAAACATTTCTGGACGTTTTTCAATGGCAAAAATCAATGAATATTGTAAATGCACAAACAGTAATATCTCCACATTGCAAGGTGCAATTCTGAAACTTTTTGCTTTTTCCTGCTAATCCTGGCATGATAAAGAAGATTCAAAGAGAGTGAGATGCCAGCTCTTTTCATTCAGTCAGTAGCTTCAAACATTTCTGGTATATGAATAACATGTTTTTCAATCGCAAAAATCAATGAATATTGTAAATGCACAAACAGTAATTTCTCCGCATTGCAAGGTGCAATTCTGAAATTGTTTGCTTTTTCCTGCTAATCCTAGCATGATAAAGAAGATTCAAAGAGAGTGAGATGCCAGCTCTTTTCATTCAGTCAGTAGCTTCAAACATTTCTGGACGTTTTTCAATGGCAAAAATCAATGAATATTGTAAATGCACAAACAGTAATATCTCCACATTGCAAGGTGCAATTCTGAAATTTTTTGCTTTTTCCTGCTAATCCTGGCATGATAAAGAAGATTCAAAGAGAGTGAGATGCCAGCTCTTTTCATTCAGTCAGTAGCTTCAAACATTTCTGGTATATGAATAACATGTTTTTCAATGGCAAAAATCAATGAATATTGTAAATGCACAAACAGTAATATCTCCACATTGCAACGTGCAATTCTGAAATTTTTTGCTTTTTCCTGCTCCTCTTAGCATGATAAAGAAGATTCAAAGAGAGTGAGATGCCAGCTCTTTTCATTCAGTCAGTAGCTTCAAACATTTCTGGACGTTTTTCAATGGCAAAAATCAATGAATATTGTAAATGCACAAACAGTAATTTCTCCGCATTGCAAGGTGCAATTCTGAAATTTTTTGCTTTTTCCTGCTAATCCTGGCATGATAAAGAAGATTCAAAGAGAGTGAGATGCCAGCTCTTTTCATTCAGTCAGTAGCTTCAAACATTTCTGGTATATGAATAACATGTTTTTCAATGGCAAAAATCAATGAATATTGTAAATGCACAAACAGTAATATCTCCACATTGCAACGTGCAATTCTGAAATTTTTTGCTTTTTCCTGCTAATCCTGGCATGATAAAGAAGATTCAAAGAGAGTGAGATGCCAGCTCTTTTCATTCAGTCAGTAGCTTCAAACATTTCTGGTATATGAATAACATGTTTTTCAATGGCAAAAATCAATGAATATTGTAAATGCACAAACAGTAATATCTCCACATTGCAACGTGCAATTCTGAAATTTTTTGCTTTTTCCTGCTCCTCTTAGCATGATAAAGAAGATTCAAAGAGAGTGATATGCCAGCTCTTTTCATTCAGTCAGTAGCTTCAAACATTTCTGGACGTTTTTCAATGGCAAAAATCAATGAATATTGTAAATGCACAAACAGTAATATCTCCACATTGCAAGGTGCAATTCTGAAACTTTTTGCTTTTTCCTGCTAATCCTGGCATGATAAAGAAGATTCAAAGAGAGTGAGATGCCAGCTCTTTTCATTCAGTCAGTAGCTTCAAACATTTCTGGTATATGAATAACATGTTTTTCAATGGCAAAAATCAATGAATATTGTAAATGCACAAACAGTAATTTCTCCGCATTGCAAGGTGCAATTCTGAAATTGTTTGCTTTTTCCTGCTAATCCTAGCATGATAAAGAAGATTCAAAGAGAGTGAGATGCCAGCTCTTTTCATTCAGTCAGTAGCTTCAAACATTTCTGGGCGTTTTTCAATGGCAAAAATCAATGAATATTGTAAATGCACAAACAGTAATATCTCCACATTGCAAGGTGCAATTCTGAAATTTTTTGCTTTTTCCTGCTAATCCTGGCATGATAAAGAAGATTCAAAGAGAGTGAGATGCCAGCTCTTTTCATTTAGTCAGTAGCTTCAAACATTTCTGGTATATGAATAACATGTTTTTCAATGTCAAAAATCAATGAATATTGTAAATGCACAAACAGTAATATCTCCACATTGCAACGTGCAATTCTGAAATTTTTTGCTTTTTCCTGCTCCTCTTAGCATGATAAAGAAGATTCAAAGAGAGTGAGATGCCAGCTCTTTTCATTCAGTCAGTAGCTTCAAACATTTCTGGACGTTTTTCAATGGCAAAAATCAATGAATATTGTAAATGCACAAACAGTAATTTCTCCGCATTGCAAGGTGCAATTCTGAAATTTTATGCTTTTTCCTGCTAATCCTGGCATGATAAAGAAGATTCAAAGAGAGTGAGATGCCAGCTCTTTTCATTCAGTCAGTAGCTTCAAACATTTCTGGTATATGAATAACATGTTTTTCAATGGCAAAAATCAATGAATATTGTAAATGCACAAACAGTAATTTCTCCGCATTGCAAGGTGCAATTCTGAAATTTTTTGCTTTTTCCTGCTAATCCTAGCATGATAAAGAAGATTCAAAGAGAGTGAGATGCCAGCTCTTTTCATTCAGTCAGTAGCTTCAAACATTTCTGGTATATGAATAACATGTTTTTCAATGGCAAAAATCAATGAATATTGTAAATGCACACACAGTAATTTCTCCGCATTGCAAGGTGCAATTCTGAAATTTTTTGCTTTTTCCTGCTAATCCTAGCATGATAAAGAAGATTCAAAGAGAGTGAGATGCCAGCTCCTTTCATTCAGTCAGTAGCTTCAAACATTTCTGGTCGTTTTTCAATGGCAAAAATCAATGAATATTGTAAATGCACAAAAAGTAATATCTCCACATTGCAACGTGCAATTCTGAAATTTTTTGCTTTTTCCTGCTCCTCTTAGCATGATAAAGAAGATTCAAAGAGAGTGAGATGCCAGCTCTTTTCATTCAGTCAGTAGCTTCAAACATTTCTGGTATATGAATAACATGATGTTTTTCAATGGCAAAAATCAATGAATATTGTAAATGCACAAACAGTAATTTCTCCGCATTGCAAGGTGCAATTCTGAAATTTTTTGCTTTTTCCTGCTAATCCTAGCATGATAAAGAAGATTCAAAGAGAGTGAGATGCCAGCTCCTTTCATTCAGTCAGTAACTTCAAACATTTCTGGACGTTTTTCAATGGCAAAAATCAATGAATATTGTAAATGCACAAACAGTAATATCTCCACATTGCAACGTGCAATTCTGAAATTTTTTGCTTTTTCCTGCTCCTCTTAGCATGATAAAGAAGATTCAAAGAGAGTGAGATGCCAGCTCTTTTCATTCAGTCAGTAGCTTCAAACATTTCTGGTATATGAATAACATGATGTTTTTCAATGGCAAAAATCAATGAATATTGTAAATGCACAAACAGTAATTTCTCCGCATTGCAAGGTGCAATTCTGAAATTTTTTGCTTTTTCCTGCTAATCCTGGCATGATAAAGAAGATTCAAAGAGAGTGAGATGCCAGCTCCTTTCATTCAGTCAGTAGCTTCAAACATTTCTGGACGTTTTTCAATGGCAAAAATCAATGAATATTGTAAATGCACAAACAGTAATATCTCCACATTGCAACGTGCAATTCTGAAATTTTTTGCTTTTTCCTGCTAATCCTGGCATGATAAAGAAGATTCAAAGAGAGTGAGATGCCAGCTCTTTTCATTCAGTCAGTAGCTTCAAACATTTCTGGTATATGAATAACATGTTTTTCAATGGCAAAAATCAATGAATATTGTAAATGCACAAACAGTAATATCTCCACATTGCAACGTGCAATTCTGAAATTTTTTGCTTTTTCCTGCTCCTCTTAGCATGATAAAGAAGATTCAAAGAGAGTGAGATGCCAGCTCTTTTCATTCAGTCAGTAGCTTCAAACATTTCTGGACGTTTTTCAATGGCAAAAATCAATGAATATTGTAAATGCACAAACAGTAATATCTCCACATTGCAAGGTGCAATTCTGAAACTTTTTGCTTTTTCCTGCTAATCCTGGCATGATAAAGAAGATTCAAAGAGAGTGAGATGCCAGCTCTTTTCATTCAGTCAGTAGCTTCAAACATTTCTGGTATATGAATAACATGTTTTTCAATGGCAAAAATCAATGAATATTGTAAATGCACAAACAGTAATTTCTCCGCATTGCAAGGTGCAATTCTGAAATTTTTTGTTTTCCTGCTAATCCTAGCATGATAAAGAAGATTCAAAGAGAGTGAGATGCCAGCTCTTTTCATTCAGTCAGTAGCTTCAAACATTTCTGGACGTTTTTCAATGGCAAAAATCAATGAATATTGTAAATGCACAAACAGTAATATCTCCACATTGCAAGGTACAATTCTGAAATTTTTTGCTTTTTCCTGCTAATCCTGGCATGATAAAGAAGATTCAAAGAGAGTGAGATGCCAGCTCTTTTCATTCAGTCAGTAGCTTCAAACATTTCTGGTATATGAATAACATGTTTTTCAATGGCAAAAATCAATGAATATTGTAAATGCACAAACAGTAATATCTCCACATTGCAACGTGCAATTCTGAAATTTTTTGCTTTTTCCTGCTCCTCTTAGCATGATAAAGAAGATTCAAAGAGAGTGAGATGCCAGCTCTTTTCATTCAGTCAGTAGCTTCAAACATTTCTGGATGTTCTTCAATGGCAAAAATCAATGAATATTGTAAATGCACAAACAGTAATTTCTCCGCATTGCAAGGTGCAATTCTGAAATTTTTTGCTTTTTCCTGCTAATCCTAGCATGATAAAGAAGATTCAAAGAGAGTGAGATGCCAGCTCCTTTCATTCAGTCAGTAGCTTCAAACATTTCTGGACGTTTTTCAATGGCAAAAATCAATGAATATTGTAAATGCACAAACAGTAATATCTCCACATTGCAACGTGCAATTCTGAAATTTTTTGCTTTTTCCTGCTAATCCTGGCATGATAAAGAAGATTCAAAGAGAGTGAGATGCCAGCTCTTTTCATTCAGTCAGTAGCTTCAAACATTTCTGGTATATGAATAACGATGTTTTTCAATGGCAAAAATCAATGAATATTGTAAATGCACAAACAGTAATATCTCCACATTGCAACGTGCAATTCTGAAATTTTTTGCTTTTTCCTGCTAATCCTGGCATGATAAAGAAGATTCAAAGAGAGTGAGATGCCAGCTCTTTTCATTCAGTCAGTAGCTTCAAACATTTCTGGTATATGAATAACGATGTTTTTCAATGGCAAAAATCAATGAATATTGTAAATGCACACACAGTAATTTCTCCGCATTGCAAGGTGCAATTCTGAAATTTTTTGCTTTTTCGTGCTAATCCTAGCATGATAAAGAAGATTCAAAGAGAGTGAGATGCCAGCTCCTTTCATTCAGTCAGTAGCTTCAAACATTTCTGGACGTTTTTCAATGGCAAAAATCAATGAATATTGTAAATGCACAAACAGTAATATCTCCACATTGCAAGGTGCAATTCTGAAATTTTTTGCTTTTTCCTGTTAATCCTGGCATGATAAAGAAGATTCAAAGAGAGTGAGATGCCAGCTCTTTTCATTCAGTCAGTAGCTTCAAACATTTCTGGTATATGAATAACATGTTTTTCAATGGCAAAAATCAATGAATATTGTAAATGCACAAACAGTAATTTCTCCGCATTGCAAGGTGCAATTCTGAAATTTTTTGCTTTTTCCTGCTAATCCTAGCATGATAAAGAAGATTCAAAGAGAGTGAGATGCCAGCTCCTTTCATTCAGTCAGTAGCTTCAAACATTTCTGGACGTTTTTCAATGGCAAAAATCAATGAATATTGTAAATGCACAAACAGTAATATCTCCACATTGCAAGGTGCAATTCTGAAATTTTTTGCTTTTTCCTGCTAATCCTAGCATGATAAAGAAGATTCAAAGAGAGTGAGATGCCAGCTCCTTTCATTCAGTCAGTAGCTTCAAACATTTCTGGATGTTTTTCAATGGCAAAAATCAATGAATATTGTAAATGCACAAACAGTAATATCTCCACATTGCAACGTGCAATTCTGAAATTTTTTGCTTTTTCCTGCTAATCCTGGCATGATAAAGAAGATTCAAAGAGAGTGAGATGCCAGCTCTTTTCATTCAGTCAGTAGCTTCAAACATTTCTGGTATATGAATAACATGTTTTTCAATGGCAAAAATCAATGAATATTGTAAATGCACAAACAGTAATATCTCCACATTGCAAGGTGCAATTCTGAAATTTTTTGCTTTTTCCTGCTAATCCTGGCATGATAAAGAAGATTCAAAGAGAGTGAGATGCCAGCTCTTTTCATTCAGTCAGTAGCTTCAAACATTTCTGGTATATGAATAACATGATGTTTTTCAATGGCAAAAATCAATGAATATTGTAAATGCACACACAGTAATTTCTCCGCATTGCAAGGTGCAATTCTGAAATTTTTTGCTTTTTCCTGCTAATCCTAGCATGATAAAGAAGATTCAAAGAGAGTGAGATGCCAGCTCCTTTCATTCAGTCAGTAGCTTCAAACATTTCTGGACGTTTTTCAATGGCAAAAATCAATGAATATTGTAAATGCACAAACAGTAATATCTCCACATTGCAACGTGCAATTCTGAAATTTTTTGCTTTTTCCTGCTAATCCTGGCATGATAAAGAAGATTCAAAGAGAGTGAGATGCCAGCTCTTTTCATTCAGTCAGTAGCTTCAAACATTTCTGGTATATGAATAACGATGTTTTTCAATGGCAAAAATCAATGAATATTGTAAATGCACAAACAGTAATTTCTCCGCATTGCAAGGTGCAATTCTGAAATTTTTTGCTTTTTCCTGCTAATCCTAGCATGATAAAGAAGATTCAAAGAGAGTGAGATGCCAGCTCCTTTCATTCAGTCAGTAGCTTCAAACATTTCTGGACGTTTTTCAATGGCAAAAATCAATGAATATTGTAAATGCACAAACAGTAATATCTCCACATTGTAACGTGTAATTCTGAAATTTTTTGCTTTTTCCTGCTAATCCTGGCATGATAAAGAAGATTCAAAGAGAGTGAGATGCCAGCTCTTTTCATTCAGTCAGTAGCTTCAAACATTTCTGGTATATGAATAACATGTTTTTCAATGGCAAAAATCAATGAATATTGTAAATGCACAAACAGTAATTTCTCCGCATTGCAAGGTGCAATTCTGAAATTTTTTGCTTTTTCCTGCTAATCCTAGCATGATAAAGAAGATTCAAAGAGAGTGAGATGCCAGCTCTTTTCATTCAGTCAGTAGCTTCAAACATTTCTGGTATATGAATAACATGTTTTTCAATGGCAAAAATCAATGAATATTGTAAATGCACACACAGTAATTTCTCCGCATTGCAAGGTGCAATTCTGAAATTTTTTGCTTTTTCCTGCTAATCCTAGCATGATAAAGAAGATTCAAAGAGAGTGAGATGCCAGCTCCTTTCATTCAGTCAGTAGCTTCAAACATTTCTGGACGTTTTTCAATGGCAAAAATCAATGAATATTGTAAATGCACAAACAGTAATATCTCCACATTGCAACGTGCAATTCTGAAATTTTTTGCTTTTTCCTGCTCCTCTTAGCATGATAAAGAAGATTCAAAGAGAGTGAGATGCCAGCTCTTTTCATTCAGTCAGTAGCTTCAAACATTTCTGGTATATGAATAACATGATGTTTTTCAATGGCAAAAATCAATGAATATTGTAAATGCACAAACAGTAATTTCTCCGCATTGCAAGGTGCAATTCTGAAATTTTTTGCTTTTTCCTGCTAATCCTAGCATGATAAAGAAGATTCAAAGAGAGTGAGATGCCAGCTTCTTTCATTCAGTCAGTAGCTTCAAACATTTCTGGACGTTTTTCAATGGCAAAAATCAATGAATATTGTAAATGCACAAACAGTAATATCTCCACATTGCAACGTGCAATTCTGAAATTTTTTGCTTTTTCCTGCTCCTCTTAGCATGATAAAGAAGATTCAAAGAGAGTGAGATGCCAGCTCTTTTCATTCAGTCAGTAGCTTCAAACATTTCTGGTATATGAATAACATGATGTTTTTCAATGGCAAAAATCAATGAATATTGTAAATGCACAAACAATAATTTCTCCGCATTGTAAGGTGCAATTCTGAAATTTTTTGCTTTTTCCTGCTAATCCTAGCATGATAAAGAAGATTCAAAGAGAGTGAGATGCCAGCTCTTTTCATTCAGTCAGTAGCTTCAAACATTTCTGGTATATGAATAACATGTTTTTCAATGGCAAAAATCAATGAATATTGTAAATGCACAAACAGTAATATCTCCACATTGCAACGTGCAATTCTGAAATTTTTTGCTTTTTCCTGCTCCTCTTAGCATGATAAAGAAGATTCAAAGAGAGTGAGATGCCAGCTCTTTTCATTCAGTCAGTAGCTTCAAACATTTCTGGACGTTTTTCAATGGCAAAAATCAATGAATATTGTAAATGCACAAACAGTAATATCTCCACATTGCAAGGTGCAATTCTGAAATTTTTTGCTTTTTCCTGCTAATCCTGGCATGATAAAGAAGATTCAAAGAGAGTGAGATGCCAGCTCTTTTCATTCAGTCAGTAGCTTCAAACATTTCTGGTATATGAATACCATGTTTTTCAATGGCAAAAATCAATGAATATTGTAAATGCACAAACAGTAATTTCTCCGCATTGCAAGGTGCAATTCTGAATTTTTTTGCTTTTTCCTGCTAATCCTAGCATGATAAAGAAGATTCAAAGAGAGTGAGATGCCAGCTCCTTTCATTCAGTCAGTAGCTTCAAACATTTCTGGACGTTTTTCAATGGCAAAAATCAATGAATATTGTAAATGCACAAACAGTAATATCTCCACTTTGCAAGGTGCAATTCTGAAATTTTTTGCTTTTTCCTGCTAATCCTGGCATGATAAAGAAGATTCAAAGAGAATGAGATGCCAGCTCTTTTCATTCAGTCAGTAGCTTCAAACATTTCTGGTATATGAATAACATGTTTTTCAATGGCAAAAATCAATGAATATTGTAAATGCACAAACAGTAATATCTCCACATTGCAACGTGCAATTCTGAAATTTTTTGCTTTTTCCTGCTAATCCTGGCATGATAAAGAAGATTCAAAGAGAGTGAGATGCCAGCTCTTTTCATTCAGTCAGTAGCTTCAAACATTTCTGGTATATGAATAACATGATGTTTTTCAATGGCAAAAATCAATGAATATTGTAAATGCACACACAGTAATTTCTCCGCATTGCAAGGTGCAATTCTGAAATTTTTTGCTTTTTCCTGCTAATCCTAGCATGATAAAGAAGATTCAAAGAGAGTGAGATGCCAGCTCCTTTCATTCAGTCAGTAGCTTCAAACATTTCTGGACGTTTTTTAATGGCAAAAATCAATGAATATTGTAAATGCACAAACAGTAATATCTCCACATTGCAACGTGCAATTCTGAAATTTTTTGCTTTTTCCTGCTAATCCTGGCATGATAAAGAAGATTCAAAGAGAGTGAGATGCCAGCTCTTTTCATTCAGTCAGTAGCTTCAAACATTTCTGGTATATGAATAACATGATGTTTTTCAATGGCAAAAATCAATGAATATTGTAAATGCACAAACAGTAATTTCTCCGCATTGCAAGGTGCAATTCTGAAATTTTTTGCTTTTTCCTGCTAATCCTAGCATGATAAAGAAGATTCAAAGAGAGTGAGATGCCAGCTCCTTTCATTCAGTCAGTAGCTTCAAACATTTCTGGACGTTTTTCAATGGCAAAAATCAATGAATATTGTAAATGCACAAACAGTAATATCTCCACATTGCAACGTGCAATTCTGAAATTTTTTGCTTTTTCCTGCTAATCCTGGCATGATAAAGAAGATTCAAAGAGAGTGAGATGCCAGCTCTTTTCATTCAGTCAGTAGCTTCAAACATTTCTGGTATATGAATAACGATGTTTTTCAATGGCAAAAATCAATGAATATTGTAAATGCACAAACAGTAATTTCTCCGCATTGCAAGGTGCAATTCTGAAATTTTTTGCTTTTTCCTGCTAATCCTAGCATGATAAAGAAGATTCAAAGAGAGTGAGATGCCAGCTCCTTTCATTCAGTCAGTAGCTTCAAACATTTCTGGACGTTTTTCAATGGCAAAAATCAATGAATATTGTAAATGCACAAACAGTAATATCTCCACATTGCAACGTGTAATTCTGAAATTTTTTGCTTTTTCCTGCTAATCCTGGCATGATAAAGAAGATTCAAAGAGAGTGAGATGCCAGCTCTTTTCATTCAGTCAGTAGCTTCAAACATTTCTGGTATATGAATAACATGTTTTTCAATGGCAAAAATCAATGAATATTGTAAATGCACAAACAATAATTTCTCCGCATTGCAAGGTGCAATTCTGAAATTTTTTGCTTTTTCCTGCTAATCCTAGCATGATAAAGAAGATTCAAAGAGAGTGAGATGCCAGCTCTTTTCATTCAGTCAGTAGCTTCAAACATTTCTGGTATATGAATAACATGTTTTTCAATGGCAAAAATCAATGAATATTGTAAATGCACAAACAGTAATTTCTCCGCATTGCAAGGTGCAATTCTGAAATTTTTTGCTTTTTCCTGCTAATCCTAGCATGATAAAGAAGATTCAAAGAGAGTGAGATGCCAGCTCCTTTCATTCAGTCAGTAGCTTCAAACATTTCTGGACGTTTTTCAATGGCAAAAATCAATGAATATTGTAAATGCACAAACAGTAATATCTCCACATTGCAACGTGCAATTCTGAAATTTTTTGCTTTTTCCTGCTCCTCTTAGCATGATAAAGAAGATTCAAAGAGAGTGAGATGCCAGCTCTTTTCATTCAGTCAGTAGCTTCAAACATTTCTGGTATATGAATAACATGATGTTTTTCAATGGCAAAAATCAATGAATATTGTAAATGCACAAACAGTAATTTCTCCGCATTGCAAGGTGCAATTCTGAAATTTTTTGCTTTTTCCTGCTAATCCTAGCATGATAAAGAAGATTCAAAGAGAGTGAGATGCCAGCTCCTTTCATTCAGTCAGTAGCTTCAAACATTTCTGGACGTTTTTCAATGGCAAAAATCAATGAATATTGTAAATGCACAAACAGTAATATCTCCACATTGCAACGTGCAATTCTGAAATTTTTTGCTTTTTCCTGCTCCTCTTAGCATGATAAAGAAGATTCAAAGAGAGTGAGATGCCAGCTCTTTTCATTCAGTCAGTAGCTTCAAACATTTCTGGTATATGAATAACATGATGTTTTTCAATGGCAAAAATCAATGAATATTGTAAATGCACAAACAGTAATTTCTCCGCATTGTAAGGTGCAATTCTGAAATTTTTTGCTTTTTCCTGCTAATCCTAGCATGATAAAGAAGATTCAAAGAGAGTGAGATGCCAGCTCCTTTCATTCAGTCAGTAGCTTCAAACATTTCTGGACGTTTTTCAATGGCAAAAATCAATGAATATTGTAAATGCACAAACAGTAATATCTCCACATTGCAACGTGCAATTCTGAAATTTTTTGCTTTTTCCTGCTAATCCTGGCATGATAAAGAAGATTCGAAGAGAGTGAGATGCCAGCTCTTTTCATTCAGTCAGTAGCTTCAAACATTTCTGGTATATGAATAACATGATGTTTTTCAATGGCAAAAATCAATGAATATTGTAAATGCACAAACAGTAATTTCTCCGCATTGCAAGGTGCAATTCTGAAATTTTTTGCTTTTTCCTGCTAATCCTAGCATGATAAAGAAGATTCAAAGAGAGTGAGATGCCAGCTCCTTTCATTCAGTCAGTAGCTTCAAACATTTCTGGACGTTTTTCAATGGCAAAAATCAATGAATATTGTAAATGCACAAACAGTAATATCTCCACATTGCAACGTGCAATTCTGAAATTTTTTGCTTTTTCCTGCTAATCCTGGCATGATAAAGAAGATTCAAAGAGAGTGAGATGCCAGCTCTTTTCATTCAGTCAGTAGCTTCAAACATTTCTGGTATATGAATAACATGTTTTTCAATGGCAAAAATCAATGAATATTGTAAATGCACACACAGTAATTTCTCCGCATTGCAAGGTGCAATTCTGAATTTTTTTGCTTTTTCCTGCTAATCCTAGCATGATAAAGAAGATTCAAAGAGAGTGAGATGCCAGCTCCTTTCATTCAGTCAGTAGCTTCAAACATTTCTGGACGTTTTTCAATGGCAAAAATCAATGAATATTGTAAATGCACAAAAAGTAATATCTCCACATTGCAACGTGCAATTCTGAAATTTTTTGCTTTTTCCTGCTCCTCTTAGCATGATAAAGAAGATTCAAAGAGAGTGAGATGCCAGCTCTTTTCATTCAGTCAGTAGCTTCAAACATTTCTGGTATATGAATAACATGATGTTTTTCAATGGCAAAAATCAATGAATATTGTAAATGCACAAACAGTAATTTCTCCGCATTGCAAGGTGCAATTCTGAAATTTTTTGCTTTTTCCTGCTAATCCTAGCATGATAAAGAAGATTCAAAGAGAGTGAGATGCCAGCTCCTTTCATTCAGTCAGTAGCTTCAAACATTTCTGGACGTTTTTCAATGGCAAAAATCAATGAATATTGTAAATGCACAAACAGTAATATCTCCACATTGCAACGTGCAATTCTGAAATTTTTTGCTTTTTCCTGCTCCTCTTAGCATGATAAAGAACATTCAAAGAGAGTGAGATGCCAGCTCTTTTCATTGTCAGTAGCTTCAAACATTTCTGGTATATGAATAACATGATGTTTTTCAATGGCAAAAATCAATGAATATTGTAAATGCACAAACAGTAATTTCTCCGCATTGCAAGGTGCAATTCTGAAATTTTTTGCTTTTTCCTGCTAATCCTAGCATGATAAAGAAGATTCAAAGAGAGTGAGATGCCAGCTCCTTTCATTCAGTCAGTAGCTTCAAACATTTCTGGACGTTTTTCAATGGCAAAAATCAATGAATATTGTAAATGCACAAACAGTAATATCTCCACATTGCAACGTGCAATTCTGAAATTTTTTGCTTTTTCCTGCTAATCCTGGCATGATAAAGAAGATTCAAAGAGAGTGAGATGCCAGCTCTTTTCATTCAGTCAGTAGCTTCAAACATTTCTGGTATATGAATAACATGATGTTTTTCAATGGCAAAAATCAATGAATATTGTAAATGCACACACAGTAATTTCTCCGCATTGCAAGGTGCAATTCTGAAATTTTTTGCTTTTTCCTGCTAATCCTAGCATGATAAAGAAGATTCAAAGAGAGTGAGATGCCAGCTCCTTTCATTCAGTCAGTAGCTTCAAACATTTCTGGACGTTTTTCAATGGCAAAAATCAATGAATATTGTAAATGCACAAACAGTAATATCTCCACATTGCAACGTGCAATTCTGAAATTTTTTGCTTTTTCCTGCTAATCCTGGCATGATAAAGAAGATTCAAAGAGAGTGAGATGCCAGCTCTTTTCATTCAGTCAGTAGCTTCAAACATTTCTGGTATATGAATAACATGATGTTTTTCAATGGCAAAAATCAATGAATATTGTAAATGCACACACAGTAATTTCTCCGCATTGCAAGGTGCAATTCTGAAATTTTTTGCTTTTTCCTGCTAATCCTAGCATGATAAAGAAGATTCAAAGAGAGTGAGATGCCAGCTCCTTTCATTCAGTCAGTAGCTTCAAACATTTCTGGACGTTTTTCAATGGCAAAAATCAATGAATATTGTAAATGCACAAAAAGTAATATCTCCACATTGCAACGTGCAATTCTGAAATTTTTTGCTTTTTCCTGCTAATCCTGGCATGATAAAGAAGATTCAAAGAGAGTGAGATGCCAGCTCTTTTCATTCAGTCAGTAGCTTCAAACATTTCTGGTATATGAATAACATGATGTTTTTCAATGGCAAAAATCAATGAATATTGTAAATGCACAAACAGTAATTTCTCCGCATTGCAACGTGCAATTCTGAAATTTTTTGCTTTTTCCTGCTAATCCTAGCATGATAAAGAAGATTCAAAGAGAGTGAGATGCCAGCTCCTTTCATTCAGTCAGTAGCTTCAAACATTTCTGGACGTTTTTCAATGGCAAAAATCAATGAATATTGTAAATGCACAAACAGTAATATCTCCACATTGCAACGTGCAATTCTGAAATTTTTTGCTTTTTCCTGCTAATCCTGGCATGATAAAGAAGATTCAAAGAGAGTGAGATGCCAGCTCTTTTCATTCAGTCAGTAGCTTCAAACATTTCTGGTATATGAATAACGATGTTTTTCAATGGCAAAAATCAATGAATATTGTAAATGCACAAACAGTAATTTCTCCGCATTGCAAGGTGCAATTCTGAAATTTTTTGCTTTTTCCTGCTAATCCTAGCATGATAAAGAAGATTCAAAGAGAGTGAGATGCCAGCTCCTTTCATTCACTCAGTAGCTTCAAACATTTCTGGACGTTTTTCAATGGCAAAAATCAATGAATATTGTAAATGCACAAACAGTAATATCTCCACATTGCAACGTGTAATTCTGAAATTTTTTGCTTTTTCCTGCTAATCCTGGCATGATAAAGAAGATTCAAAGAGAGTGAGATGCCAGCTCTTTTCATTCAGTCAGTAGCTTCAAACATTTCTGGTATATGAATAACATGTTTTTCAATGGCAAAAATCAATGAATATTGTAAATGCACAAACAATAATTTCTCCGCATTGCAAGGTGCAATTCTGAAATTTTTTGCTTTTTCCTGCTAATCCTAGCATGATAAAGAAGATTCAAAGAGAGTGAGATGCCAGCTCTTTTCATTCAGTCAGTAGCTTCAAACATTTCTGGTATATGAATAACATGTTTTTCAATGGCAAAAATCAATGAATATTGTAAATGCACAAACAGTAATTTCTCCGCATTGCAAGGTGCAATTCTGAAATTTTTTGCTTTTTCCTGCTAATCCTAGCATGATAAAGAAGATTCAAAGAGAGTGAGATGCCAGCTCCTTTCATTCAGTCAGTAGCTTCAAACATTTCTGGACGTTTTTCAATGGCAAAAATCAATGAATATTGTAAATGCACAAACAGTAATATCTCCACATTGCAACGTGCAATTCTGAAATTTTTTGCTTTTTCCTGCTCCTCTTAGCATGATAAAGAAGATTCAAAGAGAGTGAGATGCCAGCTCTTTTCATTCAGTCAGTAGCTTCAAACATTTCTGGTATATGAATAACATGATGTTTTTCAATGGCAAAAATCAATGAATATTGTAAATGCACAAACAGTAATTTCTCCGCATTGCAAGGTGCAATTCTGAAATTTTTTGCTTTTTCCTGCTAATCCTAGCATGATAAAGAAGATTCAAAGAGAGTGAGATGCCAGCTCCTTTCATTCAGTCAGTAGCTTCAAACATTTCTGGACGTTTTTCAATGGCAAAAATCAATGAATATTGTAAATGCACAAACAGTAATATCTCCACATTGCAACGTGCAATTCTGAAATTTTTTGCTTTTTCCTGCTCCTCTTAGCATGATAAAGAACATTCAAAGAGAGTGAGATGCCAGCTCTTTTCATTGTCAGTAGCTTCAAACATTTCTGGTATATGAATAACATGATGTTTTTCAATGGCAAAAATCAATGAATATTGTAAATGCACAAACAGTAATTTCTCCGCATTGCAAGGTGCAATTCTGAAATTTTTTGCTTTTTCCTGCTAATCCTAGCATGATAAAGAAGATTCAAAGAGAGTGAGATGCCAGCTCCTTTCATTCAGTCAGTAGCTTCAAACATTTCTGGACGTTTTTCAATGGCAAAAATCAATGAATATTGTAAATGCACAAACAGTAATATCTCCACATTGCAACGTGCAATTCTGAAATTTTTTGCTTTTTCCTGCTAATCCTGGCATGATAAAGAAGATTCAAAGAGAGTGAGATGCCAGCTCTTTTCATTCAGTCAGTAGCTTCAAACATTTCTGGTATATGAATAACATGATGTTTTTCAATGGCAAAAATCAATGAATATTGTAAATGCACACACAGTAATTTCTCCGCATTGCAAGGTGCAATTCTGAAATTTTTTGCTTTTTCCTGCTAATCCTAGCATGATAAAGAAGATTCAAAGAGAGTGAGATGCCATCTCCTTTCATTCAGTCAGTAGCTTCAAACATTTCTGGACGTTTTTCAATGGCAAAAATCAATGAATATTGTAAATGCACAAACAGTAATATCTCCACATTGCAACGTGCAATTCTGAAATTTTTTGCTTTTTCCTGCTAATCCTGGCATGATAAAGAAGATTCAAAGAGAGTGAGATGCCAGCTCTTTTCATTCAGTCAGTAGCTTCAAACATTTCTGGTATATGAATAACATGTTTTTCAATGGCAAAAATCAATGAATATTGTAAATGCACAAACAGTAATTTCTCCGCATTGCAAGGTGCAATTCTGAAATTTTTTGCTTTTTCCTGCTAATCCTAGCATGATAAAGAAGATTCAAAGAGAGTGAGATGCCAGCTCTTTTCATTCAGTCAGTAGCTTCAAACATTTCTGGTATATGAATAACATGTTTTTCAATGGCAAAAATCAATGAATATTGTAAATGCACACACAGTAATTTCTCCGCATTGCAAGGTGCAATTCTGAAATTTTTTGCTTTTTCCTGCTAATCCTAGCATGATAAAGAAGATTCAAAGAGAGTGAGATGCCAGCTCCTTTCATTCAGTCAGTAGCTTCAAACATTTCTGGACGTTTTTCAATGGCAAAAATCAATGAATATTGTAAATGCACAAACAGTAATATCTCCACATTGCAACGTGCAATTCTGAAATTTTTTGCTTTTTCCTGCTCCTCTTAGCATGATAAAGAAGATTCAAAGAGAGTGAGATGCCAGCTCTTTTCATTCAGTCAGTAGCTTCAAACATTTCTGGTATATGAATAACATGATGTTTTTCAATGGCAAAAATCAATGAATATTGTAAATGCACAAACAGTAATTTCTCCGCATTGCAAGGTGCAATTCTGAAATTTTTTGCTTTTTCCTGCTAATCCTAGCATGATAAAGAAGATTCAAAGAGAGTGAGATGCCAGCTTCTTTCATTCAGTCAGTAGCTTCAAACATTTCTGGACGTTTTTCAATGGCAAAAATCAATGAATATTGTAAATGCACAAACAGTAATATCTCCACATTGCAACGTGCAATTCTGAAATTTTTTGCTTTTTCCTGCTCCTCTTAGCATGATAAAGAAGATTCAAAGAGAGTGAGATGCCAGCTCTTTTCATTCAGTCAGTAGCTTCAAACATTTCTGGTATATGAATAACATGATGTTTTTCAATGGCAAAAATCAATGAATATTGTAAATGCACAAACAATAATTTCTCCGCATTGTAAGGTGCAATTCTGAAATTTTTTGCTTTTTCCTGCTAATCCTAGCATGATAAAGAAGATTCAAAGAGAGTGAGATGCCAGCTCTTTTCATTCAGTCAGTAGCTTCAAACATTTCTGGTATATGAATAACATGTTTTTCAATGGCAAAAATCAATGAATATTGTAAATGCACAAACAGTAATATCTCCACATTGCAACGTGCAATTCTGAAATTTTTTGCTTTTTCCTGCTCCTCTTAGCATGATAAAGAAGATTCAAAGAGAGTGAGATGCCAGCTCTTTTCATTCAGTCAGTAGCTTCAAACATTTCTGGACGTTTTTCAATGGCAAAAATCAATGAATATTGTAAATGCACAAACAGTAATATCTCCACATTGCAAGGTGCAATTCTGAAATTTTTTGCTTTTTCCTGCTAATCCTGGCATGATAAAGAAGATTCAAAGAGAGTGAGATGCCAGCTCTTTTCATTCAGTCAGTAGCTTCAAACATTTCTGGTATATGAATACCATGTTTTTCAATGGCAAAAATCAATGAATATTGTAAATGCACAAACAGTAATTTCTCCGCATTGCAAGGTGCAATTCTGAATTTTTTTGCTTTTTCCTGCTAATCCTAGCATGATAAAGAAGATTCAAAGAGAGTGAGATGCCAGCTCCTTTCATTCAGTCAGTAGCTTCAAACATTTCTGGACGTTTTTCAATGGCAAAAATCAATGAATATTGTAAATGCACAAACAGTAATATCTCCACTTTGCAAGGTGCAATTCTGAAATTTTTTGCTTTTTCCTGCTAATCCTGGCATGATAAAGAAGATTCAAAGAGAATGAGATGCCAGCTCTTTTCATTCAGTCAGTAGCTTCAAACATTTCTGGTATATGAATAACATGTTTTTCAATGGCAAAAATCAATGAATATTGTAAATGCACAAACAGTAATATCTCCACATTGCAACGTGCAATTCTGAAATTTTTTGCTTTTTCCTGCTAATCCTGGCATGATAAAGAAGATTCAAAGAGAGTGAGATGCCAGCTCTTTTCATTCAGTCAGTAGCTTCAAACATTTCTGGTATATGAATAACATGATGTTTTTCAATGGCAAAAATCAATGAATATTGTAAATGCACACACAGTAATTTCTCCGCATTGCAAGGTGCAATTCTGAAATTTTTTGCTTTTTCCTGCTAATCCTAGCATGATAAAGAAGATTCAAAGAGAGTGAGATGCCAGCTCCTTTCATTCAGTCAGTAGCTTCAAACATTTCTGGACGTTTTTTAATGGCAAAAATCAATGAATATTGTAAATGCACAAACAGTAATATCTCCACATTGCAACGTGCAATTCTGAAATTTTTTGCTTTTTCCTGCTAATCCTGGCATGATAAAGAAGATTCAAAGAGAGTGAGATGCCAGCTCTTTTCATTCAGTCAGTAGCTTCAAACATTTCTGGTATATGAATAACATGATGTTTTTCAATGGCAAAAATCAATGAATATTGTAAATGCACAAACAGTAATTTCTCCGCATTGCAAGGTGCAATTCTGAAATTTTTTGCTTTTTCCTGCTAATCCTAGCATGATAAAGAAGATTCAAAGAGAGTGAGATGCCAGCTCCTTTCATTCAGTCAGTAGCTTCAAACATTTCTGGACGTTTTTCAATGGCAAAAATCAATGAATATTGTAAATGCACAAACAGTAATATCTCCACATTGCAACGTGCAATTCTGAAATTTTTTGCTTTTTCCTGCTAATCCTGGCATGATAAAGAAGATTCAAAGAGAGTGAGATGCCAGCTCTTTTCATTCAGTCAGTAGCTTCAAACATTTCTGGTATATGAATAACGATGTTTTTCAATGGCAAAAATCAATGAATATTGTAAATGCACAAACAGTAATTTCTCCGCATTGCAAGGTGCAATTCTGAAATTTTTTGCTTTTTCCTGCTAATCCTAGCATGATAAAGAAGATTCAAAGAGAGTGAGATGCCAGCTCCTTTCATTCAGTCAGTAGCTTCAAACATTTCTGGACGTTTTTCAATGGCAAAAATCAATGAATATTGTAAATGCACAAACAGTAATATCTCCACATTGCAACGTGTAATTCTGAAATTTTTTGCTTTTTCCTGCTAATCCTGGCATGATAAAGAAGATTCAAAGAGAGTGAGATGCCAGCTCTTTTCATTCAGTCAGTAGCTTCAAACATTTCTGGTATATGAATAACATGTTTTTCAATGGCAAAAATCAATGAATATTGTAAATGCACAAACAATAATTTCTCCGCATTGCAAGGTGCAATTCTGAAATTTTTTGCTTTTTCCTGCTAATCCTAGCATGATAAAGAAGATTCAAAGAGAGTGAGATGCCAGCTCTTTTCATTCAGTCAGTAGCTTCAAACATTTCTGGTATATGAATAACATGTTTTTCAATGGCAAAAATCAATGAATATTGTAAATGCACAAACAGTAATTTCTCCGCATTGCAAGGTGCAATTCTGAAATTTTTTGCTTTTTCCTGCTAATCCTAGCATGATAAAGAAGATTCAAAGAGAGTGAGATGCCAGCTCCTTTCATTCAGTCAGTAGCTTCAAACATTTCTGGACGTTTTTCAATGGCAAAAATCAATGAATATTGTAAATGCACAAACAGTAATATCTCCACATTGCAACGTGCAATTCTGAAATTTTTTGCTTTTTCCTGCTCCTCTTAGCATGATAAAGAAGATTCAAAGAGAGTGAGATGCCAGCTCTTTTCATTCAGTCAGTAGCTTCAAACATTTCTGGTATATGAATAACATGATGTTTTTCAATGGCAAAAATCAATGAATATTGTAAATGCACAAACAGTAATTTCTCCGCATTGCAAGGTGCAATTCTGAAATTTTTTGCTTTTTCCTGCTAATCCTAGCATGATAAAGAAGATTCAAAGAGAGTGAGATGCCAGCTCCTTTCATTCAGTCAGTAGCTTCAAACATTTCTGGACGTTTTTCAATGGCAAAAATCAATGAATATTGTAAATGCACAAACAGTAATATCTCCACATTGCAACGTGCAATTCTGAAATTTTTTGCTTTTTCCTGCTCCTCTTAGCATGATAAAGAAGATTCAAAGAGAGTGAGATGCCAGCTCTTTTCATTCAGTCAGTAGCTTCAAACATTTCTGGTATATGAATAACATGATGTTTTTCAATGGCAAAAATCAATGAATATTGTAAATGCACAAACAGTAATTTCTCCGCATTGTAAGGTGCAATTCTGAAATTTTTTGCTTTTTCCTGCTAATCCTAGCATGATAAAGAAGATTCAAAGAGAGTGAGATGCCAGCTCCTTTCATTCAGTCAGTAGCTTCAAACATTTCTGGACGTTTTTCAATGGCAAAAATCAATGAATATTGTAAATGCACAAACAGTAATATCTCCACATTGCAACGTGCAATTCTGAAATTTTTTGCTTTTTCCTGCTAATCCTGGCATGATAAAGAAGATTCGAAGAGAGTGAGATGCCAGCTCTTTTCATTCAGTCAGTAGCTTCAAACATTTCTGGTATATGAATAACATGATGTTTTTCAATGGCAAAAATCAATGAATATTGTAAATGCACAAACAGTAATTTCTCCGCATTGCAAGGTGCAATTCTGAAATTTTTTGCTTTTTCCTGCTAATCCTAGCATGATAAAGAAGATTCAAAGAGAGTGAGATGCCAGCTCCTTTCATTCAGTCAGTAGCTTCAAACATTTCTGGACGTTTTTCAATGGCAAAAATCAATGAATATTGTAAATGCACAAACAGTAATATCTCCACATTGCAACGTGCAATTCTGAAATTTTTTGCTTTTTCCTGCTAATCCTGGCATGATAAAGAAGATTCAAAGAGAGTGAGATGCCAGCTCTTTTCATTCAGTCAGTAGCTTCAAACATTTCTGGTATATGAATAACATGTTTTTCAATGGCAAAAATCAATGAATATTGTAAATGCACACACAGTAATTTCTCCGCATTGCAAGGTGCAATTCTGAATTTTTTTGCTTTTTCCTGCTAATCCTAGCATGATAAAGAAGATTCAAAGAGAGTGAGATGCCAGCTCCTTTCATTCAGTCAGTAGCTTCAAACATTTCTGGACGTTTTTCAATGGCAAAAATCAATGAATATTGTAAATGCACAAAAAGTAATATCTCCACATTGCAACGTGCAATTCTGAAATTTTTTGCTTTTTCCTGCTCCTCTTAGCATGATAAAGAAGATTCAAAGAGAGTGAGATGCCAGCTCTTTTCATTCAGTCAGTAGCTTCAAACATTTCTGGTATATGAATAACATGATGTTTTTCAATGGCAAAAATCAATGAATATTGTAAATGCACAAACAGTAATTTCTCCGCATTGCAAGGTGCAATTCTGAAATTTTTTGCTTTTTCCTGCTAATCCTAGCATGATAAAGAAGATTCAAAGAGAGTGAGATGCCAGCTCCTTTCATTCAGTCAGTAGCTTCAAACATTTCTGGACGTTTTTCAATGGCAAAAATCAATGAATATTGTAAATGCACAAACAGTAATATCTCCACATTGCAACGTGCAATTCTGAAATTTTTTGCTTTTTCCTGCTCCTCTTAGCATGATAAAGAACATTCAAAGAGAGTGAGATGCCAGCTCTTTTCATTGTCAGTAGCTTCAAACATTTCTGGTATATGAATAACATGATGTTTTTCAATGGCAAAAATCAATGAATATTGTAAATGCACAAACAGTAATTTCTCCGCATTGCAAGGTGCAATTCTGAAATTTTTTGCTTTTTCCTGCTAATCCTAGCATGATAAAGAAGATTCAAAGAGAGTGAGATGCCAGCTCCTTTCATTCAGTCAGTAGCTTCAAACATTTCTGGACGTTTTTCAATGGCAAAAATCAATGAATATTGTAAATGCACAAACAGTAATATCTCCACATTGCAACGTGCAATTCTGAAATTTTTTGCTTTTTCCTGCTAATCCTGGCATGATAAAGAAGATTCAAAGAGAGTGAGATGCCAGCTCTTTTCATTCAGTCAGTAGCTTCAAACATTTCTGGTATATGAATAACATGATGTTTTTCAATGGCAAAAATCAATGAATATTGTAAATGCACACACAGTAATTTCTCCGCATTGCAAGGTGCAATTCTGAAATTTTTTGCTTTTTCCTGCTAATCCTAGCATGATAAAGAAGATTCAAAGAGAGTGAGATGCCAGCTCCTTTCATTCAGTCAGTAGCTTCAAACATTTCTGGACGTTTTTCAATGGCAAAAATCAATGAATATTGTAAATGCACAAACAGTAATATCTCCACATTGCAACGTGCAATTCTGAAATTTTTTGCTTTTTCCTGCTAATCCTGGCATGATAAAGAAGATTCAAAGAGAGTGAGATGCCAGCTCTTTTCATTCAGTCAGTAGCTTCAAACATTTCTGGTATATGAATAACATGATGTTTTTCAATGGCAAAAATCAATGAATATTGTAAATGCACACACAGTAATTTCTCCGCATTGCAAGGTGCAATTCTGAAATTTTTTGCTTTTTCCTGCTAATCCTAGCATGATAAAGAAGATTCAAAGAGAGTGAGATGCCAGCTCCTTTCATTCAGTCAGTAGCTTCAAACATTTCTGGACGTTTTTCAATGGCAAAAATCAATGAATATTGTAAATGCACAAAAAGTAATATCTCCACATTGCAACGTGCAATTCTGAAATTTTTTGCTTTTTCCTGCTAATCCTGGCATGATAAAGAAGATTCAAAGAGAGTGAGATGCCAGCTCTTTTCATTCAGTCAGTAGCTTCAAACATTTCTGGTATATGAATAACATGATGTTTTTCAATGGCAAAAATCAATGAATATTGTAAATGCACAAACAGTAATTTCTCCGCATTGCAACGTGCAATTCTGAAATTTTTTGCTTTTTCCTGCTAATCCTAGCATGATAAAGAAGATTCAAAGAGAGTGAGATGCCAGCTCCTTTCATTCAGTCAGTAGCTTCAAACATTTCTGGACGTTTTTCAATGGCAAAAATCAATGAATATTGTAAATGCACAAACAGTAATATCTCCACATTGCAACGTGCAATTCTGAAATTTTTTGCTTTTTCCTGCTAATCCTGGCATGATAAAGAAGATTCAAAGAGAGTGAGATGCCAGCTCTTTTCATTCAGTCAGTAGCTTCAAACATTTCTGGTATATGAATAACGATGTTTTTCAATGGCAAAAATCAATGAATATTGTAAATGCACAAACAGTAATTTCTCCGCATTGCAAGGTGCAATTCTGAAATTTTTTGCTTTTTCCTGCTAATCCTAGCATGATAAAGAAGATTCAAAGAGAGTGAGATGCCAGCTCCTTTCATTCACTCAGTAGCTTCAAACATTTCTGGACGTTTTTCAATGGCAAAAATCAATGAATATTGTAAATGCACAAACAGTAATATCTCCACATTGCAACGTGTAATTCTGAAATTTTTTGCTTTTTCCTGCTAATCCTGGCATGATAAAGAAGATTCAAAGAGAGTGAGATGCCAGCTCTTTTCATTCAGTCAGTAGCTTCAAACATTTCTGGTATATGAATAACATGTTTTTCAATGGCAAAAATCAATGAATATTGTAAATGCACAAACAATAATTTCTCCGCATTGCAAGGTGCAATTCTGAAATTTTTTGCTTTTTCCTGCTAATCCTAGCATGATAAAGAAGATTCAAAGAGAGTGAGATGCCAGCTCTTTTCATTCAGTCAGTAGCTTCAAACATTTCTGGTATATGAATAACATGTTTTTCAATGGCAAAAATCAATGAATATTGTAAATGCACAAACAGTAATTTCTCCGCATTGCAAGGTGCAATTCTGAAATTTTTTGCTTTTTCCTGCTAATCCTAGCATGATAAAGAAGATTCAAAGAGAGTGAGATGCCAGCTCCTTTCATTCAGTCAGTAGCTTCAAACATTTCTGGACGTTTTTCAATGGCAAAAATCAATGAATATTGTAAATGCACAAACAGTAATATCTCCACATTGCAACGTGCAATTCTGAAATTTTTTGCTTTTTCCTGCTCCTCTTAGCATGATAAAGAAGATTCAAAGAGAGTGAGATGCCAGCTCTTTTCATTCAGTCAGTAGCTTCAAACATTTCTGGTATATGAATAACATGATGTTTTTCAATGGCAAAAATCAATGAATATTGTAAATGCACAAACAGTAATTTCTCCGCATTGCAAGGTGCAATTCTGAAATTTTTTGCTTTTTCCTGCTAATCCTAGCATGATAAAGAAGATTCAAAGAGAGTGAGATGCCAGCTCCTTTCATTCAGTCAGTAGCTTCAAACATTTCTGGACGTTTTTCAATGGCAAAAATCAATGAATATTGTAAATGCACAAACAGTAATATCTCCACATTGCAACGTGCAATTCTGAAATTTTTTGCTTTTTCCTGCTCCTCTTAGCATGATAAAGAACATTCAAAGAGAGTGAGATGCCAGCTCTTTTCATTGTCAGTAGCTTCAAACATTTCTGGTATATGAATAACATGATGTTTTTCAATGGCAAAAATCAATGAATATTGTAAATGCACAAACAGTAATTTCTCCGCATTGCAAGGTGCAATTCTGAAATTTTTTGCTTTTTCCTGCTAATCCTAGCATGATAAAGAAGATTCAAAGAGAGTGAGATGCCAGCTCCTTTCATTCAGTCAGTAGCTTCAAACATTTCTGGACGTTTTTCAATGGCAAAAATCAATGAATATTGTAAATGCACAAACAGTAATATCTCCACATTGCAACGTGCAATTCTGAAATTTTTTGCTTTTTCCTGCTAATCCTGGCATGATAAAGAAGATTCAAAGAGAGTGAGATGCCAGCTCTTTTCATTCAGTCAGTAGCTTCAAACATTTCTGGTATATGAATAACATGATGTTTTTCAATGGCAAAAATCAATGAATATTGTAAATGCACACACAGTAATTTCTCCGCATTGCAAGGTGCAATTCTGAAATTTTTTGCTTTTTCCTGCTAATCCTAGCATGATAAAGAAGATTCAAAGAGAGTGAGATGCCATCTCCTTTCATTCAGTCAGTAGCTTCAAACATTTCTGGACGTTTTTCAATGGCAAAAATCAATGAATATTGTAAATGCACAAACAGTAATATCTCCACATTGCAACGTGCAATTCTGAAATTTTTTGCTTTTTCCAGCTAATCCTGGCATGATAAGGAAGATTCAAAGAGAGTGAGATGCCAGCTCTTTTCATTCAGTCAGTAGCTTCAAACATTTCTGGTATATGAATAACATGATGTTTTTCAATGGCAAAAATCAATGAATATTGTAAATGCACAAACAGTAATTTCTCCGCATTGCAAGGTGCAATTCTGAAATTTTTTGCTTTTTCCTGCTAATCCTAGCATGATAAAGAAGATTCAAAGAGAGTGAGATGCCAGCTCCTTTCATTCAGTCAGTAGCTTCAAACATTTCTGGACGTTTTTCAATGGCAAAAATCAATGAATATTGTAAATGCACAAACAGTAATATCTCCACATTGCAACGTGCAATTCTGAAATTTTTTGCTTTTTCCTGCTAATCCTGGCATGATAAAGAAGATTCAAAGAGAGTGAGATGCCAGCTCTTTTCATTCAGTCAGTAGCTTCAAACATTTCTGGTATATGAATAACGATGTTTTTCAATGGCAAAAATCAATGAATATTGTAAATGCACAAACAGTAATTTCTCCGCATTGCAAGGTGCAATTCTGAAATTTTTTGCTTTTTCCTGCTAATCCTAGCATGATAAAGAAGATTCAAAGAGAGTGAGATGCCAGCTCCTTTCATTCACTCAGTAGCTTCAAACATTTCTGGACGTTTTTCAATGGCAAAAATCAATGAATATTGTAAATGCACAAACAGTAATATCTCCACATTGCAACGTGTAATTCTGAAATTTTTTGCTTTTTCCTGCTAATCCTGGCATGATAAAGAAGATTCAAAGAGAGTGAGATGCCAGCTCTTTTCATTCAGTCAGTAGCTTCAAACATTTCTGGTATATGAATAACATGTTTTTCAATGGCAAAAATCAATGAATATTGTAAATGCACAAACAATAATTTCTCCGCATTGCAAGGTGCAATTCTGAAATTTTTTGCTTTTTCCTGCTAATCCTAGCATGATAAAGAAGATTCAAAGAGAGTGAGATGCCAGCTCTTTTCATTCAGTCAGTAGCTTCAAACATTTCTGGTATATGAATAACATGTTTTTCAATGGCAAAAATCAATGAATATTGTAAATGCACAAACAGTAATTTCTCCGCATTGCAAGGTGCAATTCTGAAATTTTTTGCTTTTTCCTGCTAATCCTAGCATGATAAAGAAGATTCAAAGAGAGTGAGATGCCAGCTCCTTTCATTCAGTCAGTAGCTTCAAACATTTCTGGACGTTTTTCAATGGCAAAAATCAATGAATATTGTAAATGCACAAAAAGTAATATCTCCACATTGCAACGTGCAATTCTGAAATTTTTTGCTTTTTCCTGCTCCTCTTAGCATGATAAAGAAGATTCAAAGAGAGTGAGATGCCAGCTCTTTTCATTCAGTCAGTAGATTCAAACATTTCTGGTATATGAATAACATGATGTTTTTCAATGGCAAAAATCAATGAATATTGTAAATGCACAAACAGTAATTTCTCCGCATTGCAAGGTGCAATTCTGAAATTTTTTGCTTTTTCCTGCTAATCCTAGCATGATAAAGAAGATTCAAAGAGAGTGAGATGCCAGCTCCTTTCATTCAGTCAGTAGCTTCAAACATTTCTGGACGTTTTTCAATGGCAAAAATCAATGAATATTGTAAATGCACAAACAGTAATATCTCCACATTGCAACGTGCAATTCTGAAATTTTTTGCTTTTTCCTGCTCCTCTTAGCATGATAAAGAAGATTCAAAGAGAGTGAGATGCCAGCTCTTTTCATTCAGTCAGTAGCTTCAAACATTTCTGGTATATGAATAACATGATGTTTTTCAATGGCAAAAATCAATGAATATTGTAAATGCACAAACAGTAATTTCTCCGCATTGTAAGGTGCAATTCTGAAATTTTTTGCTTTTTCCTGCTAATCCTAGCATGATAAAGAAGATTCAAAGAGAGTGAGATGCCAGCTCCTTTCATTCAGTCAGTAGCTTCAAACATTTCTGGACGTTTTTCAATGGCAAAAATCAATGAATATTGTAAATGCACAAACAGTAATATCTCCACATTGCAACGTGCAATTCTGAAATTTTTTGCTTTTTCCTGCTAATCCTGGCATGATAAAGAAGATTCGAAGAGAGTGAGATGCCAGCTCTTTTCATTCAGTCAGTAGCTTCAAACATTTCTGGTATATGAATAACATGATGTTTTTCAATGGCAAAAATTAATGAATATTGTAAATGCACAAACAGTAATTTCTCCGCATTGCAAGGTGCAATTCTGAAATTTTTTGCTTTTTCCTGCTAATCCTAGCATGATAAAGAAGATTCAAAGAGAGTGAGATGCCAGCTCCTTTCATTCAGTCAGTAGCTTCAAACATTTCTGGACGTTTTTCAATGGCAAAAATCAATGAATATTGTAAATGCACAAACAGTAATATCTCCACATTGCAACGTGCAATTCTGAAATTTTTTGCTTTTTCCTGCTAATCCTGGCATGATAAAGAAGATTCAAAGAGAGTGAGATGCCAGCTCTTTTCATTCAGTCAGTAGCTTCAAACATTTCTGGTATATGAATAACATGTTTTTCAATGGCAAAAATCAATGAATATTGTAAATGCACACACAGTAATTTCTCCGCATTGCAAGGTGCAATTCTGAATTTTTTTGCTTTTTCCTGCTAATCCTAGCATGATAAAGAAGATTCAAAGAGAGTGAGATGCCAGCTCCTTTCATTCAGTCAGTAGCTTCAAACATTTCTGGACGTTTTTCAATGGCAAAAATCAATGAATATTGTAAATGCACAAAAAGTAATATCTCCACATTGCAACGTGCAATTCTGAAATTTTTTGCTTTTTCCTGCTCCTCTTAGCATGATAAAGAAGATTCAAAGAGAGTGAGATGCCAGCTCTTTTCATTCAGTCAGTAGCTTCAAACATTTCTGGTATATGAATAACATGATGTTTTTCAATGGCAAAAATCAATGAATATTGTAAATGCACAAACAGTAATTTCTCCGCATTGCAAGGTGCAATTCTGAAATTTTTTGCTTTTTCCTGCTAATCCTAGCATGATAAAGAAGATTCAAAGAGAGTGAGGTGCCAGCTCCTTTCATTCAGTCAGTAGCTTCAAACATTTCTGGACGTTTTTCAATGGCAAAAATCAATGAATATTGTAAATGCACAAACAGTAATATCTCCACATTGCAACGTGCAATTCTGAAATTTTTTGCTTTTTCCTGCTCCTCTTAGCATGATAAAGAACATTCAAAGAGAGTGAGATGCCAGCTCTTTTCATTGTCAGTAGCTTCAAACATTTCTGGTATATGAATAACATGATGTTTTTCAATGGCAAAAATCAATGAATATTGTAAATGCACAAACAGTAATTTCTCCGCATTGCAAGGTGCAATTCTGAAATTTTTTGCTTTTTCCTGCTAATCCTAGCATGATAAAGAAGATTCAAAGAGAGTGAGATGCCAGCTCCTTTCATTCAGTCAGTAGCTTCAAACATTTCTGGACGTTTTTCAATGGCAAAAATCAATGAATATTGTAAATGCACAAACAGTAATATCTCCACATTGCAACGTGCAATTCTGAAATTTTTTGCTTTTTCCTGCTAATCCTGGCATGATAAAGAAGATTCAAAGAGAGTGAGATGCCAGCTCTTTTCATTCAGTCAGTAGCTTCAAACATTTCTGGTATATGAATAACATGTTTTTCAATGGCAAAAATCAATGAATATTGTAAATGCACAAACAGTAATATCTCCACATTGCAACGTGCAATTCTGAAATTTTTTGCTTTTTCCTGCTCCTCTTAGCATGATAAAGAAGATTCAAAGAGAGTGAGATGCCAGCTCTTTTCATTCAGTCAGTAGCTTCAAACATTTCTGGACGTTTTTCAATGGCAAAAATCAATGAATATTGTAAATGCACAAACAGTAATATCTCCACATTGCAAGGTGCAATTCTGAAATTTTTTGCTTTTTCCTGCTAATCCTGGCATGATAAAGAAGATTCAAAGAGAGTGAGATGCCAGCTCTTTTCATTCAGTCAGTAGCTTCAAACATTTCTGGTATATGAATAACATGTTTTTCAATGGCAAAAATCAATGAATATTGTAAATGCACAAACAGTAATTTCTCCGCATTGCAAGGTGCAATTCTGAAATTTTTTGCTTTTTCCTGCTAATCCTGGCATGATAAAGAAGATTCAAAGAGAGTGAGATGCCAGCTCTTTTCATTCAGTCAGTAGCTTCAAACATTTCTGGTATATGAATAACATGATGTTTTTCAATGGCAAAAATCAATGAATATTGAAAATGCACACACAGTAATTTCTCCGCATTGCAAGGTGCAATTCTGAAATTTTTTGCTTTTTCCTGCTAATCCTAGCATGATAAAGAAGATTCAAAGAGAGTGAGATGCCAGCTCCTTTCATTCAGTCAGTAGCTTCAAACATTTCTGGACGTTTTTCAATGGCAAAAATCAATGAATATTGTAAATGCACAAACAGTAATATCTACACATTGCAACGTGCAATTCTGAAATTTTTTGCTTTTTCCTGCTAATCCTGGCATGATAAAGAAGATTCGAAGAGAGTGAGATGCCAGCTCTTTTCATTCAGTCAGTAGCTTCAAACATTTCTGGTATATGAATAACATGATGTTTTTCAATGGCAAAAATCAATGAATATTGTAAATGCACAAACAGTAATTTCTCCGCATTGCAAGGTGCAATTCTGAAATTTTTTGCTTTTTCCTGCTAATCCTAGCATGATAAAGAAGATTCAAAGAGAGTGAGATGCCAGCTCCTTTCATTCAGTCAGTAGCTTCAAACATTTCTGGACGTTTTTCAATGGCAAAAATCAATGAATATTGTAAATGCACAAACAGTAATATCTCCACATTGCAACGTGCAATTCTGAAATTTTTTGCTTTTTCCTGCTAATCCTGGCATGATAAAGAAGATTCAAAGAGAGTGAGATGCCAGCTATTTTCATTCAGTCAGTAGCTTCAAACATTTCTGGTATATGAATAACATGATGTTTTTCAATGGCAAAAATCAATGAATATTGTAAATGCACAAACAGTAATTTCTCCGCATTGCAAGGTGCAATTCTGAAATTTTTTGCTTTTTCCTGCTAATCCTAGCATGATAAAGAAGATTCAAAGAGAGTGAGATGCCAGCTCCTTTCATTCAGTCAGTAGCTTCAAACATTTCTGGACGTTTTTCAATGGCAAAAATCAATGAATATTGTAAATGCACAAACAGTAATATCTCCACATTGCAACGTGCAATTCTGAAATTTTTTGCTTTTTCCTGCTAATCCTGGCATGATAAAGAAGATTCAAAGAGAGTGAGATGCCAGCTCTTTTCATTCAGTCAGTAGCTTCAAACATTTCTGGTATATGAATAACATGTTTTTCAATGGCAAAAATCAATGAATATTGTAAATGCACAAACAGTAATTTCTCCGCATTGCAAGGTGCAATTCTGAAATTTTTTGCTTTTTCCTGCTAATCCTAGCATGATAAAGAAGATTCAAAGAGAGTGAGATGCCAGCTCTTTTCATTCAGTCAGTAGCTTCAAACATTTCTGGTATATGAATAACATGTTTTTCAATGGCAAAAATCAATGAATATTGTAAATGCACACACAGTAATTTCTCCGCATTGCAAGGTGCAATTCTGAATTTTTTTGCTTTTTCCTGCTAATCCTAGCATGATAAAGAAGATTCAAAGAGAGTGAGATGCCAGCTCCTTTCATTCAGTCAGTAGCTTCAAACATTTCTGGACGTTTTTCAATGGCAAAAATCAATGAATATTGTAAATGCACAAAAAGTAATATCTCCACATTGCAACGTGCAATTCTGAAATTTTTTGCTTTTTCCTGCTCCTCTTAGCATGATAAAGAAGATTCAAAGAGAGTGAGATGCCAGCTCTTTTCATTCAGTCAGTAGCTTCAAACATTTCTTGTATATGAATAACATGATGTTTTTCAATGGCAAAAATCAATGAATATTGTAAATGCACAAACAGTAATTTCTCCGCATTGCAAGGTGCAATTCTGAAATTTTTTGCTTTTTCCTGCTAATCCTAGCATGATAAAGAAGATTCAAAGAGAGTGAGATGCCAGCTCCTTTCATTCAGTCAGTAGCTTCAAACATTTCTGGACGTTTTTCAATGGCAAAAATCAATGAATATTGTAAATGCACAAACAGTAATATCTCCACATTGCAACGTGCAATTCTGAAATTTTTTGCTTTTTCCTGCTCCTCTTAGCATGATAAAGAAGATTCAAAGAGAGTGAGATGCCAGCTCTTTTCATTGTCAGTAGCTTCAAACATTTCTGGTATATGAATAACATGATGTTTTTCAATGGCAAAAATCAATGAATATTGTAAATGCACAAACAGTAATTTCTCCGCATTGCAAGGTGTAATTCTGAAATTTTTTGCTTTTTCCTGCTAATCCTAGCATGATAAAGAAGATTCAAAGAGAGTGAGATGCCAGCTCCTTTCATTCAGTCAGTAGCTTCAAACATTTCTGGACGTTTTTCAATGGCAAAAATCAATGAATATTGTAAATGCACAAACAGTAATATCTCCACATTGCAACGTGCAATTCTGAAATTTTTTGCTTTTTCCTGCTAATCCTGGCATGAAAAAGAAGATTCAAAGAGAGTGAGATGCCAGCTCTTTTCATTCAGTCAGTAGCTTCAAACATTTCTGGTATATGAATAACATGTTTTTCAATGGCAAAAATCAATGAATATTGTAAATGCACAAACAGTAATATCTCCACATTGCAACGTGCAATTCTGATATTTTTTGCTTTTTCCTGCTCCTCTTAGCATGATAAAGAAGATTCAAAGAGAGTGAGATGCCAGCTCTTGTCATTCAGTCAGTAGCTTCAAACATTTCTGGACGTTTTTCAATGGAAAAATCAATGAATATTGTAAATGCACAAACAGTAATATCTCCACATTGCAACGTGCAATTCTGAAATTTATTGCTTTTTCCTGCTAATCCTGGCATGATAAAGAAGATTCGAAGAGAGTGAGATGCCAGCTCTTTTCATTCAGTCAGTAGCTTCAAACATTTCTGGTATATGAATAACATGATGTTTTTCAATGGCAAAAATCAATGAATATTGTAAATGCACACACAGTAATTTCTCCGCATTGCAAGGTGCAATTCTGAAATTTTTTGCTTTTTCCTGCTAATCCTAGCATGATAAAGAAGATTCAAAGAGAGTGAGATGCCAGCTCCTTTCATTCAGTCAGTAGCTTCAAACATTTCTGGACGTTTTTCAATGGCAAAAATCAATGAATATTGTAAATGCACAAACAGTAATATCTCCACATTGCAACGTGCAATTCTGAAATTTTTTGCTTTTTCCTGCTAATCCTGGCATGATAAAGAAGATTCGAAGAGAGTGAGATGCCAGCTCTTTTCATTCAGTCAGTAGCTTCAAACATTTCTGGTATATGAATAACATGATGTTTTTCAATGGCAAAAATCAATGAATATTGTAAATGCACAAACAGTAATTTCTCCGCATTGCAAGGTGCAATTCTGAAATTTTTTGCTTTTTCCTGCTAATCCTAGCATGATAAAGAAGATTCAAAGAGAGTGAGATGCCAGCTCCTTTCATTCAGTCAGTAGCTTCAAACATTTCTGGACGTTTTTCAATGGCAAAAATCAATGAATATTGTAAATGCACAAACAGTAATATCTCCACATTGCAACGTGCAATTCTGAAATTTTTTGCTTTTTCCTGCTAATCCTGGCATGATAAAGAAGATTCAAAGAGAGTGAGATGCCAGCTCTTTTCATTCAGTCAGTAGCTTCAAACATTTCTGCTATATGAATAACATGATGTTTTTCAATGGCAAAAATCAATGAATATTGTAAATGCACAAACAGTAATATCTCCACATTGCAACGTGCAATTCTGATATTTTTTGCTTTTTCCTGCTCCTCTAAGCATGATAAAGAAGATTCAAAGAGAGTGAGATGCCAGCTCTTTTCATTCAGTCAGTAGCTTCAAACATTTCTGGACGTTTTTCAATGGCAAAAATCAATGAATATTGTAAATGCACAAACAGTAATATCTCCACATTGCAAGGTGCAATTCTGAAATTTTTTGCTTTTTCCTGCTAATCCTGGCATGATAAAGAAGATTCAAAGAGAGTGAGATGCCAGCTCTTTTCATTCAGTCAGTAGCTTGAAACATTTCTGGTATATGAATAACATGTTTTTCAATGGCAAAAATCAATGAATATTGTAAATGCACAAACAGTAATTTCTCCGCATTGCAAGGTGCAATTCTGAAATTTTTTGCTTTTTCCTGCTAATCCTGGCATGATAAAGAAGATTCAAAGAGAGTGAGATGCCAGCTCTTTTCATTCAGTCAGTAGCTTCAAACATTTCTGGTATATGAATAACATGATGTTTTTCAATGGCAAAAATCAATGAATATTGTAAATGCACACACAGTAATTTCTCCGCATTGCAAGGTGCAATTCTGAAATTTTTTGCTTTTTCCTGCTAATCCTAGCATGATAAAGAAGATTCAAAGAGAGTGAGATGCCAGCTCCTTTCATTCAGTCAGTAGCTTCAAACATTTCTGGACGTTTTTCAATGGCAAAAATCAATGAATATTGTAAATGCACAAACAGTAATATCTCCACATTGCAACGTGCAATTCTGAAATTTTTTGCTTTTTCCTGCTAATCCTGGCATGATAAAGAAGATTCGAAGAGAGTGAGATGCCAGCTCTTTTCATTCAGTCAGTAGCTTCAAACATTTCTGGTATATGAATAACATGATGTTTTTCAATGGCAAAAATCAATGAATATTGTAAATGCACAAACAGTAATTTCTCCGCATTGCAAGGTGCAATTCTGAAATTTTTTGCTTTTTCCTGCTAATCCTAGCATGATAAAGAAGATTCAAAGAGAGTGAGATGCCAGCTCCTTTCATTCAGTCAGTAGCTTCAAACATTTCTGGACGTTTTTCAATGGCAAAAATCAATGAATATTGTAAATGCACAAACAGTAATATCTCCACATTGCAACGTGCAATTCTGAAATTTTTTGCTTTTTCCTGCTAATCCTGGCATGATAAAGAAGATTCAAAGAGAGTGAGATGCCAGCTCTTTTCATTCAGTCAGTAGCTTCAAACATTTCTGCTATATGAATAACATGATGTTTTTCAATGGCAAAAATCAATGAATATTGTAAATGCACAAACAGTAATTTCTCCGCATTGCAAGGTGCAATTCTGAAATTTTTTGCTTTTTCCTGCTAATCCTAGCATGATAAAGAAGATTCAAAGAGAGTGAGATGCCAGCTCCTTTCATTCAGTCAGTAGCTTCAAACATTTCTGGACGTTTTTCAATGGCAAAAATCAATGAATATTGTAAATGCACAAACAGTAATATCTCCACATTGCAACGTGCAATTCTGAAATTTTTTGCTTTTTCCTGCTAATCCTGGCATGATAAAGAAGATTCAAAGAGAGTGAGATTCCAGCTCTTTTCATTCAGTCAGTAGCTTCAAACATTTCTGGTATATGAATAACATGTTTTTCAATGGCAAAAATCAATGAATATTGTAAATGCACAAACAGTAATTTCTCCGCATTGCAAGGTGCAATTCTGAAATTTTTTGCTTTTTCCTGCTAATCCTAGCATGATAAAGAAGATTCAAAGAGAGTGAGATGCCAGCTCCTTTCATTCAGTCAGTAGCTTCAAACATTTCTGGACGTTTTTCAATGGCAAAAATCAATGAATATTGTAAATGCACAAACAGTAATATCTCCACATTGCAACGTGCAATTCTGAAATTTTTTGCTTTTTCCTGCTAATCCTGGCATGAAAAAGAAGATTCAAAGAGAGTGAGATGCCAGCTCTTTTCATTCAGTCAGTAGCTTCAAACATTTCTGGTATATGAATAACATGTTTTTCAATGGCAAAAATCAATGAATATTGTAAATGCACAAACAGTAATATCTCCACATTGCAACGTGCAATTCTGATATTTTTTGCTTTTTCCTGCTCCTCTTAGCATGATAAAGAAGATTCAAAGAGAGTGAGATGCCAGCTCTTTTCATTCAGTCAGTAGCTTCAAACATTTCTGGACGTTTTTCAATGGCAAAAATCAATGAATATTGTAAATGCACAAACAGTAATATCTCCACATTGCAAGGTGCAATTCTGAAATTTTTTGCTTTTTCCTGCTAATCCTGGCATGATAAAGAAGATTCAAAGAGAGTGAGATGCCAGCTCTTTTCATTCAGTCAGTAGCTTCAAACATTTCTGGTATATGAATAACATGTTTTTCAATGGCAAAAATCAATGAATATTGTAAATGCACAAACAGTAATTTCTCCGCATTGCAAGGTGCAATTCTGAAATTTTTTGCTTTTTCCTGCTAATCCTGGCATGATAAAGAAGATTCAAAGAGAGTGAGATGCCAGCTCTTTTCATTCAGTCAGTAGCTTCAAACATTTCTGGTATATGAATAACATGATGTTTTTCAATGGCAAAAATCAATGAATATTGTAAATGCACACACAGTAATTTCTCCGCATTGCAAGGTGCAATTCTGAAATTTTTTGCTTTTTCCTGCTAATCCTAGCATGATAAAGAAGATTCAAAGAGAGTGAGATGCCAGCTCCTTTCATTCAGTCAGTAGCTTCAAACATTTCTGGACGTTTTTCAATGGCAAAAATCAATGAATATTGTAAATGCACAAACAGTAATATCTCCACATTGCAACGTGCAATTCTGAAATTTATTGCTTTTTCCTGCTAATCCTGGCATGATAAAGAACATTCGAAGAGAGTGAGATGCCAGCTCTTTTCATTCAGTCAGTAGCTTCAAACATTTCTGGTATATGAATAACATGATGTTTTTCAATGGCAAAAATCAATGAATATTGTAAATGCACACACAGTAATTTCTCCGCATTGCAAGGTGCAATTCTGAAATTTTTTGCTTTTTCCTGCTAATCCTAGCATGATAAAGAAGATTCAAAGAGAGTGAGATGCCAGCTCCTTTCATTCAGTCAGTAGCTTCAAACATTTCTGGACGTTTTTCAATGGCAAAAATGAATGAATATTGTAAATGCACAAACAGTAATATCTCCACATTGCAACGTGCAATTCTGAAATTTTTTGCTTTTTCCTGCTAATCCTGGCATGATAAAGAAGATTCGAAGAGAGTGAGATGCCAGCTCTTTTCATTCAGTCAGTAGCTTCAAACATTTCTGGTATATGAATAACATGATGTTTTTCAATGGCAAAAATCAATGAATATTGTAAATGCACAAACAGTAATTTCTCCGCATTGCAAGGTGCAATTCTGAAATTTTTTGCTTTTTCCTGCTAATCCTAGCATGATAAAGAAGATTCAAAGAGAGTGAGATGCCAGCTCCTTTCATTCAGTCAGTAGCTTCAAACATTTCTGGACGTTTTTCAATGGCAAAAATCAATGAATATTGTAAATGCACAAACAGTAATATCTCCACATTGCAACGTGCAATTCTGAAATTTTTTGCTTTTTCCTGCTAATCCTGGCATGATAAAGAAGATTCAAAGAGAGTGAGATGCCAGCTCTTTTCATTCAGTCAGTAGCTTCAAACATTTCTGCTATATGAATAACATGATGTTTTTCAATGGCAAAAATCAATGAATATTGTAAATGCACAAACAGTAATTTCTCCGCATTGCAAGGTGCAATTCTGAAATTTTTTGCTTTTTCCTGCTAATCCTAGCATGATAAAGAAGATTCAAAGAGAGTGAGATGCCAGCTCCTTTCATTCAGTCAGTAGCTTCAAACATTTCTGGACGTTTTTCAATGGCAAAAATCAATGAATATTGTAAATGCACAAACAGTAATATCTCCACATTGCAACGTGCAATTCTGAAATTTTTTGCTTTTTCCTGCTCCTCTTAGCATGATAAAGAACATTCAAAGAGAGTGAGATGCCAGCTCTTTTCATTGTCAGTAGCTTCAAACATTTCTGGTATATGAATAACATGATGTTTTTCAATGGCAAAAATCAATGAATATTGTAAATGCACAAACAGTAATTTCTCCGCATTGCAAGGTGCAATTCTGAAATTTTTTGCTTTTTCCTGTTAATCCTAGCATGATAAAGAAGATTCAAAGAGAGTGAGATGCCAGCTCCTTTCATTCAGTCAGTAGCTTCAAACATTTCTGGACGTTTTTCAATGGCAAAAATCAATGAATATTGTAAATGCACAAACAGTAATATCTCCACATTGCAACGTGTAATTCTGAAATTTTTTGCTTTTTCCTGCTAATCCTGGCATGATAAAGAAGATTCAAAGATAGTGAGATGCCAGCTCTTTTCATTCAGTCAGTAGCTTCAAACATTTCTGGTATATGAATAACGATGTTTTTCAATGGCAAAAATCAATGAATATTGTAAATGCACAAACAGTAATTTCTCCGCATTGCAAGGTGCAATTCTGAAATTTTTTGCTTTTTCCTGCTAATCCTAGCATGATAAAGAAGATTCAAAGAGAGTGAGATGCCAGCTCCTTTCATTCAGTCAGTAGCTTCAAACATTTCTGGACGTTTTTCAATGGCAAAAATCAATGAATATTGTAAATGCACAAACAGTAATATCTCCACATTGCAACGTGTAATTCTGAAATTTTTTGCTTTTTCCTGCTAATCCTGGCATGATAAAGAAGATTCAAAGAGAGTGAGATGCCAGCTCTTTTCATTCAGTCAGTAGCTTCAAACATTTCTGGTATATGAATAACATGTTTTTCAATGGCAAAAATCAATGAATATTGTAAATGCACAAACAATAATTTCTCCGCATTGCAAGGTGCAATTCTGAAATTTTTTGCTTTTTCCTGCTAATCCTAGCATGATAAAGAAGATTCAAAGAGAGTGAGATGCCAGCTCTTTTCATTCAGTCAGTAGCTTCAAACATTTCTGGTATATGAATAACATGTTTTTCAATGGCAAAAATCAATGAATATTGTAAATGCACAAACAGTAATTTCTCCGCATTGCAAGGTGCAATTCTGAAATTTTTTGCTTTTTCCTGCTAATCCTAGCATGATAAAGAAGATTCAAAGAGAGTGAGATGCCAGCTCCTTTCATTCAGTCAGTAGCTTCAAACATTTCTGGACGTTTTTCAATGGCAAAAATCAATGAATATTGTAAATGCACAAACAGTAATATCTCCACATTGCAACGTGCAATTCTGAAATTTTTTGCTTTTTCCTGCTCCTCTTAGCATGATAAAGAAGATTCAAAGAGAGTGAGATGCCAGCTCTTTTCATTCAGTCAGTAGCTTCAAACATTTCTGGTATATGAATAACATGATGTTTTTCAATGGCAAAAATCAATGAATATTGTAAATGCACAAACAGTAATTTCTCCGCATTGCAAGGTGCAATTCTGAAATTTTTTGCTTTTTCCTGCTAATCCTAGCATGATAAAGAAGATTCAAAGAGAGTGAGATGCCAGCTCCTTTCATTCAGTCAGTAGCTTCAAACATTTCTGGACGTTTTTCAATGGCAAAAATCAATGAATATTGTAAATGCACAAACAGTAATATCTCCACATTGCAACGTGCAATTCTGAAATTTTTTGCTTTTTCCTGCTCCTCTTAGCATGATAAAGAAGATTCAAAGAGAGTGAGATGCCAGCTCTTTTCATTCAGTCAGTAGCTTCAAACATTTCTGGTATATGAATAACATGATGTTTTTCAATGGCAAAAATCAATGAATATTGTAAATGCACAAACAGTAATTTCTCCGCATTGTAAGGTGCAATTCTGAAATTTTTTGCTTTTTCCTGCTAATCCTAGCATGATAAAGAAGATTCAAAGAGAGTGAGATGCCAGCTCCTTTCATTCAGTCAGTAGCTTCAAACATTTCTGGACGTTTTTCAATGGCAAAAATCAATGAATATTGTAAATGCACAAACAGTAATATCTCCACATTGCAACGTGCAATTCTGAAATTTTTTGCTTTTTCCTGCTAATCCTGGCATGATAAAGAAGATTCGAAGAGAGTGAGATGCCAGCTCTTTTCATTCAGTCAGTAGCTTCAAACATTTCTGGTATATGAATAACATGATGTTTTTCAATGGCAAAAATCAATGAATATTGTAAATGCACAAACAGTAATTTCTCCGCATTGCAAGGTGCAATTCTGAAATTTTTTGCTTTTTCCTGCTAATCCTAGCATGATAAAGAAGATTCAAAGAGAGTGAGATGCCAGCTCCTTTCATTCAGTCAGTAGCTTCAAACATTTCTGGACGTTTTTCAATGGCAAAAATCAATGAATATTGTAAATGCACAAACAGTAATATCTCCACATTGCAACGTGCAATTCTGAAATTTTTTGCTTTTTCCTGCTCCTCTTAGCATGATAAAGAACATTCAAAGAGAGTGAGATGCCAGCTCTTTTCATTGTCAGTAGCTTCAAACATTTCTGGTATATGAATAACATGATGTTTTTCAATGGCAAAAATCAATGAATATTGTAAATGCACAAACAGTAATTTCTCCGCATTGCAAGGTGCAATTCTGAAATTTTTTGCTTTTTCCTGCTAATCCTAGCATGATAAAGAAGATTCAAAGAGAGTGAGATGCCAGCTCCTTTCATTCAGTCAGTAGCTTCAAACATTTCTGGACGTTTTTCAATGGCAAAAATCAATGAATATTGTAAATGCACAAACAGTAATATCTCCACATTGCAACGTGCAATTCTGAAATTTTTTGCTTTTTCCTGCTAATCCTGGCATGATAAAGAAGATTCAAAGAGAGTGAGATGCCAGCTCTTTTCATTCAGTCAGTAGCTTCAAACATTTCTGGTATATGAATAACATGTTTTTCAATGGCAAAAATCAATGAATATTGTAAATGCACAAACAGTAATATCTCCACATTGCAACGTGCAATTCTGAAATTTTTTGCTTTTTCCTGCTCCTCTTAGCATGATAAAGAAGATTCAAAGAGAGTGAGATGCCAGCTCTTTTCATTCAGTCAGTAGCTTCAAACATTTCTGGTATATGAATAACATGTTTTTCAATGGCAAAAATCAATGAATATTGTAAATGCACAAACAGTAATTTCTCCGCATTGCAAGGTGCAATTCTGAAATTTTTTGCTTTTTCCTGCTAATCCTGGCATGATAAAGAAGATTCAAAGAGAGTGAGATGCCAGCTCTTTTCATTCAGTCAGTAGCTTCAAACATTTCTGGTATATGAATAACATGATGTTTTTCAATGGCAAAAATCAATGAATATTGTAAATGCACACACAGTAATTTCTCCGCATTGCAAGGTGCAATTCTGAAATTTTTTGCTTTTTCCTGCTAATCCTAGCATGATAAAGAAGATTCAAAGAGAGTGAGATGCCAGCTCCTTTCATTCAGTCAGTAGCTTCAAACATTTCTGGACGTTTTTCAATGGCAAAAATCAGTGAATATTGTAAATGCACAAACAGTAATATCTCCACATTGCAACGTGCAATTCTGAAATTTTTTGCTTTTTCCTGCTAATCCTGGCATGATAAAGAAGATTCGAAGAGAGTGAGATGCCAGCTCTTTTCATTCAGTCAGTAGCTTCAAACATTTCTGGTATATGAATAACATGATGTTTTTCAATGGCAAAAATCAATGAATATTGTAAATGCACAAACAGTAATTTCTCCGCATTGCAAGGTGCAATTCTGAAATTTTTTGCTTTTTCCTGCTAATCCTAGCATGATAAAGAAGATTCAAAGAGAGTGAGATGCCAGCTCCTTTCATTCAGTCAGTAGCTTCAAACATTTCTGGACGTTTTTCAATGGCAAAAATCAATGAATATTGTAAATGCACAAACAGTAATATCTCCACATTGCAACGTGCAATTCTGAAATTTTTTGCTTTTTCCTGCTAATCCTGGCATGATAAAGAAGATTCAAAGAGAGTGAGATGCCAGCTATTTTCATTCAGTCAGTAGCTTCAAACATTTCTGGTATATGAATAACATGATGTTTTTCAATGGCAAAAATCAATGAATATTGTAAATGCACAAACAGTAATTTCTCCGCATTGCAAGGTGCAATTCTGAAATTTTTTGCTTTTTCCTGCTAATCCTAGCATGATAAAGAAGATTCAAAGAGAGTGAGATGCCAGCTCCTTTCATTCAGTCAGTAGCTTCAAACATTTCTGGACGTTTTTCAATGGCAAAAATCAATGAATATTGTAAATGCACAAACAGTAATATCTCCACATTGCAACGTGCAATTCTGAAATTTTTTGCTTTTTCCTGCTAATCCTGGCATGATAAAGAAGATTCAAAGAGAGTGAGATGCCAGCTCTTTTCATTCAGTCAGTAGCTTCAAACATTTCTGGTATATGAATAACATGTTTTTCAATGGCAAAAATCAATGAATATTGTAAATGCACAAACAGTAATTTCTCCGCATTGCAAGGTGCAATTCTGAAATTTTTTGCTTTTTCCTGCTAATCCTAGCATGATAAAGAAGATTCAAAGAGAGTGAGATGCCAGCTCTTTTCATTCAGTCAGTAGCTTCAAACATTTCTGGTATATGAATAACATGTTTTTCAATGGCAAAAATCAATGAATATTGTAAATGCACACACAGTAATTTCTCCGCATTGCAAGGTGCAATTCTGAATTTTTTTGCTTTTTCCTGCTAATCCTAGCATGATAAAGAAGATTCAAAGAGAGTGAGATGCCAGCTCCTTTCATTCAGTCAGTAGCTTCAAACATTTCTGGACGTTTTTCAATGGCAAAAATCAATGAATATTGTAAATGCACAAAAAGTAATATCTCCACATTGCAACGTGCAATTCTGAAATTTTTTGCTTTTTCCTGCTCCTCTTAGCATGATAAAGAAGATTCAAAGAGAGTGAGATGCCAGCTCTTTTCATTCAGTCAGTAGCTTCAAACATTTCTTGTATATGAATAACATGATGTTTTTCAATGGCAAAAATCAATGAATATTGTAAATGCACAAACAGTAATTTCTCCGCATTGCAAGGTGCAATTCTGAAATTTTTTGCTTTTTCCTGCTAATCCTAGCATGATAAAGAAGATTCAAAGAGAGTGAGATGCCAGCTCCTTTCATTCAGTCAGTAGCTTCAAACATTTCTGGACGTTTTTCAATGGCAAAAATCAATGAATATTGTAAATGCACAAACAGTAATATCTCCACATTGCAACGTGCAATTCTGAAATTTTTTGCTTTTTCCTGCTCCTCTTAGCATGATAAAGAAGATTCAAAGAGAGTGAGATGCCAGCTCTTTTCATTGTCAGTAGCTTCAAACATTTCTGGTATATGAATAACATGATGTTTTTCAATGGCAAAAATCAATGAATATTGTAAATGCACAAACAGTAATTTCTCCGCATTGCAAGGTGTAATTCTGAAATTTTTTGCTTTTTCCTGCTAATCCTAGCATGATAAAGAAGATTCAAAGAGAGTGAGATGCCAGCTCCTTTCATTCAGTCAGTAGCTTCAAACATTTCTGGACGTTTTTCAATGGCAAAAATCAATGAATATTGTAAATGCACAAACAGTAATATCTCCACATTGCAACGTGCAATTCTGAAATTTTTTGCTTTTTCCTGCTAATCCTGGCATGAAAAAGAAGATTCAAAGAGAGTGAGATGCCAGCTCTTTTCATTCAGTCAGTAGCTTCAAACATTTCTGGTATATGAATAACATGTTTTTCAAAGGCAAAAATCAATGAATATTGTAAATGCACAAACAGTAATATCTCCACATTGCAACGTGCAATTCTGATATTTTTTGCTTTTTCCTGCTCCTCTTAGCATGATAAAGAAGATTCAAAGAGAGTGAGATGCCAGCTCTTTTCATTCAGTCAGTAGCTTCAAACATTTCTGGACGTTTTTCAATGGCAAAAATCAATGAATATTGTAAATGCACAAACAGTAATATCTCCACATTGCAAGGTGCAATTCTGAAATTTTTTGCTTTTTCCTGCTAATCCTGGCATGATAAAGAAGATTCAAAGAGAGTGAGATGCCAGCTCTTTTCATTCAGTCAGTAGCTTCAAACATTTCTGGTATATGAATAACATGTTTTTCAATGGCAAAAATCAATGAATATTGTAAATGCACAAACAGTAATTTCTCCGCATTGCAAGGTGCAATTCTGAAATTTTTTGCTTTTTCCTGCTAATCCTGGCATGATAAAGAAGATTCAAAGAGAGTGAGATGCCAGCTCTTTTCATTCAGTCAGTAGCTTCAAACATTTCTGGTATATGAATAACATGATGTTTTTCAATGGCAAAAATCAATGAATATTGTAAATGCACACACAGTAATTTCTCCGCATTGCAAGGTGCAATTCTGAAATTTTTTGCTTTTTCCTGCTAATCCTAGCATGATAAAGAAGATTCAAAGAGAGTGAGATGCCAGCTCCTTTCATTCAGTCAGTAGCTTCAAACATTTCTGGACGTTTTTCAATGGCAAAAATCAATGAATATTGTAAATGCACAAACAGTAATATCTCCACATTGCAACGTGCAATTCTGAAATTTATTGCTTTTTCCTGCTAATCCTGGCATGATAAAGAAGATTCGAAGAGAGTGAGATGCCAGCTCTTTTCATTCAGTCAGTAGCTTCAAACATTTCTGGTATATGAATAACATGATGTTTTTCAATGGCAAAAATCAATGAATATTGTAAATGCACACACAGTAATTTCTCCGCATTGCAAGGTGCAATTCTGAAATTTTTTGCTTTTTCCTGCTAATCCTAGCATGATAAAGAAGATTCAAAGAGAGTGAGATGCCAGCTCCTTTCATTCAGTCAGTAGCTTCAAACATTTCTGGACGTTTTTCAATGGCAAAATCAATGAATATTGTAAATGCACAAACAGTAATATCTCCACATTGCAACGTGCAATTCTGAAATTTTTTGCTTTTTCCTGCTAATCCTGGCATGATAAAGAAGATTCGAAGAGAGTGAGATGCCAGCTCTTTTCATTCAGTCAGTAGCTTCAAACATTTCTGGTATATGAATAACATGATGTTTTTCAATGGCAAAAATCAATGAATATTGTAAATGCACAAACAGTAATTTCTCCGCATTGCAAGGTGCAATTCTGAAATTTTTTGCTTTTTCCTGCTAATCCTAGCATGATAAAGAAGATTCAAAGAGAGTGAGATGCCAGCTCCTTTCATTCAGTCAGTAGCTTCAAACATTTCTGGACGTTTTTCAATGGCAAAAATCAATGAATATTGTAAATGCACAAACAGTAATATCTCCACATTGCAACGTGCAATTCTGAAATTTTTTGCTTTTTCCTGCTAATCCTGGCATGATAAAGAAGATTCAAAGAGAGTGAGATGCCAGCTCTTTTCATTCAGTCAGTAGCTTCAAACATTTCTGGTATATGAATAACATGATGTTTTTCAATGGCAAAAATCAATGAATATTGTAAATGCACAAACAGTAATTTCTCCGCATTGCAAGGTGCAATTCTGAAATTTTTTGCTTTTTCCTGCTAATCCTAGCATGATAAAGAAGATTCAAAGAGAGTGAGATGCCAGCTCTTTTCATTCAGTCAGTAGCTTCAAACATTTCTGGTATATGAATAACATGATGTTTTTCAATGGCAAAAATCAATGAATATTGTAAATGCACAAACAGTAATTTCTCCGCATTGCAAGGTGCAATTCTGAAATTTTTTGCTTTTTCCTGCTAATCCTAGCATGATAAAGAAGATTCAAAGAGAGTGAGATGCCAGCTCCTTTCATTCAGTCAGTAGCTTCAAAAATTTCTGGACGTTTTTCAATGGCAAAAATCAATGAATATTGTAAATGCACAAACAGTAATATCTCCACATTGCAACGTGCAATTCTGAAATTTTTTGCTTTTTCCTGCTCCTCTTAGCATGATAAAGAACATTCAAAGAGAGTGAGATGCCAGCTCTTTTCATTGTCAGTAGCTTCAAACATTTCTGGTATATGAATAACATGATGTTTTTCAATGGCAAAAATCAATGAATATTGTAAATGCACAAACAGTAATTTCTCCGCATTGCAAGGTGCAATTCTGAAATTTTTTGCTTTTTCCTGCTAATCCTAGCATGATAAAGAAGATTCAAAGAGAGTGAGATGCCAGCTCCTTTCATTCAGTCAGTAGCTTCAAACATTTCTGGACATTTTTCAATGGCAAAAATCAATGAATATTGTAAATGCACAAACAGTAATATCTCCACATTGCAACGTGCAATTCTGAAATTTTTTGCTTTTTCCTGCTAATCCTGGCATGATAAAGAAGATTCAAAGAGAGTGAGATGCCAGCTCTTTTCATTCAGTCAGTAGCTTCAAACATTTCTGGTATATGAATAACATGTTTTTCAATGGCAAAAATCAATGAATTTTGTAAATGCACAAACAGTAATATCTCCACATTGCAACGTGCAATTCTGAAATTTTTTGCTTTTTCCTGCTCCTCTTAGCATGATAAAGAAGATTCAAAGAGAGTGAGATGCCAGCTCTTTTCATTCAGTCAGTAGCTTCAAACATTTCTGGACGTTTTTCAATGGCAAAAATCAATGAATATTGTAAATGCACAAACAGTAATATCTCCACATTGCAAGGTGCAATTCTGAAATTTTTTGCTTTTTCCTGCTAATCCTGGCATGATAAAGAAGATTCAAAGAGAGTGAGATGCCAGCTCTTTTCATTCAGTCAGTAGCTTCAAACATTTCTGGTATATGAATAACATGTTTTTCAATGGCAAAAATCAATGAATATTGTAAATGCACAAACAGTAATTTCTCCGCATTGCAAGGTGCAATTCTGAAATTTTTTGCTTTTTCCTGCTAATCCTGGCATGATAAAGAAGATTCAAAGAGAGTGAGATGCCAGCTCTTTTCATTCAGTCAGTAGCTTCAAACATTTCTGGTATATGAATAACATAATGTTTTTCAATGGCAAAAATCAATGAATATTGTAAATGCACACACAGTAATTTCTCCGCATTGCAAGGTGCAATTCTGAAATTTTTTGCTTTTTCCTGCTAATCCTAGCATGATAAAGAAGATTCAAAGAGAGTGAGATGCCAGCTCCTTTCATTCAGTCAGTAGCTTCAAACATTTCTGGACGTTTTTCAATGGCAAAAATCAATGAATATTGTAAATGCACAAACAGTAATATCTCCACATTGCAACGTGCAATTCTGAAATTTTTTGCTTTTTCCTGCTAATCCTGGCATGATAAAGAAGATTCTAAGAGAGTGAGATGCCAGCTCTTTTCATTCAGTCAGTAGCTTCAAACATTTCTGGTATATGAATAACATGATGTTTTTCAATGGCAAAAATCAATGAATATTGTAAATGCACAAACAGTAATTTCTCCGCATTGCAAGGTGCAATTCTGAAATTTTTTGCTTTTTCCTGCTAATCCTAGCATGATAAAGAAGATTCAAAGAGAGTGAGATGCCAGCTCCTTTCATTCAGTCAGTAGCTTCAAACATTTCTGGACGTTTTTCAATGGCAAAAATCAATGAATATTGTAAATGCACAAACAGTAATATCTCCACATTGCAACGTGCAATTCTGAAATTTTTTGCTTTTTCCTGCTAATCCTGGCATGATAAAGAAGATTCAAAGAGAGTGAGATGCCAGCTATTTTCATTCAGTCAGTAGCTTCAAACATTTCTGGTATATGAATAACATGATGTTTTTCAATGGCAAAAATCAATGAATATTGTAAATGCACAAACAGTAATTTCTCCGCATTGCAAGGTGCAATTCTGAAATTTTTTGCTTTTTCCTGCTAATCCTAGCATGATAAAGAAGATTCAAAGAGAGTGAGATGCCAGCTCCTTTCATTCAGTCAGTAGCTTCAAACATTTCTGGACGTTTTTCAATGGCAAAAATCAATGAATATTGTAAATGCACAAACAGTAATATCTCCACATTGCAACGTGCAATTCTGAAATTTTTTGCTTTTTCCTGCTAATCCTGGCATGATAAAGAAGATTCAAAGAGAGTGAGATGCCAGCTCTTTTCATTCAGTCAGTAGCTTCAAACATTTCTGGTATATGAATAACATGTTTTTCAATGGCAAAAATCAATGAATATTGTAAATGCACAAACAGTAATTTCTCCGCATTGCAAGGTGCAATTCTGAAATTTTTTGCTTTTTCCTGCTAATCCTAGCATTATAAAGAAGATTCAAAGAGAGTGAGATGCCAGCTCTTTTCATTCAGTCAGTAGCTTCAAACATTTCTGGTATATGAATAACATGTTTTTCAATGGCAAAAATCAATGAATATTGTAAATGCACACACAGTAATTTCTCCGCATTGCAAGGTGCAATTCTGAATTTTTTTGCTTTTTCCTGCTAATCCTAGCATGATAAAGAAGATTCAAAGAGAGTGAGATGCCAGCTCCTTTCATTCAGTCAGTAGCTTCAAACATTTCTGGACGTTTTTCAATGGCAAAAATCAATGATTATTGTAAATGCACAAAAAGTAATATCTCCACATTGCAACGTGCAATTCTGAAATTTTTTGCTTTTTCCTGCTCCTCTTAGCATGATAAAGAAGATTCAAAGAGAGTGAGATGCCAGCTCTTTTCATTCAGTCAGTAGCTTCAAACACTTCTTGTATATGAATAACATGATGTTTTTCAATGGCAAAAATCAATGAATATTGTAAATGCACAAACAGTAATTTCTGCGCATTGCAAGGTGCAATTCTGAAATTTTTTGCTTTTTCCTGCTAATCCTAGCATGATAAAGAAGATTCAAAGAGAGTGAGATGCCAGCTCCTTTCATTCAGTCAGTAGCTTCAAACATTTCTGGACGTTTTTCAATGGCAAAAATCAATGAATATTGTAAATGCACAAACAGTAATATCTCCACATTGCAACGTGCAATTCTGAAATTTTTTGCTTTTTCCTGCTCCTCTTAGCATGATAAAGAAGATTCAAAGAGAGTGAGATGCCAGCTCTTTTCATTGTCAGTAGCTTCAAACATTTCTGGTATATGAATAACATGATGTTTTTCAATGGCAAAAATCAATGAATATTGTAAATGCACAAACAGTAATTTCTCCGCATTGCAAGGTGTAATTCTGAAATTTTTTGCTTTTTCCTGCTAATCCTAGCATGATAAAGAAGATTCAAAGAGAGTGAGATGCCAGCTCCTTTCATTCAGTCAGTAGCTTCAAACATTTCTGGGCGTTTTTCAATGGCAAAAATCAATGAATATTGTAAATGCACAAACAGTAATATCTCCACATTGCAACGTGCAATTGTGAAATTTTTTGCTTTTTCCTGCTAATCCTGGCATGAAAAAGAAGATTCAAAGAGAGTGAGATGCCAGCTCTTTTCATTCAGTCAGTAGCTTCAAACATTTCTGGTATATGAATAACATGTTTTTCAATGGCAAAAATCAATGAATATTGTAAATGCACAAACAGTAATATCTCCACATTGCAACGTGCAATTCTGAAATTTTTTGCTTTTTCTTGCTCCTCTTAGCATGATAAAGAAGATTCAAAGAGAGTGAGATGCCAGCTCTTTTCATTCAGTCAGTAGCTTCAAACATTTCTGGACGTTTTTCAATGGCAAAAATCAATGAATATTGTAAATGCACAAACAGTAATATCTCCACATTGCAAGGTGCAATTCTGAAATTTTTTGCTTTTTCCTGCTAATCCTGGCATGATAAAGAAGATTCAAAGAGAGTGAGATGCCAGCTATTTTCATTCAGTCAGTAGCTTCAAACATTTCTGGTATATGAATAACATGATGTTTTTCAATGGCAAAAATCAATGAATATTGTAAATGCACAAACAGTAATTTCTCCGCATTGCAAGGTGCAATTCTGAAATTTTTTGCTTTTTCCTGCTAATCCTAGCATGATAAAGAAGATTCAAAGAGAGTGAGATGCCAGCTCCTTTCATTCAGTCAGTAGCTTCAAACATTTCTGGACGTTTTTCAATGGCAAAAATCAATGAATATTGTAAATGCACAAACAGTAATATCTCCACATTGCAACGTGCAATTCTGAAATTTTTTGCTTTTTCCTGCTAATCCTGGCATGATAAAGAAGATTCAAAGAGAGTGAGATGCCAGCTCTTTTCATTCAGTCAGTAGCTTCAAACATTTCTGGTATATGAATAACATGTTTTTCAATGGCAAAAATCAATGAATATTGTAAATGCACAAACAGTAATTTCTCCGCATTGCAAGGTGCAATTCTGAAATTTTTTGCTTTTTCCTGCTAATCCTAGCATTATAAAGAAGATTCAAAGAGAGTGAGATGCCAGCTCTTTTCATTCAGTCAGTAGCTTCAAACATTTCTGGTATATGAATAACATGTTTTTCAATGGCAAAAATCAATGAATATTGTAAATGCACACACAGTAATTTCTCCGCATTGCAAGGTGCAATTCTGAATTTTTTTGCTTTTTCCTGCTAATCCTAGCATGATAAAGAAGATTCAAAGAGAGTGAGATGCCAGCTCCTTTCATTCAGTCAGTAGCTTCAAACATTTCTGGACGTTTTTCAATGGCAAAAATCAATGATTATTGTAAATGCACAAAAAGTAATATCTCCACATTGCAACGTGCAATTCTGAAATTTTTTGCTTTTTCCTGCTCCTCTTAGCATGATAAAGAAGATTCAAAGAGAGTGAGATGCCAGCTCTTTTCATTCAGTCAGTAGCTTCAAACACTTCTTGTATATGAATAACATGATGTTTTTCAATGGCAAAAATCAATGAATATTGTAAATGCACAAACAGTAATTTCTCCGCATTGCAAGGTGCAATTCTGAAATTTTTTGCTTTTTCCTGCTAATCCTAGCATGATAAAGAAGTTTCAAAGAGAGTGAGATGCCAGCTCCTTTCATTCAGTCAGTAGCTTCAAACATTTCTGGACGTTTTTCAATGGCAAAAATCAATGAATATTGTAAATGCACAAACAGTAATATCTCCACATTGCAACGTGCAATTCTGAAATTTTTTGCTTTTTCCTGCTCCTCTTAGCATGATAAAGAAGATTCAAAGAGAGTGAGATGCCAGCTCTTTTCATTGTCAGTAGCTTCAAACATTTCTGGTATATGAATAACATGATGTTTTTCAATGGCAAAAATCAATGAATATTGTAAATGCACAAACAGTAATTTCTCCGCATTGCAAGGTGTAATTCTGAAATTTTTTGCTTTTTCCTGCTAATCCTAGCATGATAAAGAAGATTCAAAGAGAGTGAGATGCCAGCTCCTTTCATTCAGTCAGTAGCTTCAAACATTTCTGGGCGTTTTTCAATGGCAAAAATCAATGAATATTGTAAATGCACAAACAGTAATATCTCCACATTGCAACGTGCAATTGTGAAATTTTTTGCTTTTTCCTGCTAATCCTGGCATGAAAAAGAAGATTCAAAGAGAGTGAGATGCCAGCTCTTTTCATTCAGTCAGTAGCTTCAAACATTTCTGGTATATGAATAACATGTTTTTCAATGGCAAAAATCAATGAATATTGTAAATGCACAAACAGTAATATCTCCACATTGCAACGTGCAATTCTGAAATTTTTTGCTTTTTCCTGCTCCTCTTAGCATGATAAAGAAGATTCAAAGAGAGTGAGATGCCAGCTCTTTTCATTCAGTCAGTAGCTTCAAACATTTCTGGACGTTTTTCAATGGCAAAAATCAATGAATATTGTAAATGCACAAACAGTAATATCTCCACATTGCAAGGTGCAATTCTGAAATTTTTTGCTTTTTCCTGCTAATCCTGGCATGATAAAGAAGATTCAAAGAGAGTGAGATGCCAGCTCTTTTCATTCAGTCAGTAGCTTCAAACATTTCTGGTATATGAATAACATGTTTTTCAATGGCAAAAATCAATGAATATTGTAAATGCACAAACAGTAATATCTCCACATTGCAACGTGCAATTCTGAAATTTTTTGCTTTTTCCTGCTAATCCTGGCATGATAAAGAAGATTCGAAGAGAGTGAGATGCCAGCTCTTTTCATTCAGTCAGTAGCTTCAAACATTTCTGGTATATGAATAACATGATGTTTTTCAATGGCAAAAATCAATGAATATTGTAAATGTACACACAGTAATTTCTCCGCATTGCAAGGTGCAATTCTGAAATTTTTTGCTTTTTCCTGCTAATCCTAGCATGATAAAGAAGATTCAAAGAGAGTGACATGCCAGCTCCTTTCATTCAGTCAGTAGCTTCAAACATTTCTGGACGTTTTTCAATGGCAAAAATCAATGAATATTGTAAATGCACAAACAGTAATATCTCCACATTGCAACGTGCAATTCTGAAATTTTTTGCTTTTTCCTGCTAATCCTGGCATGATAAAGAAGATTCGAAGAGAGTGAGATGCCAGCTCTTTTCATTCAGTCAGTAGCTTCAAACATTTCTGGTATATGAATAACATGATGTTTTTCAATGGCAAAAATCAATGAATATTGTAAATGCACAAACAGTAATTTCTCCGCATTGCAAGGTGCAATTCCGAAATTTTTTGCTTTTTCCTGCTAATCCTAGCATGATAAAGAAGATTCAAAGAGAGTGAGATGCCAGCTCCTTTCATTCAGTCAGTAGCTTCAAACATTTCTGGACGTTTTTCAATGGCAAAAATCAATGAATATTGTAAATGCACAAACAGTAATATCTCCACATTGCAACGTGCAATTCTGAAATTTTTTGCTTTTTCCTGCTAATCCTGGCATGATAAAGAAGATTCAAAGAGAGTGAGATGCCAGCTCTTTTCATTCAGTCAGTAGCTTCAAACATTTCTGGTATATGAATAACATGATGTTTTTCAATGGCAAAAATCAATGAATATTGTAAATGCACAAACAGTAATTTCTCCGCATTGCAAGGTGCAATTCTGAAATTTTTTGCTTTTTCCTGCTAATCCTAGCATGATAAAGAAGATTCAAAGAGAGTGAGATGCCAGCTCCTTTCATTCAGTCAGTAGCTTCAAACATTTCTGGACGTTTTTCAATGGCAAAAATCAATGAATATTGTAAATGCACAAACAGTAATATCTCCACATTGCAACGTGCAATTCTGAAATTTTTTGCTTTTTCCTGCTAATCCTGGCATGATAAAGAAGATTCGAAGAGAGTGAGATGCCAGCTCTTTTCATTCAGTCAGTAGCTTCAAACATTTCTGGTATATGAATAACATGATGTTTTTCAATGGCAAAAATCAATGAATATTTTAAATGCACAAACAGTAATTTCTCCGCATTGCAAGGTGCAATTCCGAAATTTTTTGCTTTTTCCTGCTAATCCTAGCATGATAAAGAAGATTCAAAGAGAGTGAGATGCCAGCTCCTTTCATTCAGTCAGTAGCTTCAAACATTTCTGGACGTTTTTCAATGGCAAAAATCAATGAATATTGTAAATGCACAAACAGTAATATCTCCACATTGCAACGTGCAATTCTGAAATTTTTTGCTTTTTCCTGCTAATCCTGGCATGATAAAGAAGATTCAAAGAGAGTGAGATGCCAGCTCTTTTCATTCAGTCAGTAGCTTCAAACATTTCTGGTATATGAATAACATGATGTTTTTCAATGGCAAAAATCAATGAATATTGTAAATGCACAAACAGTAATTTCTCCGCATTGCAAGGTGCAATTCTGAAATTTTTTGCTTTTTCCTGCTAATCCTAGCATGATAAAGAAGATTCAAAGAGAGTGAGATGCCAGCTCCTTTCATTCAGTCAGTAGCTTCAAACATTTCTGGACGTTTTTCAATGGCAAAAATCAATGAATATTGTAAATGCACAAACAGTAATATCTCCACATTGCAACGTGCAATTCTGAAATTTTTTGCTTTTTCCTGCTAATCCTGGCATGATAAAGAAGATTCAAAGAGAGTGAGATGCCAGCTCTTTTCATTCAGTCAGTAGCTTCAAACATTTCTGGTATATGAATAACATGTTTTTCAATGGCAAAAATCAATGAATATTGTAAATGCACAAACAGTAATTTCTCCGCATTGCAAGGTGCAATTCTGAAATTTTTTGCTTTTTCCTGCTAATCCTAGCATGATAAAGAAGATTCAAAGAGAGTGAGATGCCAGCTCTTTTCATTCAGTCAGTAGCTTCAAACATTTCTGGTATATGAATAGCATGTTTTTCAATGGCAAAAATCAATGAATATTGTAAATGCACACACAGTAATTTCTCCGCATTGCAAGGTGCAATTCTGAATTTTTTTGCTTTTTCCTGCTAATCCTAGCATGATAAAGAAGATTCAAAGAGAGTGAGATGCCAGCTCCTTTCATTCAGTCAGTAGCTTCAAACATTTCTGGACGTTTTTCAATGGCAAAGATCAATGAATATTGTAAATGCACAAAAAGTAATATCTCCACATTGCAACGTGCAATTCTGAAATTTTTTGCTTTTTCCTGCTCCTCTTAGCATGATAAAGAAGATTCAAAGAGAGTGAGATGCCAGATCTTTTCATTCAGTCAGTAGCTTCAAACATTTCTGGTATATGAATAACATGATGTTTTTCAATGGCAAAAATCAATGAATATTGTAAATGCACAAACAGTAATTTCTCCGCATTGCAAGGTGCAATTCTGAAATTTTTTGCTTTTTCCTGCTAATCCTAGCATGATAAAGAAGATTCAAAGAGAGTGAGATGCCAGCT